>NC_140989.1:291552544-291874082 GCF_052327205.1 Somniosus microcephalus
CAGAGGCCCAGGCTTCGAGGCCTGGAAAAACTGTGAAAGGTAGGAAATTATAGAGGTTAGAGAAATGATTTACAAATTAATTAACTTTTAAAAAAAGTGTGTGTTTTTAAAAGCAACTTTTTTTTTTTGCTGGAAATGTAGATTTGAAAAGAAACACGCAGAAAGTGGGAAAAAGAAATGAAGAGTTTGGAATCAAGATGGCGGCCACTCACCTCAACTCATAAGGATCAGGCCCGCCCACACACACACCGATTGTCAACCGTCAGGTCACTGAACTGTAGGATTAGTCAATCGTCACATCACTCGATTCTAGGATGGCCCGCCCACACATGCAATGAACCCGCCCCCCGTGACGCAGCGATTGGTCAACCATCGGGTCGCTCGACTGTACGATTGGTCAACCTTCACGTACTCGATGCTAATGAGCGGATAATGAGCGGAATTTTGAACGTTTTTTTTGATACCGTCGGCACAATTTTTGTCCGACCAAAAAGTAAATACGCCTATGTGTAGGTACGCTCTATAACTTTTGATTGTATAGCCGGACAGACAGAGACATACCACTTTATATATAATAGAGATAGATTTATATTATAAATGGACATAATCATGGAATGTGATTGCAAAACAGCTAAAAATTCCAGAATTCCACGTAATAACATTTGACTTAGTCACTGTAAAATAGTGGCCCTGATCACCATGCTTTTGTAAGACAAAATAAAAATTGAAATGATTATATATTTGATATGTTGAGTATAATTGTTTTAAATACTTAATTGAAAACCAGTGCAATGGAGGCATGACAATTACATTTAACTAAAGTCTTAATCAAGTAAAATTTATTGAAATCATTCTATAAGATTAGATTTCTTTGGCACATTGTGTTCAACAATCTGTACAAGGAAAATATGCTGCTCTACAACTAGGCGGAGATAAAATGAAAAAGTATGCACGTCCCCTAAAATATACAAAGTACACTACTATAATTTAATAAGCAATCAAGGCTAAATTACACAAAAATATCTTGCATTATCTTTACAACTGTGCAGTGTTTAAGACAACTCCAGTACACAGAACATTAATTTCAAATTAAAGATTATACCCATCTCTGCACTTAAGACTGCAAAACAAACACACGGTGATTCCAATTTAATCTAAGGATCTACAGTATTACTGAAGAGTGCTAAATTTCATAAACTGCAAATGGATTTAAAACATTAAATATATAAATAATAGGAAATACATTTTCTAAGGCCTCCTGACGAGGACTTAAGACACTCAAAAGGCTTGTTTGTGTGAACATGCTGTTCTTTACATTCTATTTACAGAATATATATTTGACAGTAAGCTAAATGAATATATAAAATGCTTAAATGTAACCTAGTGGTAACTTCTGTTTATTTAATGTCACACTAAGTGCAGCTATTAGTAACTAAAAGTTGACTTCACATTCAGGTACATTAATCCTAGGACGTGGAGGGCGGAAATCACGGAGGTACTGGTCATAATATTCCAATCCTCCACAGATACGGGAGTGGTGCCAGAGGACTGGAGACTTGCAAATGTTACACCATTGTTCAAAAAAGGGTGTAAAGATAAACCTAGCAACTACAGGCCAGTTAGTTTAACCTTGGTAGTGGGGAAGCTTTTAGAAACAGTAATCAGGGACAAAATCATTAGTCACTTGGATAGGGGTGGACTAATTAAGGAAAGCCAGCATGGATTTGTTGAAGGCAAATAGTGTTTAACCAATTTGATTGAGTTTTTTGATGAGGCAACATAGAAGATTGATGAGGGTAATGCAGTTGATGTAGTGTACAGGAAACTCTCGATTTACCGGCACCTAAATAACCGGAAATCTCTTAACCGGCAAAATTCAGGAGTAGGTTCAGGTAAGTTTTACTTCATATTACTGGCCGTTCCTGAATCTGTGGCTGTGTAACCAGGGTTCCTGCACCTGTTGCTAAGCAACAGGGATGCCTGGATCTTGTGGCCGGGTTCCTGCACCTGTTGCTAAACAACAGGGACACCTGGATCTTGTGGCCGGGGTTCCTGCACCTGTTGCTAAGCAACAGGGAAGCCTGGATCTGTTGCCATGTATGGGGCTCTCGTACCTTTTACTATACCTCTCTGTAATCCAGACTTTTTGATAAACTGGCACCACGCCGGTCCCGGATTAAAAAAAAGTTTCCTGTACATGGATTTCCAAAAGGCGTTCGACAAAGTGCCACATAATAGGCTTGCCAGCAAAATTGAAGCCCATGAAATAAAAGGGACAGTGGCAGCCTAGATACAAAATTGGCTAAGTGACAGGAAACAGAGAGTAGTGGTGAACAGTTGTTTTCCAGACTGGAGGAAGGTATAGTGGTATTCCCCAGGAGTTGGTTCTAGGACCACAGCTTTTTTTGATGTATATTAATGACTTGGGCGTGGGTGTACAGGGCAGAATTTCAAAATTTGCAGATGACACAAAACATGGAAGTATAGTGAAAAGTGAGGAAGAGAGTGATAGATTTCAGGAAGACAGACAGGCTAGTGAAATGTGCAGACACGTGGCAGATGAAATTTAGCGCAGAAAAGTGTGAAGTGCATTTCAGTAGAATGAGGAGGACATATAAACTAAATGGTACAATCCTAAATGGGGTGCACGAACAGAGAGACCTGTGGTATGTGTATGTGTGCATAAATCGTTGACGGTGGCAGGGCAGGTTGAGAAAGCAGTTAAAAAGTCTTCTGGGATCCTGGGCTTCATAAATAGAGGTATAGAGTATGAAAGTGTAGAAATTATGATGAACCTGTATAAAACACTGGTTTGGACCCAACTGGAGTACTGTGTCTAATTCTGGGCACCACACTTTAAGAAGGATGTGAAACATAGAAATAAGGAGGAGTAGGCCATTCGCCCCTTTGAGCCTGCTCCGCCATTCAATGAGATCATGGCTGATCATTCAAATTCAGTACCCTGTCCCTGCCTTCTCCCCATATCCCTTGATCCCGTTAGCCTTAAGAAATATATCCAACTCTTTCTTGAATATATTTAATGAACTGGCCTCCACTGCCCTCTGTGGCAGAGAATTCCACAGGTTCACCACTCTCTGGGTGAAAAAATTCCTCATTTCAGTCCTAAATGTCCTACCCCTTATCCTTAGACTATGACCCCTGGTTCTGGACTCCCCGACCATCAGGAACATCCTTCCAGCATCTAGTCTGTCCAGGCCTGACAGAATTTTATAGGTTTCAATGAGATCCCCTCTCAATCTTCTAAACTCCAGTGAGTATAAGCCCAATCAACACAATCTCTCCTCATACATCATTCCTGCCATCCCAGGTATCAGCCTGGTGAATCTTCGCTGCACTCCATCCATGGCAAGAACGTCCTTCCTCAGATAAGGCGACCAAAACTGCACACAATACTCAAGGTGCGGTCTCACCAGGGCCCTGTACAACTGTAGCAAGACATCCTTGTTCCTGTACTCGAACCCTCTTGATACGAAGGCCAACATACCATTTGCCTTCTTAGCCGCCTGCTGCACCTACATGCTTACCTTCAGTGACTGGTGCACAAGAACACCCAGGTCTCTTTGCACTTCCCCTTCTCCCAATCTATTGCCATTCAAATAATAATGTGCCTTCCTGTTTTTGCCACCAAAGTGGATAACCTCACATTTATCCACATTATAGTGCATTTGCCATGTTTCTGCCCAATCACCTAACCTGTCCAAATCGTACTGGAGTTTCATGACATCCTCCTCGCAGCATACCCTCCCACCCAGCTTTGTGTCGTCTGCAAATTTGGAGATATTACATCCAATTCCCTCGTCCAGATCATTAATATATATTGTGAACAGCTGGGGTCCTAGGACCGATCCTTGTGGTACCCCACTAGTCACTGCCTGCCACTTGGAAAATGACCCGTTTATTCCAACTCTTTGCTTTCTGTCCGCCAACCAGTTCTCTATCCAAGTCAATACCTTGCCCCCAATCCCATGTGCCTTAATTTTGCACGCTAATCTCTTATGCCTTAGAAAGGGTGCAGAAAAGATTTATGAGAATAATTCCAGGAATGAGGGACTTCAGTTACCTTGATAGACTGGAGTTGTTCTCCTTGGAGCGGAGAAGATTTGATAGGAGTGTTCAAAATCATGAGGGGTCTGGGCAGGGTAGAGAGAGAAACTGTTCTCATTGGCTGAAGGGACAAAAACCAGAGGACACAGATTTACGGTGATTGGCAAAAGAACCAAAGGTGACAGAAGAAAAAACTTTTTTACACAGCGAGTTAAGATCTGGAATGCACTGCCGAAAAGGTGATGGAGGCTGACTCAATCTTATCTTTCAAAAGGGAGTTGGATAGGTATCTGAAGGAAAAAAAATTGCAGGGAAAGGGACTAGCTGAGAGTCGGCATGGGTTCGACGGGCCGAATGGCCGCCTTCCGAGCTGCAACCATTCTATGAATTCTTATTTTTAACTCAATATGCCATAAATTAGGTAGCCAAAGGGACAACTGTGGAGATGCATTTTGGTTGTAACCCAGGCCTTTTATCCAGATCCCACAAGCGTACCCCAAAACCATCAGTACATCAGAGGGCCAATAATAAGGGAATATTTCTCTTCCAATGGTCACAGTACTCAAAAAAATAAAGTCAACCATGATCATCTCATTTCTGAAGACAATTTCCTAATATATCACAATTAAGAGTGAAAAAAGCATGTATGTCTATGTGCGAAAGCGTGCACACACATACCAGAATCCCAAAATATCCTGGAGGTAGGAAGTGTACATGGAGGATAATTTGATCAAAGAATAAAGAATACTACACCATCATTTGTTGTCCTCTGGAATGTGTGGCTAACTCTGAAGATAGCTCCTTTATAGGAGGAAGACCTATCTGCTTAAGATGCTGGGTAGATGTGAGCAGTTCTATGAAACAGTCACAGCAGGCAGATCTTGGGAAAATTTACAAAAGGCATACAGGCACTCATTATGGTGGCTATGCCAATTCCCTGCCCCACAGAAGGCAACATCGCCTTGCAAGCAGCACTATCTTGTATATTGCAGCCAAAGAGGGGTTGGGTCCTGGGCTACTCAATCGCTTGTCTGCAGACTCATGCCTGCACCATGTTTCATTTCTCTTCATTTTGGTATGTTATTTCTTAATTCCCTTTAATTGTCCCCATCCCTTTAAATTTCATTTACATACAACTTTCTTCTCGCGTCCTCTCTAGTCCCTTCTAAGCTTGCACCTGAGGTTGTGAATTATTATTCAAATGAGCTTAAATCAAAGAATTGAGTACAGTACTATCTGCACTTGAGTTTCAGACAGATGTTAAGTGTTAAATCACTTGGAGCAGACTTGCATGTGAAGATGAAAATCAACCCCCAGTTGGTCTACTGCTCAGAAAGCATTTCTTAAATTAACAGGATAAGGCACATCAGTGAAAGGAGTTCATATAGTAAATTTCTGTCTGAGAACAATTGAGTAATTCCTTAATCTCTTCTAATAAGCAAGAACTAGTTAGAATTAGCTAGACGACTACACAAGAACAAATAAAGGTAATTTATCAAGAGGCAATATTGTAAGTTTCTACATCCCTCTCAGTAAGTTGTTCAAAACAGTTTTTTATATATAAAAGCAAAAACATTGCAACATTTGGCTTGTTATGGCATAAAATTACTTGATATTTAAACTAGAAAGACAATCAATCTTTTCCTTGAAGTCAATAATTCTATTACTTCCGTAGCATGTTATTATGTTTCCTCTGTCCGGTCAACAGTAACATTTTGAAAAACATGCATCATTCATTAACAATTCAATGCATTACAAAGACACTTTTATACATGGATTGTTTAACAACTCGGCAGTCCCATTTCTGTCAGGCACCTTCAGTGAGACTTAAAACAGACCCATAATTATTGTCTGCAAGACAGAAGATATGTCTATGTAATAGGTTAATACATTGGTGTAATGTTTAGTGTGCTTGAAAGCTACTCTAATATACTGTAGGATAGAGATTAATGTCTGTAACTGCTGGAAACCTGAAATGGATAGAAGTACTTAATAGGTCATCATCTGTAAAAGAGAGAGGTCATCAGAAAAAGGGTTTCACCCAAATATTGACTTGACATCTATTTTCAGATGCTGACTGATCTGTTGTGCATTTCCATGCTTCTGTTTTTGTTTCTCTATCCTACAGAAATGACTCATAAGAAACCTTTCCAGAAGGCTTCACTTCATATAGCTAGACCATGGAAGTTACTTGAAGATTTGTGCAAATAGCTTTAAAATTCAGATCTTATTTGTTTTATTCAGTATCTTAGGCTCTGCATTTTCTGAAGGCTTTTAAGTGGTTTCTTCATTGTAATGAGCATTGGTGGCTTGATCTTGGGTTTATCCTGGAAAAACTTGGCCTCGCTCTCAGTCGTGGGGAAGCGTTTTTGATAGATTTCTGGATATTCTTTTTGGAACTGAAGGAAAATCAAAATTTTTAGAAAAAAATGGGTTAATAGAAATCTCTACCAATTCTAAGTTTTTTCTAGTTTACCTTTTAGAGAACAAAATATTTGAATTAGATTCTTCCTAAGGTAGGCAATTTAACATTGGCAGTTGTTCAGGTTTCACATATAAACCAGATATTGCTGTATTCACATCTGAGAACACACCCAATTAACATAGAAACATAGAAGATAGGAGCAGGAGTAGGCCATTCGGCCCCTCGAGCCTGCTCCGCCATTCGATGAGATCATGGCTGATCATCCAAACTCAGTACCCCGTACCTGCCTTCTCCCCATATCCCTTGATACCTTTAGCTCTAAGAAATATATCTAACTCCTTCTTGAATATATTTAAAGACTTGGCCTCAACCGCCTTCTGTGGTAGAGAATTCCACAGGTTCACCACTCTCTGGGTGAAGAAATTCTTCCTCATCTCTATCCTAAATGGCTTACCCCTTATCCTTAGACTATGACCCCTGGTTCTGGACTCTCCGACCATCGGGAACATTCTACCTGCATCTAGTTTGTCCAGACCTGTCAGAATTTTATACGTTTTGATGAGATCCCCTCTCATTCTTCTAAACTCCAGCGAGTATTAGCCCAATCGACCCAATCTCTCCTCATACGTCATTCCTGCCATCCCAGGGATCAGCCTTGTGAATCTTTGCTGAACTCCTTCCATGGCAAGAACATCCTTCCTCAGATAAGGTGACCAAAACTGCACACAGTACTTAAGGTGTGGTCTCACCAAGGCCCTGTACAACTGCAGCAGAACATCCTTGCTCCTGTACTCAAACCCTTTTGCTATGGAGGCCAACATACCATTTGCCTTCTTCACCGCCTGCTGCACCTGCATACTTACCTTCAGCGACTGGTGCACAAGGACACCCAGGTATCGTTGCACTTCCCCTTCTCCCAATCTATTGCCATTCAGATAATAGTCTGCCTTTCTGTTTTTGACACCAAAGTGGATAACCTTGCATTTATCCAAGTTATATTGCATCTGCCACGCTTCTGCCCAATCACCCAACCTGTCCCAATCATCCTGGAGTTTCTCGGTATCCTCCTCGCAGCACACACGCCCACCCAGCTTTGTGTCGTCTGCAAACTTGGAGATATTACATCGAGTACCCTTATCTAGATCATTGCACTAAGAAATTCATGTTCAATATGGTCAGATGTCTCCCCCCCCCCCCCCCCCAACTCTGCTGTGTACAAGCCTTCATTCTAATTGTACACCTAGGGGTCGATTTTAACTGATTCCGCCAGGTGGGAAATGGGCGGCAGCGGGTCGACTGCCCATTTTACACCCCGTCCAATTTCCTTTCCATTTAAGTCAATGGAAAAGAAAATTGGGCAGACTATAACATGGTTGGCCAACTTGTTGCAAAGTGCTAGTGAAGGTAATTGCAAACCGTATGAAGTCAATGCTTTTGCATATTATGCACAGCAATTAGTTAGGATCTAAGAGAGGATGCTACCCCTCAGACATTGAGGAAACCTGCACATTTTCAGACTTGTAATAAGTACCCCACCATGGCCCTTTCATTGGATGCTGAGAAAGTATTTTATAAAGGGAAGGTACCAGTTCTAAATCAGAGAGATCTCACTTCTGCGCTGTGTCAGATTATTGAAGGTGGCAGGACAAATTGAGATGGGGCGGGCGGGGGGGAAGAAGGAAAAAGGTTGTAGTCATAGGGGATTCGATAATTAGAGGAAATAGAGAGAGTCCTCAGCAGTTGTGACCGAGTGTCCAGGAGGGTGTGTTGCCTACCTGGTGCAAGAATAAAGGATATCTCAGAGCAACTGGAGAGGAACTGAGAGAGGGAGGGGTAAGGTCAAGTTGTCATGGTCCATGTTGGGACCAATGACATAGGGAAGAGAAAGGAGGCGGTCTTGCTAAAGGAATATCAGAAGTTAGGAACTAAATGAAAAAACAGAACCTCACGGGTGGTAATCTCGGGATTACTAATCGAGCCATGTGCTAACTGGCATAGGGATGGACAGATCAGATGATGAATGCATGGCTGAAAGACTGGTGTGCGAAGGACGGTTCCATTTCACGGGACACTGGCACCAGTACTGGGACAGGAAGGAGCTGTACCGCTGGGTCGGGCTCCATCTGAACTGGAATGGGGCCAATGTCCTAGCTGAGAGGATAAGTAGGGCTATGGATAGGACTTTAAACTAGTAAGACGGTGGTGGGGGAGGGGGGGGAGAAATCTAGTGAAAATATCAAGCCTGAAGATAAAAGTAATAGATGAGAGTAAAGGTCAGACCAAGGTAAAGAATAAGGGTAACATAAATGGTCAGAGAACAGATAGTTATAGAACAAGTATAAAATGGCTTAAAAATAAAGTGAGTGGAACAATTAAAAATAAAGTGAGTGGAACTAAAAAAAAATTGCCTGTACAGCAACATACACAGCATTTGAAACAAAACAGGGTTACTGGAGGCAATAATTTGTAGCAAGGAGCCAGACTTAGTAGGAATAACAAACATGGCTTAAGAACAGGACTAGCAGTTAAATATTGAAGGATAACACGTATTTAGAAAGGATAGGGAAGGAAGGGGGGGTAGGGGTAGCTGTACTCAGTAGAGATAACATAATGGCAGTTAAAAAAGGGACATAACTAACATTAAGATATATAAACAGAATCCATATGGATTGAGACAAAGGAAAGAGATCGATCACTTTAATAGGGGCATTCTACAGATCACCTAATAATGGAACAGAAGTGGAGGAAGAAATCTATGAATGAAGTAAAAGACATAGAATATCATGGGAGATTTTCAACTATCTCCAAATAAACTGGTAAGAGGTAAGAAAAGGGGAAAAAGGAAAGGCATTTTTACAGATGTGTTCAGGACTCCTTTCTTACCCAGCATGCAAGAAGCCCAACAAGAGAGGAATCACTACTGGATCTAGTAATGGGAAATGAATCATAGCAGAAAAGATAAGTAAGTGTAGAGAAACATCTGGGCAATAGCGATCATCATAAAATAACGTTTAAAATATTGATTGAGAAAAACATATGTAAGACAGACACCAAAGTAACAGATTGGGAAAATGCTCTTTTTTTTTTAAGGGATGACAATGGAACTAGGAAAGGTAAAATGGAAAAAGATTTTTGACAAAGATAGAATAGCAGTGGGGAAATATTTAAAACGGTGAAATATATTCCGCTAAACAAAAACAAACTAGACAATAATGAAACACCATGGATGAATAAAGAGATATGGGTGAAATTGAAACTAAAGAAAAAGGCTTACATTAAGTACATAGACAATAAAGGAGAGAATGACTAAAGGGAATACCATGAGGTTAGGAAAGAAGTAAAAAAAAAAATCAATAGGAAAGCATAAAAAGGAGCAAAAAATAGCAGTTAAGGGTAGCTACTCAGACTGACAAAAGGTGGGAAGTGGTGTTCCACAGGGATCGGTGCTGGGACCAGTATTCACATTTTACATTAATGATTTGGACTCTGGAATCGGAAGTATAATTTCAAAATTTGCAGACAACACCAAATTGGGAGATGTAGTTAATACAAAAGTGCGAGGTGGTGCATTTTGGTGGGAAGAACAAGGCCGCCACATACTGCTTGGATAATAAGAGTCTGAATGGGTAGAGGAGCAAAGGGATCTAGAGGTAGAGGTACACAAATCACAAAGTTGTGACACAGGTTAATAAGGCCATAAAGAAAAGCAAACCAAGCACTGAGGTTCATTTCTAGAGGGATAGATTTGAAAAGCAGAGAAGTTACATTAAACTGTTATAGACCCTTAGTTAGACCATACTTGGAATACTGTGCAGAGTTCTGGTCTCCATATTATAAAAAGGATATAGAGGCGCTGGAGAGGGTGCAAAAAAGATTCACAAGGTTGATACCAGAACTGAGTGGATATACTTATCAGGAACAGTTGAACAGGCTGCAGCTCTTCTCTCTAGAAAAGGGAAGGCTGAGGGGTGACCTGATAGAGGTCTTTAAGATAACGAAAGGGTAGATGTAGAGAAAATGTTTCCACTTATGGGGTGTCCAAAAATAGAGACCATGAATACAAGATAGCCACTAATAAATCCAATATGGAATTCAGGAGAAACTTCTTTACCTAAAGAGTGATAAGAATGTGGAACACGCTACCACAAGGAATAATTGCTCACAATTCCAGGATAATTCGGCAAAGTTAACCCCCGGCTTCTATTCTCTAGTGCTAACCGTCTACTTAAATCCCTCTCCCCTCCACCCTCACCTCCAACAAGTGCGAGGGGCTCATGGACATCTTTGGCTCGAAGATTGAGACCATCCGATCAGCTGCCTCTGCCACTTCCTTCCCCTAGCCAACCGGGCCAAACTTCCCTGCCCTAGCCCTGAACTCACATCTTTCTCCAGTTTCGTGCCGATCTCCACTCATGACCTCTCCATGCTCATCTTGTCCATGAGACCCACTTCCGGCTCCCTTGACCCTATTCCCACTAAACTGCTGACAACCCAACTTCCTTTGCTGGTTCCCATGTTAGCAGGCAGTGTTAATGGTTCTCTCTTCTCAGGTACTATCCCCCTCTCCTTCAAATCGGTCATCACCTCTCTCCTTCAAAAACCAACCCTTGACCCCTCCGTCCTTGCAAACCACGGCCCCATCTCCAACTTCCCTTTCCTCTCCAAAGTCCTTGAACATGTTGTCGCCTCCCAAATCCGTGCCAATCTTTCCCAGAACTCCATGTTTGAATCCTTTGAATCAGGTTTCCACCCCAGCCACAGTACCAAAACAGCTCTCATCAAAGTCACAAATGACATCCTTTGTGACGGTGACAGAGGTAAACTATCCCTCCTCATCCTTCTCGACCTGTCTGCCGCTTTTGACATGGTTGACCACTCCATCCTCTTCCAACGCCTCTCCACCGTCGTTCAACTGGGTGGGACTGCACTCGCCTGGTTCCATTCTTATCTATCTAATCGTAGCCAGAGAATCAGCTGCAATGGCTTCTCTTCCTGCTCCCGCATGGTTACCTCTGGTGTCCCCCAAGGATCTATCCTTGGCCCCCTCCTATTTCTCATCTACATGTTGCCCCTTGGTGACATCATCTGAAAACACAGCATCAGTCTCCACATATACACCGACGACACCCAGATCTACCTCACCAACACTTCTCGCGACCCCTCCACGGTCTCTGTCAGACTGCTCATCAGACATCCAGTACTGGTTGAGCAGAAATGTTCTCCAATTAAATATTGGGAAGGCCGAAGCCATCGTCTTTGGTCCCCACCAAAAACTCCATTCCTCTCCCTAGCATCTGTCTGAGGCTGAACCAGACTATTCGCAACAGACTGGTGTTATATTTGACCCTGAAATGAGCTACCGACCACATATCCATGGCATAATGAAGACCACCTATTTCCATCTCTAATATCACCTGTCTCTGCCCCTGCCTCAGCTCATCTGCTGCTGAAACCCTCATCCATGCTTTTGTTCCCTCTAGACTTGACTGTTCCAACGCACTCCTGCCTGGCCTCCCACATTCTACCCTACGTAAACTCGAGGTGATCCAAAACTCGGCTGCCCATGTCTTAACTTGCACCAACTCCCGTTCACCCATCGCCCCTGTGCTCACTGACCTACACTGGCTCCCGGTTAAGCTACACCTCGATTTTAAAATTCTCATCCTTGTTTTCAAATCCCTTCATGGCCTCGCCCCTCCCCATCTCTAATCTCCTCCAGCACCAAGAGATATCGGCGCTCCTCTAATTCTGCCCTCTTGAGCATCCCTGATTATAATCGCTCAACCATTGGTGGCCGTGCCTTCAGCTGCCTAGGCCAAGCTCTGGAATTCTCTCCTTGAACCCCTCTACCTCCTTTGGTCATCTGACCTAATTTCTGCTTATGTGGCTCGGTGTCAAATTTCTTGTCTTATAACACTCCTGTGAAGCGCCTTGGGACGTTTTACTAGGTTAAAGGCGCTATATAAATACAAGTTGTTGCTGTTTGAGGCAAACGGAGAGGCATTTAAGGGGAAGCCAGATAAGTACATGAGGGAGAAAGGAATAGAAGGATATGCGGATATGGTTAGATGAAGAAGGGTGGGAGGAGGCTCGTGTGGCGCATGAATGTAGGCATTGACAAGTTGGGCCGAATGGCCTGTTTGAGCTGTAGACTCTATGTAACTATGTAAATAAGGAGAATCTGCTTCCAGTGGCAGAAGGGTCAGTAACCAGAGGACAGATTGAAGGTAATTAGCAAAAGAATAAGAGGCAACATGAGGAAAATAATTTACACAGCAAATTATGATCTGTAATGCACTGCCTGAAACAGTGCTGGAAGCAGATTTAATAACTTTCAAAAGGGGCAAAAATTGCAGGATATGAGGAAACAGCAGGAGAATGGGACTAATTGGATAGCTCTTTCAAAGAGCTGGCACAGGCACGATGGGCCGAATGGCCTCCTTCTGTGCTGTATCATTCTATGATTTGAGCTAGGGCAGTAGTAGTAGGAACAGTATAACTGCCCTCACTACCCCTTAATTACTTATCCAGTGACTCCACTGAATTAGATTGGGCTGGGCTCCCCTACAAAATCGAATAATGTGCTAACACTCACCAGCTCAGTTTGCACAAGAATAATCATCAATTGGGTAACTTACTACAAGGAATCAAGGACCTGTATTCCAGTGCAATTCTGTGCCATTAGGAGAGCAAGAAGAGGAGATAGTTGAAAGGGAATGAATGATCTTATATTAGGGTTTTTTTTTTTATTGGTGATAACAGAAGGATGCACTCAACCAACCATCTAAAATACTATTTTTACAATAGGATGATCAGCTAAAATTTCCTGAAAGACTGCATGACAAGGAACCTGTGCAGACAGGTTGTGAATGCAAGAATAAATTATAGAGATATCATTTCCTAGGTAATGCATATGAACAAAGTACAACTCAGCCCACTGAAGTCATGATTTTCAGATATATACATTTGCACAAGTTTGTTGTAACCAGTGGAATCCACACATATGCAAATGAGAGGGATTACAGAACTCCAGGAAACAAGGAATTACAGAATCACATTTTCTTGAACTGGTTCTGTAATGCAAGCATAATTTTAAATAGCCCTGGAGCCAAGACCGGGTAAATTTGAAGTTAGAACTCCTTTACAGAAATGATTTGAAACATTTATGCAATAGAACAAAGTCTAAGCAACATTTCACGGCCCGTTGAGTCTAAGAAACTGCCATTTTCTGCAAAAGGATGGTACAGTTCATTTACTTAGCCACTTCTCAAATTGACTCTTGGATTATTTACGTAATATCCCTTCTCACCAAAAAAAACCACCACGTAAAAAGCTACTCTTTTGCTTACTTGTTTAAGCTTTTTCCTCTTGTCCTTAACGGACAATTTCTTGTCTTCCACAATGTTTTCCAACAACTCAGCTATGGCAACCTGAGACACAGAAACCTTTTGCTCTTCAAATTCCCTGGTGCTTATCTGTTGGCAGAATGTATACATTGGGACTGCAGCATCTATGTCTGTGCATGGATATTTAATCTGAAAACCAATAAGCATAAATTAATATACAGAACTCGAAGTGCTAAAAGTATGTTGGACTGAGATTCATATTACTGCTGTGTTGCCTGAAGTTAAAATACATCCGCTAACATATATCCTTTCTAAATCATTTATTACTAACAGAAGTATAGCATACCTGGACTTTTTGGAGATGATTGATGTGATCTTCAACAGCATTCTGCAGATAAGGTGGTACCTGCAGAATCTCTTGATGGTGGTCCAATATAAAGGAAACAAGTCGTGTACCTAGTAATTCATCAAGGTCAACTTCTTTTTCACAACGTAGTATACAACGTGAAAAAGTTTGAACCACCTGTGAATTAAACCAAGATGTGCAGTCAAGGAATAGGATGCCAATTCTCATCTCCCACTATTTTCTCCTTTTCCCTTAATAGTTCTTCTCCCCATCTCTCCTGAAGGCAGTGTGACTGCTCACCTGCACATCACTCAAATGCCCATTCTTCCAAGTGTCAGCAGGCTATTTGACCCAGACGGTGGTAGTGGTGGGGTAGGCCTTACACTCAGACCTGATACAGTTCTGAGTTCTCATCTGATGTCTACACACGCAGTTCCCAGCAGGGGACACTAGATAGTAATCATGAGCATAAGCTCTAGCAGATTTTTCCTTTACACAACAAAATTGTAAGTGTTCCACTCCCAGTTGTGCACTCTTCACCTTTATGATGAGACTTGAGAAAAAACTCAGTACAGACTGGAAGCCGATCTGGGAACCTCCTTCTCCATTACATGTTTGGCTTTCCTACTTATTGCCTTAACCAGCTGAGCCATTGTGGAAGTTATACCTTCAATGAGAACGCAATACCTCAGCATTGTCTATAATTTGGATTTTTTTTAAAAAAAGATTTACAATATTTGTATTCTGTCTCAATCCTTTCTCTAAGAAAAATTTAGTCAACTTGTTCTTTCGTCACCCACCGCCAATGCTGAATCTGAGAAAATATCTAGTGTAAAACTCAAACGATGTGACCATCAAAATTCATAAAGATTATGCCATATTCAAGACAAAAGTAAAATACCCAGTCATGTGATGATACAACACATAGGCTGGGGTTTTCTGCTCCTGTTCTCATCAAGGCACAGTCTGCACTTTGATGTTTTCTGCAAGATTCTTACACAAAATGAGTTTGAACAATTTCAATGCAGTCCCTAGTGTACCGATGATACAGATTGGCCTCAAACGTGGCAATAAATTGGTAAGTTCACTTAGGGGCCACAAAAATGGCTGGTGTGGGAAATGAAACTACAGGAAACTTTGGTTTATCCGGAGGTTGTATGTCCGGAAACCTCGATCTAACGACAGAAATCAGCAGCCATTTTGGTTAAGTTTTTTTTCCTTCTCCTAGCATTTTTTTTTTTTTTTAATAAAAACAGTCAGGCTCTGGAAAGCATCTCTGTAGCTTAGCAACAGCTTCAGAGACGCTTTCAAGGTACGGGCCAAGTGTTTACAAGTTGTTGCTAAGCAACAGTGTTTGTCAGATATGGAGATGAAAACCTCCGTATCCTTCAACATTAGCGCTGGTCTATCCGGAAGTTTTGATGGGTCGGCAGCAGCTCGGTCCCGTCAGTGCCGGATATCGCGAAGTTTCCTGTAATTACAATGATCCAATAGGGGCTACTATTTCAGCAGGTAGGGTGAGGAGGTCAGCAGAAAGAACTTTACTCTGCAGTTGGTTGGCTGTATCTGATCTGTAAGTGCTTGATGGCAAGACTGAGTACGTGTCCTTCCCATCCTAGAGTACAAAAGTTCAATTTTTTTTTTTTTTTTTTAAGTTGCCGCCTGCTCTACATCTGAAAAGAATATCAGAATTCATACAAATTTAGCTTGGTATCACCCTACCAGGTCAATGTGGAATTAAGGTAGCCACATACCAACATTCTTGTTCCCATGGCTTCATGAAGTTGCGGCATATCAACATTCTGGCTGATGCGAGAGATCATGCGCATAAGTAGTTGCAGTTTCCTACGATTGGGTGGAGGCAAGAAGAGGCAACATATCTGAAGAGCTTCTATGGCAATCTGCTCCAGCTGAGGTTGTAGCAAACCTGCAGTACGAGTATGAATAAGGTTTTACTAGATTCTTCTCGATCATTATTTAATACATACATGTACTAAAAATAAATATTTATATAAAGTAATGTATGGGTAGCTAATTCCTTCCAAATTTAAATTTGAACATTTCAATGTACATAAATTAGACTCTTAAAACTGAGCAAATACTAGATAATACGGTTTGTTAACAATAATTGCATTAGTATACTCCTAACCCATAAACACCAAATTTCCCTCGACTGAGTGAAGTACAGTGACAGTTTGTGGGCTGTGAGTCCATCATAGCTGTCCCCATCAGGCTGCTAATAGCTAACTCAAAGCCACTATTAGCAATACCCAGTTTATAATCTTTAAAATCCAATTGTTTTACATAGTACACTAATACTGTGATTGCACCAATGGTTCTATTTATATTAATTAAAAACATACTACCCCATTACATTTTACAAATTTAACTATATTTAATTGGTCTTTTCCAAATACACGCAGACAAAAATACACAAGCTCAGACAAAAACACCAAGCAATGCATGCAGTATTCAGCATTAATCTTACTTTGCAAGCCATTTAAATATCCTACAAATGTTGAGTGGCAACCAGTTGAAGAGGGGTTCGCGGATCCATCCACAGCACATTTGTAACACTGGAACTCAAGTGCCCCATCTGAAGCTGGAACTCCACTGCCCACTGTAGTAGCTAAACTGAATGTACTTGGCCTTCTTAGCCCTAGCTGAGCTGCACAATCAGGTTTCATGGTGACTTCAGCAACTGGAGCATTTATATTAAAGTAGCTGCCTATATCTTTGGATATTTTACAGTTACTTGCTGTATTTAACTCATGGCAGTTCATTTTAGAAAAATGGTGCAATCTTTGAGACTGTAAATTCTGATTCTGCTGGTCCTGACCTGGGATTGACCTTTGGTTGGCTGCATTGGTTGACTCTCCATTGAGCAATTCTTGATTTGTATAATTAGTCCAAGGTTCTTTACTGCATTCAGTCAAGATCCATGCTGAGCTACATCTAGAGGTAGAGTTAGAAATTTGTTGTCTACCATTTTCCAAATAAAGATTTGACATGGATTCTGCTTTTGGTCTATTGTTAACGAGGGATTGAATGTCCTTCTTATGGTACTGTTCATTACCATCTTGGTATCTTGCCACATTTAGGTCAATGTGGCACAGTGGTTTGTGTAGTTTATCTCCACTTGAAAGATTCGTAATATGTCCTACTGAATAGCGTCTAGACTTCACTGAACAGTGCTGTATGTGATCATTCTTTAAGTTAGTCAGATTCTGACAGCTGCCTCCTATTAGCTGCTCTTTGACATCAACTTTCCTGTAGTTTTTCACATACTGGTTTAGACGTCTAGCACATCCTTTTTGAAGGTTATGCACGTTTCGAATTAGTTTTTGCTCAGATGTACATTCCATTTCCTCCTGTTGCTGTTCTGGTTCAAACAGAGGGTTGCTTTCTTCCGAAACGTCTTTGCGAATTAAGCTTAGTAACAGGCACTCTGTTGATTTAAAAGAGTTTATATGGCTATTCAAGTGCTGTGATTTTGCTGGCTGTGGACAGCTGAGTTCATCCAAATTCTTGCGCTTTCCTTGCTGTCGGTTTGAGATCATGATGTAACCACATAAAACTAGCAGAAAACCAGAAGAGATTAAGGTACATAGTGGAGTGCAAATAAACAGTAACTATCAGTAATGCGTGCAGCAAAGATGACAAAATACATAACTCATTGCAAAATATGTTAGTAACAGAGAAAGCATAAAGCAGACTGAAAAATACATACAGCAACAATTAAAAGGGGTATAACTTATCTTAAGTGGTGTAACTACCCCTCAAAAGCATTTATAAAATTACAAGTCAAAAGAAGAATCAAGTACAATAAACCTTTCATAAAGAGGCATTACCAGTAGCACAACTCCAGGTATTCAAATCCATTTGTCACAGTTTTGGTTATTCTTGCTTTCATGTACCTACCCAGTATATTCACAAAGAGTTCATAATGTTCAAATGTAAGAAGAGGTTCAGGAAGATTTAGAAAGTAATCTGCAACCGTTTTAAATACATCTCGCTCAAAACCAGGATAGGTTGGCTGGCTCAGGTCATTGTTCCGGGGCCCTGAATAAAAATCAAGTGTCATAAATATTAACAAATACAATAGTGGGCGGCTCTAATGAAGTGAAAATCAATTCTGAGGACCTATAAAAACTTAAAAGGAAATGCGATTTAGAAGTCAAGTTCAACTTTTTAAAAAGTCAAATTAATTTCTCTCAGAAAAAAACTCAATTTTTTTTTTTTAATTTCTTTATTTTTTTAACTGATTTCACCACCTCGGGATGTCCCATTGGTTTTCTCACCCAAGTCAGCAGGTTGCGGATTCAAGCCTCACATGGGATTGGAGCATATAATCTACGCTGACACTTCAGTGCAGCTCCTCCATCAGAAAAGATGTAACAGCAGTTTCTGATATGTCCAAATTTATAATGGAAAACAGACAAAGTGCATATATTACTAGAAGATTTCCTGTGGCGTTGCTCAAGGTAAATCAGAGAATTCACCGTTTCATAACAAGAGGTGTTTATGTCATGTAGGAATAAACATTGATCTAAAGTGACCGATAAGTCAATTCCATTTTTATTAAAAATGTATTCTGGGATTTTTACTGGTGTTTTGGGGGGATAATTTTGCAAATCTGTCCATTATTCTGGGAAAATGTAAGTGAGTGACTTATATTTTATATAGATTACTTTGCCTCTGTAGTTAATTTTTATTCCTTATTTTTAATGCTGAGAATGCACAGCGAAATGGTTTGTAAAGATGGTCAACTGGAGTTAGATTATCGGGGGTGGGGAGAAGTGATTAACATTTGTGGGCGATGTATCTCTGTGCAAACATCGAGATGTGCCCACCCCCTCTCTATTTGCATAGCTTTGCCAAGCTGTGGGGGCAAATTGCTGTTCAGAAAGTCCGACGGGGAAGTGACATGGCCAAAGGGTGGGATGGGGGGGCAGACCATTCTCCCCTAACCCCAACCTCACCGCCAGGAAAAAACCTGTGTTCTCACTGGCCCCATAGAAAGTTGGACACCTTAAATCCCCACTTACTCTCTACTCCTCCATAATCTCTATCCTCACATCTCCCTCTATACATTCTCTACCTCTACACCCCTTCTCCCTTTCCACAATTTCTGTCTACACACTTTCCCCCCCCAAAAAAAATCTGAACAGAGGCCCTTGCTCCCTTACACACCCACTCTCCCTCTACACCCTATCCCCAATACACTAAGATTTTCCCTCTCTGCACAAGCCTTCCCTTGATACTCACTACCCCCTTTCTCCCCTCACATGCCCACTCCCTCTTTCACACCATTCCCTTCACTCTACGTACTCCCTTCTCATCTCTTGCTATGTAATCCCTCCTCATTCCTTCTACACACCCTTTCCACGCTCTCCAACTACTTTCCTCTCCTTTCTACACATACATTGCGAGAAAGTTCAACTTCATGCCAATTCTAATTGTTTGCACCCGTTTGAACCCATTTAAATGTTAACTTACAGTTTGCTAGGCACTTCATAGCAGACAGCACCCAGTGAGGCAGGTCCTCTGGAAAAAAAAAAGAAAAATATTTGAGGAACAAATTCTATCTATGTACTAAGAAAGTGTTGGCACTTCAGAAAGCGTCCATCATCGTATTGACTTCCATCACCCACTGCAGTTTGGCATATCAAAACTACTCTTCCCCCACCCCCATCTTATGTGGAAACCAGGTAGTGGTGGTACACCACAGATTTCTCTTTATTTACTTTATCTAAACCCTTCATGGTTTAAAACACCTCCCTTAGCGTTCTCTGCTCTAAGGAAAACAACCCCAGCTTCTCCAGTCTATCCATGCAACTGTAATCCCTCATCCCTGGAACCATTCTAGTAAATCTCTTCTGCACCCTTTCCAAAACCTTCAAAGCTATATTCAGAGCCAAGTAAGCTGGAATTTAAAATGACAAAATATTTCTAGCCGAAACACTATTTCGCACTATTTTAAAATAAAGCTCAAACAGATGATTATTCAAAGAGAGAAATCTTTGTATAGGAGAGCAATCATTGGAGTAAGAAAGAGTTGACGCAGATTACAAATGACTAAATATAGGAAAAGTCAAAATACAAGTGAAATTAGAGATGGGAAAAATACAGCTATTACTTTCAAATTGATAATTTGGAGAGTATTATTTTCAGCTTACTAAAAGGTGAAAAGTAAATTGCCCCCAATTAGTTGGAAAGTGTATATTTTCCACCTAGTTATAATGGAAAATCCACTAACAAATATTCAATGCTGCTAACCTCCATATAGTAATTCTACAAAACAAGCTTTTTGTCACCTCTCCTAATCTTTCCTACTTTGGTTTGGTATCTGTGCCTCACACCTCTGAAGTGTCTTAGAATATTTTTGTACATTAAAGATGCTGCATAAAGGCAGGTGGTTGTTATTAAGTTTTGGACATACTCCAGCCACTGTACAAAGAAGTTAATAAATAATGTTAAGTTTAGTGGGATTTTGATTTGAGCACCTGTACAATGATTTGACACCAGCAGCTAAGAAATTACACTGCAATACAAGCAATATTGTGGGTAATATTCCAAATTCAAAATAATCAAAACAACACATCCACCACAAAGTTCAGTGACCAGTAATAAGTCAATGCAGACTAGGTGGTTCCCACATAAAGGGCAAACAACAGCCATTATGTCGTGGCACGAGTAGCCTACCTCCATCCTCAAATAGGACATAGTGCATACCATTAGAGACTGAAAGGAAAGTACTGTAGTCTCACCTGATTTGTCTTGTAATATTACAACTCCATGTTTACTGACATTACACACATTGTATAAAATGTGCTGAGGGATGACTTGCGAGAAATCCAGGACATCATCTAATGAAGTTAGGCCTAAGATTTTCTGCAGGCTGGAACAAAACACATTACAATACAGAATAATGGATACTCAGGAACTATTGCAAGCCATTTTGTTGACATCACAAAGTATAAGAGCAAGCTGTAATTAGTTTATAGTCTTATAGAATAATAAGGGGAAAAAAACACTAGTGGGTGTAGTATATAGGCCTCCGAACAGTCGCAACTCGGTTGGACGGAGTATCAATCAGGAAATAGTTGAGGCTTGTAATAAGGGAACATCTATAATTATGGGGGATTTTAACTATCATATAAATTGGACGAATCAAATTGGGCAGGGCTGCCTTGAGGATGAGTTCATTGAGTGTATTAGGGATGGGTTTCTTGAGCAGTATGTAACTGAACCAACCAGGGGGCAAGCAACCTTAGATCTGGTCCTGTGTAACGAGACAGGATTAATTAAAAATGTCCTAGTAAAGGATCCCCTTGGAATGAGTGACCATAACATGGTTGAATTCCATATTCAGTTAGAGGGTGAGGAGGCTGTATCTCAAACAAGCGTGCTAAGCTTGAATAAAGGAGACTATGAAGGTATGAGAGCGGAATTGAGTAAAGTGGATTGGGAAAATAGGTTAAAGGATAAGACGATACATGATCAGTGTACATTTAAGGAGTTATTTTACAAATTCCAAAAAAAGTATATTCCACTGAGAAAAAAAGGGTGTAAAAGAAAAGACAGCCATCCGTGGCTAAGTAAAGAAATTAAGGATAGTATTCGACTAAAAACAAGGGCATATAAGGTAGCCAAATCTAGTGGGAGGATAGAGGATTGGGAAAACTTTAAAAGACAGCAAAAAATAACAAAAAGATTGATTAAGAAAGGGAAGATAGATTATGAAAGTAAATTAGCAAAAAATATAAAGACAGATAGTAAGAGTTTTTATAGTTATATAAAAAGAAAAAGGGTGGCTAAAGTAAATGTTGGTCCCTTAGAGGATGAGACCGGGAAATTAATGGTGGGAAATATGGAGATGGCAAAAACACTGAATGAATATTTTGTATCAGTCTTTACAGTAGAGGACACCAAGAATATCCCAACACTTGACAAGCAGGGGGCTATGGGGGGGGGAGGAGCTAAATACGATTAAAATCACTAAGGAAGTAGTACTTGGTAAAATAATGGGACTCAAGGCGGATAAATCACCTGGACCTGATGGCTTACATCCCAGGGTTTTGAGGGAAGTGGCGGTAGGGATTGTGGATGCATTGGTAATAATCTTCCAAAACTCCCTGGACTCAGCAAAGGTCCCGGCAGACTGGAAAACTGCTAATGTAACACCCTTATTTAAAAAGGGCAGTATACAGAAGGCTGGAAACTATAGACCGGTTAGCCTAACATCTGTGGCAGGTAAAATTTTGGAGTCCATTATTAAGGAGACAGTAACAGGACATTTGGATAATCATAATTTAATAAGACAAAGTCAGCATGGTTTTATGAAGGGGAAGTCATGTTTGACAAATTTGCTGGAGTTCTTTGAGGAAGTAACATATAGGGTGGATAAAGGTGAACCAGTGGACGTAGTGTATTTAGACTTCCAAAAGGCATTTGACAAGGTGCCACACAAAAGATTATTGCTTAAGATAAAAAATCACGGGATTGGGGGTAATATTCTGGCATGGATAGAGGATTGGCTATCTAACAGAAGGCAGAGAGTTGAGATAAATGGTTCATATTCAGACTGGCAATCAGTAGCCAGTGGTGTTCCGCAGGGGTCAGTGCTGGGTCCCCAACTCTTTACAATCTATATTAACGATTTGGAGGAGGGGACCGAGTGTAACACATCAAAGTTTGCAGATGATACTAAGATGGGAGGGAAAGTAGTGAGTGAGGAGGACATAAAAAACCTGCAAGGGGACATCGACAGGCTAAGTAAGTGGGCAGAGATTTGGCAGATGGAATACAATACTGGAAAGTGTGAGGTTATGCACTTTGGCAGGAAAAATCGTAGAGCAAGTTATTATCTTAATGGCAAGAAACTGGAAAGTACTGAAGTACAAAGGGATCTGGGGGTCCTGGTGCACGAAACTCAAAAGGTTAGTATGCAGGTGCAGCAAGTGATTAAGAAGGCCAATGGAATGTTGGCTTTCATTGCTAGGGGGATAGAATATAAAAATAGGGAGGTATTGCTTCAGTTGTACAAGGTATTGGTGAGACCGCACCTGGAATACTGCATACAGTTTTGGTGTCCATACTTAAGAAAGGACATACTTGCTCTCGAGTCAGTACAAAGAAGGTTCACTCGATTAATCCCGGGGATGAGGGGATGGACATATGAGGAGAGGTTGAGTAGATTGGGACTCTACTCATTGGAGTTCAGAAGAATGAGAGGCGATCTTATTGAAACATATAAGATTATGAAGGGGTTGGATCGGGTGGATGCAGGGAGGATGTTCCAGATGATGGGTGAAACTAGAACTAGGGGGCATAGTCTTGGAATAAGGGGCTGCTCTTTCAAAACTGAGATGAGGAGGAACTACTTCACTCAGAGGGTGGTAGGTCCATGGAATATGCTGCCCCAAAAAGCTGTCGAAGCTACATCATTAGATAAATTTAAAACAGAAATAGACAGTTTCCTAGTAGAAAAGGGAATTAAGGGTTACGGGGAGCGGGCAGGAATTTGGACATGAGTCTAGGTTCGGATAGGTCATGGCCCTGTGGGTAGCGGAGCGGGCCCAGGGGCCGTGTAGCCTGATCCTGCTCCTGTTTTCGTGTGTCTAATGCGGTTAGATTCAGGAGATAGTCCTGTCATAGTGGATTGGCGGTTAGGATCAGATCAGCCATGATCTTATTGAATGGCGGAGCAGGCTCGAGGGGCAAATTGGCCTACTCCTGCTCCTATTTCTTATGTTCTTATGTTCTTCACTGGTAGTGAGAGGAGAGTTATAATTGCTTTGAGTATATTTTCTTGTTTGATCATATTCTGATTTTAATTGGCTGATTATTGTTCAAAATTACTGAAAGATATTCTCACAACAAATTTAAAAGTGACTATATCAAGCACCCATCCTTCTAGCTGTGGGGAGTTTTCCCACCTATTAAAAGTTTCAATATTCTAAATTTTCTCCAACAGTCACACACACAGAATCACAGAAACCCCACAGTGCAGATAGAGGCCATGATCACAAAAAATGGACGCTAGATACATTTCTGAATACAGTGTAAAATATAATCAAATAGTAACAGACCACTTGTATTGTACTTGGGATTTAAAGGTAGGGCAATTTAAGGGTAGAGCCTGTGGTCTTGTCTTTCAGAACCATTCGCTTATCCTCAAATCTTCGTATAAACTAGCCAGGAGTTGAAAGTTGCGAAGAGTGGCTTACTCCATTTTAATACATTTTGTTTTAGCAGTATTGATCATCATGACAGATGTTTAACAACCAAGGCTCTCCATATCATTGAAATAATGGCTACTTTAAAACTATTAAGAATGGTGGCAGTCACTGTAAATTTATCAAATGTCAAGTTTCTTGTACATTGACACAACTGGACACAGCCAAAGGCTATCTCAAGTCTAAACCTGGTGCTTTCTGGAAGCACAGGATTCAAGAATTATATCAGGGTACAAGTAAGCAAATCACAGATTTTGCATTGCCCATTATGTGTGAGACAACTCTGGAAAAGTATTACCTATCTGAAATATGCCCATGGAAAAAAGCAAAGAGACAAAGCAATAGAAAAAAAAACTTGTATGAACAAGCACAGAAATCAAAGAACTCTTCTTTTGTAAGGCTTGATGAATTGGAGTTGGAATGTCTTTCAGATCGAACTACAGAACCAATTGCAAAGAATATCTATTGGCAAGTGCATGTAACAAAATCAATAATGAAATAAAGACTATAGTTGCAAACTTTGAAGTCTGATGCAGATAAGAGCAAGAATATTTTGTCTTAACAAAATAAAAATATTTCACTGAGAACATAAATTGCATCAGCTTCAGTCAAGGCAAGATGAGGAAAATGCTGAAACTTCACCAGCTGGAAACAGCTGATTCCAGAGAAAACCATGTAAGAACTTTTCTCACTGGAAGAGCAAGTTGCAACAGGAAAGGGGAGGCAGTATAAACTTGGGTAGTGGTCTGTGGATACTTTTTAAAAAAATGTAGTTTGTAAGTGGGGGAACAATCATTGTTTACATAAAGCTTCAGAGTATAAAAGTTCCAAAGTATATGATTGTTTAACAGTTAGATGGTGGCAAATTTGGAAGGGATATGAAGAATAAGCCAGCAAGGAACTGAGTACAACCATGCAAATTTTTAGTTTAAAATAAAGTGGATTAGTAGGAAATAAATAATTTTACTACCTAAAAGGTCTTGGTGTAATGCTGTTCAACAATCAGCATGAACAATCTCTTTTGGGAAGTTTACTACCATCCACCCCTTTTGTAGTAGGCTTCCATCCCAGACTTTCTCTGCTATTTTACATCACTTACTGGTTAAGTACAATTTCTCTCCAAGCTTCTTCAATGTCAGTTTGTGTAACTTGTCTGACATGTATTGACTGTCCTTCAGAGGTGACCCCAGGCACCTCCTTATCCGATTCCTCCGTATTCACCTTGCAAGAATTATACAAATTTCATATGAAATAAAAACTAATTAGAATTCCATCAAAAGTTATTTTTTTTAAATGATAGCATAGGACAAATAAAGGCCGATTGATTATCTAATCTAAAGCCAAGTAAACAAGAGGAAAACGGACTTCCTATAGTCAAGTGCAGTAGCAGGAAGAGACATATAATGGTCACCAAGTAGCTACTTTAGATAACTCAGAGATGTTGGGCAAATGGAGAATTGAATTCTAGTCCTCCAGATAAGCGAGTACTAGGAGGTACGAATATTTATTTGATACTGAAACAATTTCCCACACCTTACTCAATGCCATAACGGGTGTATTTCCAAAATAAACTTCTAAAATGCACGCTAGCCTGTCTGATGGGAAAAAAGGATTTTTTTTTTTTTTTTTACACTTTGGTTTATGGGATGTAGGCGTCGCTGAGAAGGCCAGCATTTATTGCCCATCCCTAATTGCCCTTGAGAAGGTGGTGGTGAGCCGCCTTCTTGAACCGCTGCAGTCCATGTGGTGAAGGTACTCCCAAAGTGCTGTTAGGTAGGGAGTTCCAGGATTTTGACCCAGCGACGATGAAGGATCGGCGATATACTTCTAAGTCAGGATGGTGTGTGACTTGAGGGGAATTGGAGGTGGTGGTATTCCCATGCACCTGCTGCCCTTGTCTTTCTAGATGGAAGAGGTCGCGGGTTTGGGAGGTGCTGCCTAAGAAGCCTTGGCGAGTTGCTGCAGTGCATCTTGTAGATGGTACGCACTGCAGCCACAGTACACTGGTGGTGGAGGGAGTGATTGTTTAAGGTGGTGGATGGGATGCCAATCAAGCAGGCTGCTTTGACCTGGATGGTGACGAGCTTCCCGAGTGTTGTTGGAGCTGCACTCATCCAGGCAAGTGCAGAGTATTCCTTCACACTCCTTACTTGTGCCTTGTAGATGGTGGAAAGGTTTTGGGGAGTCAGGAGGTGAGACACACACCACACAATACCTAGCCTCTGACCTGCTCTTGTTGCCACAGTATTTATGTGGCTGGTCCAGTTAAGTTTCTGGTCAATGGTGACCCCCAGGATGTTGATGGTGGGGGATTCGGCGATGGTAATACCGTTGAATGTCAAGGGGCGGTGGTCAGACTCTTGCTTGTTAGAGATAGTCATTGCCTGGCACTTCTATGGCGCAAATGTTACCCGCCACTTATCAGCCCAAGCCTGAATGTCGTCCAGGTCTTGTTGCATGCGAGCATGGACTGCTTTATTATCTGCGGAGTTGTGAATGGTGCTGAACACTGCAGTCATCAGCGAACATCCCCATTTCTGACCTTATGTTGGAGGGAAGGTCATTGATTTGGCAGCTGAAGATGGTTGGGTCTAGGACACTGCCCTGAGGAACTCCTGCAGTGATGTCCTGGGGCTGTGATGATTGACCTTCAACCACAACCATCTTCCTTTGTGCTAGGTATGACTCCAGCCAGTGGATGCGCTCCCCCCTCCCCCCCCCGATTCCCATTGACTTCAGGTTTACTAAGGCTCCTTGATGCCACACTCGGTCAAATGCTGCCTTGAGGTCAAGGGCAGTCTCTCTCACCTCACCTCTGGAATTCAACTCCTTTGTCCATGTTTGGACCAAGGCTGTAATGAGGTCGGGAGCCGAGTGGTTTTGGCGGAACCCAAACTGGGCATCAGTGAGCAGGTTATTGGTGAGTAAATGCCGCTTGATATCACTGTCGGTGACACCTTCCATCACTTTGCTGACGATTGAGTAGACTGATGGGGCGGCAATTGGCCGGGTTGGATTTTTCCTGCTTTTTGTGGACAGGACATACTTGGGCAGTTTTCCACATTGTCGGATAGATGCCAGTGTTGTAGCTGTACTGGAACAGCTTGGCTAGAGGCACGGCTAGTTCTGGAGCAGAAGTCTTCAGCACGATAGCCGGGATGTTGTCGGGGCCCATAGCCTTTGCTGTATCCAGTGCGCTCAGCTGTTTCTTGATATCACGTGGAGTGAATTGAATTGGCTGAACACTGGCTTCTGTGATGGTGGGGACCTCAGGAGTAAGCCGATGTGGATCATCCACTCGGCACTTCTGGCTGAAGATGGTTGCAAACAATTCAGCCTTGTCTTTTGCACTCACGTGCTGGGCTCCACCATCATTGAGGATGGGGATATTAATGGAGCCTCCTCCTCCCATTAGTTGTTTAATGGTCCACCACCATTCACGACTGGATGTGGCAGGACTGCAGAGTTGATCTGATCCGTTGATTGTGGGATCGCTTGGCCCTGTCTATAGCATGCTGCTTCCGCTTTTTAGCATGCATGTAGTCCTGTGTTGCAGCTTCCCCAGGTTGGCACCTCATTTTTAGGTAAGCCTGGTGCTGCTCCTGGGATGCTCTTCTACACTGCTTATTGAACCAGGGTTGGTCCCCTGGCTTGATGGTAATGGTAGAGTGAGGGATATGCCAGGCCATGAGGTTACAGATTGCGGTGGAATACAATTCTGCTGCTGCTGGCCCACAGCACCTCAAGGATGCTCAGTTTTGAGCTGCTAGATCTGTTCTGAATCTATCCCATTTAGCATGGTGGTAGTTTCACAACACGATGGAGGGTGTCCTCAGTGTGAAGACAGGACTTCGTCTCCACAATGACTGTGCGGTGGTCACTGCTACCAATACGGTCATGGACAAATGCATCAGTGACAGGTAGATTGGTGAGGACGAGGTCAAGTATGTTTTTCCCTCGTGTTGGTTCTCTCACCACCTGTCGCAGGCCCAGACCAGCAGTTACTCGGCCAGCTCAGTCAATAGTGGTGCTACCGAACCACCCTTGGTGATGGACATTAAAGTCCCCACCCAGAGTACATTCTGTGCCCTTGCTACTCTCAGTGCTTCTTCAAAGTGGTGTTCAACATGGAGGAGTACTGATTCATCAGCTGAGGGAGGGCAGGGCGGTAGGTGGCAATCAGCAGGAGGTTTCCTTGCCCATGCTTCACCTGAAGCCATGAGACTTCATGGGGTCCGGAGTCAATGTTGAGAACTCCCAGGGCCACTCCTTCCTGACTGTATACCACTGCACCGCCACCCCTGGTGAGTCTGTCCTGCTGGTGGGATAGGACATACCCAGGGATGGTGATGGAGGAGTTTGGGACTTTGGCTGAAAGGTATGATTCTGTGAATATGACTGTGTCAGGCTGTTGCTTGACTAGTCTGTGGGACAGCTCTCCCAATTTTGGAACAAGTCCCCAGATGTTGCTGAGGAGGACTTTGCAGGGTCGACTGGGTTGGGTGTGCCGTTGCCATGCCCGTAGCCAATGCCAAGGTCAATGTCGTGGTCCGTCCGGTTTCATTCTTTTTATTGTTTTTCGTAGCGGTTTGTTACAACTGAGTGTCTTGCTCGGCCATTTCAGAGGGCAGTCAACCACATTGCTGTGGGCCTGGAGTCACATATAGGCCAGACCAGGTAAGGATGGCAGATTTCCTTCCCTAAAGGATACAACCAGATGGGTTTTTACGACAATTTATTTTGAAGATTTATTTAATTAACTGAATTTAATTTCCGCAGCTGCCGTGGTGGGATTTGAACTCACGTCTCTGGATCATTAGCCCAGTGACATTACCACTACGCTACCGTTACCTTGGCATTCACCAAGCATGAAAAGACACAAAGTGAATTGGTCTACTTGAACTAACCAAGGAACCACACAGGTGGACCAGTTTTTTGGGGGTCAGCCAGGGATATGACATGCATGAAACCCATTACCAAGCTTAGGGTCGCCAAACCAAGCTACTAAAGGCTACAAAGTTTCTGATTACCTGAAAATGGACCTGCACATGCTTTCCTTGTAAAGTCATAGCCCACTTACTCAAGTCTAAAGAGAAAGGTCCTCATGTGAGTGGCTTTGGAAAAGAGTCACACCTGCCATGAGCTGACTCCCCTCCAGGGTGCTCAATAACGAGGTTGGGAAGATCTCCCATCCCTTCAGTTTCCCATTTTTACTACAAATCCAGCCCAAAGCTTTGTCCAATATTTTAGACATAGGATACACAGATGAAATTCCATGCCAAGGTGAACACTGGGATTTTGCAGTCACTGAAGGCGAGAAAGATTGAAGCACCCTTTGCCTCTTTCAGTGAAGTGCCAAAGTTAGCATTCATCAAAATTCCAGGTACTGACATGAATTAACAAATGGGACAAACACCCCATATATCATCTAATTAATAGCTTTGTGATCCCTTAAACTGTGCAAAGCCATAATGCTGCACTTGAAGTTCCATTACCATAATCCGTTTGGTTAGTCTATTGCAGGGGTTCTCAACCTTTTTGCTTCAGAGCCCCCCACCCCCCCGCCCCCATGTTATAAAAATTCCATGGACTCCCTGTAACACAAGTATTTTTCTGCATAAAAATATAATACATTTATTATTGCTTTACTTAATGTGAAACTTGTTGCTGGTGCTTGTTTTCAAATCGCTCCATGGCTTCACCCTTCCTTGTATCTATAACTTCCTCCAGCCCCTACAAATATCCCAGATCTCTGCACTTCTCTAATTCTGGCCTCTTGCGCAGCCCGGATTTTCATCGCTCCACCATTGGCGTCCGTGCTTTTAGCTGGCTAATCACAAAGCTCTGGAATTCCCTCCCTACCTCGCTCTCCTCCATTAAAACGCTCCTTAAAACCTAACTCTTTGATTAATCTTTTGGTTACCTAATACAGTATCTCCTTTTGTGGCTCAGTGTCAAATTTTGATTGATAACACTCATGAAGCTCCTTTGGACATTTTAATATGTTAAAGGTGCTATATAAATCTAAGTTGTTGTTGAGGCAGTGGGCACTCCCAGAATTCTGCACGGTGTGGGAGAAGGTTAATTCGTTGGCAATAGTAGAACCATCCTGAATAGACAAAGCAATTGGTTTAAATTAGTTGTGAATTATTCAGCAAATACTGCATTTATTTCAAAAGATATCATTGGTTATTTTATGACTGTGAAGTTTCACTGAATTGACGCGCAATATAATCCCGCACTTTCAGAAATATCAGCCCGTCTTTTTACTCCATCTGTTTCTGCAACTTTGAAACCTTCTGAATAGAATTTAAATTAAAAAGGGTGGTAGAGAAAAAACGGGGAATTATAGACCGGTAAGCCTAACATCGGTAGTGGGGAAAATGCTAGAGTCCATTATAAAAGATGTAATAGCAGAGCACTTGGAAAACAGTGATAGGATCAGACAAAGTCAACATGGATTTACAAAAGGTAAATCATGCTTGACTAATCTACTGGAATTTTTTGAGGATGTAACTGGTAGAATAGATAAGGGAGAACCAGTGGATGTGCTGTTTTTGGACTTTCAGAAGGTTTTCGATAAGGTCCCGCATAAGAGATTAGCGTGTAAAGTTAAAGCACATGGGATTGGGGGTAAGGTACTGTCTTGGACAGAGAACTGGTTGGCAGACAGAGAACTGGTTGGCAGACAGGAAGCAAAGAGTTGGAATAAACGGGTCTTCTTCCGAGTGGCAGGCAGTGACTAGTGGGGTATCGCAGGGATCGGTGCTAGGACCCCAGCTATTCACAATATATATAAGTGATCTAGACAAGGGAACTAGATGTAATATCTCCAAGTTTGCAGACGACACAAAGCTGGGTGGGCATGTGTGCTGTGAGGAGGATGCAGAGAAACTCCAGTTCAGTTTGGACAGGTTGAGTGATTATACTGCATTTGTCATGCATCTGCCCAATGTGGATAAATGCTAGGTTATCCACTGCGGTGGCAAAAACAGGAAGACAGGTTATTATCTGAACGGCAATAGATTGGGAAAAGGGGAAGTGCAACGAGACCTGGGTGTCCATGTGCACCAGTCGCTGAAGCTAAGCATGCAGGTGCAGCAAGCGGTTAAGAAGGCAAATGGTATGTTAGCCTTCATAGCGAGAGGATTCGAGTACAGGATCAAGGATGTCTTGCTGCAGTTGTACAGGGCCTTGGTGAGACCACACCTTGAGTATTGTGTGCAGTTTTGGTCACCTTATCTGAGAAGCGATGTTCTTGCCATGGAGAGTGCAGCAAAGATTCACCAGACTGATACCTGGGATGGCAGGAATGACGTATGAGGAGAGATTGGGTCGATTAGGCTTATATTCGCTAGAGTTTAGAAGAATGAGAGGGGATCTCATTGAAACTTATAAAATTCTAACAGGACTAGACAGACTAGATGCAGGAAGGATGTTCCCGATGGCAGGGGAGTCCAGAACCAGGGGTCACAGTCTAAGGATAAGGGGTAAGCCATTTAGGACTGAGATGAGGAGGAATTTCTTCACCGAGAGTGGTGAACCTGTGGAATTCTCTGCCACACAGGGCGGTTGAGGCCAATTCATTAAATATATTCAAGAAGGAGTTGGATATATTTCTTGAGGCTAAAGGGATCAAGGGGTATGGGGAGAAAGCAGGGACAGGGTACTGAATTTGGATGATCAGCCATGATCTCATTAAATGGCCTACTCCTGCTCCTATCTTCTATGTTTCTTGCATTTCTATAAGATTTTCCTCCATTATTTTTAGAATCTTCCCCTCCTGTTCCGAGATCTCTGATTAAACGCTGCTCTCAGTGAGAATCTGGTGACTGAGTGACAGGCAATCCAACCAATCCAATTCCCCAGGAGCACCTTAACGGAAGCCTGCCTCTGTCACCGAGTGACAGGCGTTCTGGCCAATCCGCTTCCCCAGCAGCTCAATAGGCCGGAAACTGGCCAATCAACGCCGCTGAAAAGGCACGGTTTATGGAAATTATTTTGGTTGAAAGAGGCTCGCACTCGAAACTTGCGCGTTAGGTAAAAATATATATATATTTTTAAGTGGCAGTTATCTTTGTCCTTCTGACAAGGTGACTTGTTATGTAGCACACTAGATCCCTAAAGGAGTCTGTCAGCACAATGAAGCATTGGGTTGGACATTAGCCTTGCACCTCAGAGACTTAGGTTCAAATCCAGCCCAAATTGATGGGTTAAATGTCTCTGTTAGCTGTGAGGGCTCGAAGGATCCCAAGTGAAATGAGTTTGGATAGTCTCATTCCACTTCCTTATAGGTATTAACCTACAGCGCAAGACTACCCTTAACTCAGCACTAATTGCAATCTCCCTCAGAGGCCATTGTGTGGACCAATACTACCCTGCAGAAGTATGGTGTCATTTACTCTGCATCTGGCTATGCGATACTTGACCAAAGTACTCTGGAAGCTTACTGGGGTCTTGAAATGGGAAGTTTTATTCATCAACAATAACATTCCTCATCTTGATGCACTCAGACCATCCTTTACAATGCCATTCAATATATCATTGAAGAATACCTCCAATACAATGGGCCCAAAAAGTAGGGCAAATTTAAATGAGTCCCAAGTTTGACTGACTATATTTTATGAAAATCAGAAGCCCATGTACTATTCTTCTCCCCAACATAAGTCACACGCCAATTGAGCCAGGAAGCCATCATCAATTGTATAATTTGGGGCACACAATACCTAGAAGCTTATAGAGCATCAGTGATGTCACTGTACTTAGTGCCATATCAATCTGCACCAAGATCACATAGGATAATGAATATGGGGAACAGATTCCCAGAGAAGGTAGTTGATTCAAGGTCAATTGACACTGTTGAGAGCTGGATCTGTACTTGTTGAGAAAGGGTATTGAGTTAAAGAAACTAAAATTTACATGGGGGGGTGTGAAGTTCCATTTTCAGGTTATCAAAGCTAGCTGGGTGGCTTTAAGTAGCTTGGTTTGGAGATCATTAAGCATGGTAATGGGGGTTTCATGCATGTAAAACTCCTGACTGACCCCCCAAAAATCTTGAGCCAACTAAGGAGACCAAATCACCTTGTGCCAATTCAGTTTCAATCAGACAGGCAAGATTCACGCTCTCTCCTACTACTCTTTACACTCTTCCCTTCCCTTCCCCTCCCACCCCCCCCCCCCCCAAAAAAAAAATCAGGTTGGGGAAGACAGTGAAAGGTTTCTTAAAATAGAGATATCAACAGATGGTAGGGCTGGAGAAGTCCATAAGACAATCATACATAGATTCATGATGAAGCAGGCTCGACAGACTGAATGCTCCCACCTCGCTCTAGACTATATGCTAAATATACTTTCTTTAAGCAGGACCTTAGGAAGCACTAATAACTGAAAAATGGCCATTGCCCCCTTGGTCAAAAAATGACCAGGTTCACACTGTAAGCTTTTTAACATGGAGAGTGCAACAATACCCTTGCAGTCTTGGCACTTGCTTGGTCAAATATGAGATTAATTGAACAGTTGCGACCATTTACAGACATCAACACACTTATGTAGAATCAAGTATAGTTATCTAGAATAAAGTGATGGTGTACGAAAACCATGGGGCATAAACTACTTCAAAAATTCAGGGATGGCATATGCAGGCCTAGAAATCCTGGAAAATCCCAAACTAATAGATTATGGATGGCTGCACCCTTTCATTAGTGCACTTGTAAATACTTTGAAGCACCACATTACAAAGAGCATTAGCAACATCCAGTGGCAAGAATCTGTAGTTTAAAAATCACATTGTTGTAACAAAACAGCCAGTTGTACTTTCTTCAAGGACAAATTTGTGGAAATGGAAATAATCAAGCAATGAAGTACAGGCTAAATCTATTCATTCATTTCTAGATCAAGGAAGCCAATACAATAATACCTGTAATTGTAGAATTTCATCCTTCTGGGGCGTTTTCTTGGAAAATTGAGAAAAGCCACCTTTCTCCTTGGCACATATTCCTGTAGCATTTTTTTTGTAAAATGGAGAGCGACTAGGAACAACTTTCAGTGGGGATGTAGTAGGAAATCTGTTCAAAAGGTACATTAATACACTATTTTGCTCAAATGTCATTCTAATTAAAACTAGCTGTTTTAATGCAAAACACACCTAAAAGATACATGAAGAATACATCCAAAATCATCTGTTTGCTGTGCGAATGAAAGATTAAAAGAGTATGTGTGTGAAAACTAGTCATTACACCTCTATGGAAGTGAATCATTGAGACCACTACACTAATCACTAGACAAGTTTTTCCATCAATAATATATTAAAAACAGTGAGTGACCTCAGAATTCAAAAAAGGTACTACACCTGTAGGTGTCATGTTAAAATAACGTTACATGACATTTTTTGAAATAGGGAACAGCCTAAATGTTAAACAGGCCCAAGTGAATCTTCAAACCAAAAATAAATAAAAACCCATTTTAAAATTGTAAAAGTAAGCATTCCATTCTCGTGTCTAAGACGGCGATGAGAACTCCCCTGCTGTTGTACTCTGGGTACTGGGAGAGGAAAGACGCAGCACGGTCTCTTTCTTTGGTAAAACTGAGTCGTCAGGGCTCGGCGAACGCGGGGTGCGTTCAGGGCTCGGCGAACGCGGGGTGCGTTCAGGGCTCGGCGAACGCGGGGTGCGTTCAGGGCTCGGCGAACGCGGGGTGCGTTCATGGAGAGGAAAGACGCAGTGCCGGTCGGTAAAACGAAGTCATCGAGATGAGCAGCCATGACTCGACGGAGGAGGAACGTCCAGTGCGCATGCGCAGCAGCGCCCCCACCAGCCAATGAACAGCGGATTTGGCATGTTTTTGAGAAGTGGTTCACTGAGCCAGAGTGGGAGAGAGCCGCAGACTGGCTCAGATTCTCATTTGTTCATTGCTGGCTGTAACATTCTCTTCCATCCCACTCACTGGCTGCCAATCCCTTTTTCCATTCAACTGGCTGCAGTTCACTACTCCTAAGCTACCCCTAACCCGCTTCCTTTCCCCTTTAACAGTAACCCCTCCCTCTAAGACTGCAATTCCCAACCACAGCACCACCACCCTCCTCACTGACTAGCTGTTTCATGTTTTAATCCCCCTTCCTGCACAGATATCAATTCTCCTCAGTACTCTTCCCTCTCCAGAGAGGTTTTCCCAAACACAGATGTAGTACATTGAACACCACCTCCTCCTGTGCCCCCTCCCTCCCAACCCTATCCTATCCTATTTCCCTACCACTCATTCCCCAATCTCTTCTTTCACCCCTCCTCCCTATTCTCCCTTTCTTCCTCCTTCTGCACATTCATCCCCCTCCCGTCTCCTCATTCTCTTCCATCCCCCTATCGGTTTGATTATTCACCAGCCTACATTGCTTAAAATTTTTTAAATTGATTTTGACTACTCATGTGCAACTAGTAATAGTGAAAGATTTATAACTTATTTATGCATGCACATTTAGGTATTCTGGTCATACCTTTAAAGGCAATTTCATTACCGCTACAAAGAGAGTCCCCCACCCATGGTTTCCTCAAACATTTAAATACGAGACAGAAGTTACACACTCAATGTACTGTGCTATTTTGGGAAGGAGGACAAGAGTAATAGAAAGGCAAGGGGACAAAATGACAAGTGCGATTGTAACATTTGAATTCCACAATACAGTAGGATCTTGCCCCGCGGAGTCCCAGTAAACCATGATTTGGTTTGCACCAGTTACATTCTTAGGTTTCTTTTAATGCTCTTTCCACTCGAATAGGTTTGGCTCAACACCGAGCCAGAGATATTATGACAGGTGACCAAAAGCTTAGTCAAAGAGGTAGGTTTTAAGAAGCGTCTTAAAGGAGAAGAGAGGTGTAGCATGGCGGAGAGGTACACTATAGGGAGGGAATTAGAGAGCTTAGGGCCTTGGAAGCTGAAGGCACGGCTGCCAATGTTGGAGTAAAGAAAATCAGACATGTGCAAGAGGCCAGATTTGGAGGAGCGCAGATATCTCGGAGGGTTGTAGGGCTGGAAGAGGTCACAGAGATAGGGCTGGAAGAGGTCACAGAGATAGGGAGGAGAGAGGCCATGAAGGGAATAGAAAACAAGGATAAGCTTTTTAAAATAGAGATGCTGCTGAACCAGGGGCCAATTTAAGGCAGAGGGCACGGGGTGATGGGTGAACGGAACTTGGTGCGAGTTAGAATACGTGCAGCGCAAGTTTACGGAGGATGCAAGGTGGGTGGCTGGCCAAGAGCATTGGAGTAGTTAAGTCTAGAGGTAACAAAGGCATGGATGAGGGTTTCAGCAGCGGATGAGCTGAGGCAAGGGCGGAGACGGGCGATGTTACGGAGGTGGAAGTAAGCGGCCTTGGTGATGGAGAGGATATGGGGTTGGAAGCTCAGCTCAGGGTCAAATAGGATGCCAAGGATGCAAACAGTCTTGCTCAGCCTCAGAGTCAGTGGCTAGGGAACGAAGTTTGTGGTGGGGACCGAAGACAATGCCTTCAGTCTTCCCAATACTTAATTGGACGAAATTTTGCTCAACCAATACAGGATGCCAGACAAGTGGCATGACAAATCAGAGGCAGTGGAGGGGTCGAGAGCGATGGTGGTGAGGTACAGTATTGTAACTAACTGTGAGTGTCCTATGCTAATCTGTAGTACTTAGGCTTCTTGGATTTCAGCCACAAGCCCAGTCCCAAGGCCTCAGACAGAATACATGGGGATCAACAGACATTCAGGATTTTGTCCTCTTACAATCAGTTAGTTTTCTCTTTAATTGACCTTCTTGAGAAAGATGTTTTCCACTTTGTGGAGTCATACCTTTATAAAGATGTTAGTGACGATCAGAATAGCTTACATGTATGAACTGAGACAAGGTTTGATTTTCGCAACATTCAAAACTAAACAGAAGATGAAGAATGAATCATAGATTGATTGAGTCATCAAAAACACAAAAGTTGTGGCTGTAAAAGCAAAACAAATTCCCATAGAAAACTGGACAGCTTTTGCTACTGCAGATCACCATTGCCAATAGAGAAAAAGGACTCGTCTGAGGCCTCTGCTTTTAATCAACATAGTAGATCAAGCAATTCTAGCTTAGCTACATTAAGTATATTTATCCCTACTTTATCCAAACAGAACACAAATTATACCACAAAATGTACCTTGTATCACCAGATTAACCAGACATTCATCTCAATACTATTTGTGGGATTTCTTGCATTTGCCTACATATCAATAATCATACAAAGTAATTCATTGTTTGTAAAGCACTTTGGGACATCCCAAGAAATGCAATAAAGCAATATATAAATGCAAGTTTTCTCCTCTTTCCTTACCTGTACAGCTGGCTGTTATCATCCAAGTTCTCTGCTCCCCATCTTCCTTTTATATCCTCAATCACATGATTCTTTAAAAACTTTCTTAACAGTTGCAGAGTCTGTTGTCTAGTCACATCTGGCCCAAAATTACTGTTATTTCTCAGCAGTTCATGCAGCCAGTCCACTGCCTCAGAAGCAGTGAAACAGTTACTGTATTTTTTCAAGTGCAGTCTATGTTTCCTCAGAGGCATTCCTGCCCTAAAAAGCTTGGTCAATTCATTCCACTGCAGAAAAAAAATGAAGAAACTTCTTTCATTACAGTTTTGCAACATTTGACACAGCCACAACAGGATGGAAGTAATTATAGAACATAGTCCAAGGCATTACAAAAAGTTCACCTATTCATTGCAGTAGAAAGACGGCCTGCTTCCAGCTCCATTACATCTCCAACTTCTGCCCATTTGCCACTGAAGCACTCATCCATGCCTCTGTCACCTCCAGACTCCACTATTCCAACGTTCTACAGGACAGGCTCCCACCCTCCACCAAACTTCAACCCATCCAAAACTCTTCTGCCTATTATCTAATCTAGTACCAAGACCCATTCACATATTATTCCGATCCTTGCTAACCTACATTGGATCTCGGTTCCCAATGCCACAAATTTAAGAATTCTCAATCTTACGATTAGATCTCTTCATACCCTCCTCATCCTTTTTACTTGCTTTCCTCTAATTAAAAAGAGGTCAGCTCGCAAACTGGTCCTAAATTACGTGTTACATAATTATCAGCCATATCACTAGAACAGCTATGCTCTCCATGCAGACACATCACTCTGCTCCTCCATTCCTCCTCCCCCCTCTCCCTCTCTTCCCCCATTCCTCCTCCCCTCCTCTTCGCCCCATTCCTCCCTCCCCCTCTACCCACCAATCCTCCTCCCCTCCCTCACTCCAATTCCCTCCTGTCCCCCTCCCCATTATCCCCCTCTCCCCCACTATCGCCCCTCCCCCATTCCCCCTGCTATCCCCCTCATTCCCCCCGCTATCCCCCCCATCCCCCTCCCCCATTCCCCCCGCTATCCCCCTCCCCACCATTCCCCCTGCTATCCCCCTCCCCCATACCACCATTCCCCCCACTATCCCCCTCCCCCCCACCATTCCACTCCCCCATTCCCCCGCTATCCCCATTCCCCCGCTATCCTCCTCCCCATTCTCCCAGCTATACCCCCTCCCCCATTTCCCCCCGCTATCCCCCTCCCCTCCCTTTTCCTCCCCCATTCCCCCGCTATCCCCCTCCCCATTCCCCCGCTATCCCCCTCCCCTCTTCTCCTCCCAACCCGCTCCTCCCCACTCTCCCCTCCTCTCTACCCCCTCCCCTTCCTCTTGCCCCCATCCCTCTCCTCCCCCACTCCCCTCCTCCTCCTCTTCTTCCACCTCTCCTCCCCCCTCCCTCTCACCTCCTCCCCCACTCCCCACCAAACTTCAACCCATCCAAAACTCTTCTGCCTATTATCTAATCTAGTACCAAGACCCATTCACATATTATTCCGATCCTTGCTAACCTACATTGGATCTCGGTTCCCAATGCCACAAATTTAAGAATTCTCAATCTTACGATTAGATCTCTTCATACCCTCCTCATCCTTTTTACTTGCTTTCCTCTAATTAAAAAGAGGTCAGCTCGCAAACTGGTCCTAAATTACGTGTTACATAACTATCAGCCATATCACTAGAACAGCTATGCTCTCCATGCAGACACATCCACACTCTGCTCCTCCATTCCTCCTCCCCCCTCTCCCTCTTCCCCCATTCCTCCTCCCCCTCCCTCTTTCACCCCCCATTCCTCCTCCCCTCTCCGCCCCATTCCTCCCTCCCTCTCTACCCACCAATCCTCCTCCCCTCCCTCTCACCCAATTCCCTCCTGCTGTCCCCCTCCCCATTATCCCCCTCTCCCCCGCTATCGCCCCTCCCCACCATTCCCCCTGCTATCCCCCCTCCCCCATTCCCCCCACCACCATTCCCCCCGCTATTCCACTCCCCCATTCCCCCCGCTATCCTCCTCCCCATTCTCCCAGCTATACCCCCTCCCCCATTTCCCCCCGCTATCCCCCTCCATTTCCCCCGCTATCCCCCCTCCCCTCCCTTTTCCTCCCCCATTCCCCCGCTATCCCCTCCCCTCTTCTCCTCCCCCAACCCACTCCTCCCCACTCTCCCCCTCCCTCTCTACCCCCTCCCCTTCCTCTTGCCCCCATCCCTCTCCTCGCCCACTCCCCTCTCCTCCTCCCTCTCCCCCTCCTCCTCCTCTTCTTCCCCTCTCCTCCCCCCTCCCTCTCACCTCCTCCCCCACTCCCCTCCTCCTCCCCCCTCTCCTCCACTCCCCTCTTCCTCCCCCACTCCCCTCCTCCCCCCCCCCTCCCCTCCCTCTCCTCCCCACTCACCCCTCCTCCCCCCCCTCCCCACTCCTCCTCCCTCCCCCCCACTCCTCCTCCCTCCCCCCCCCCTCGCCCCCCTCCCTCACCCCCCCCTCTCCTCTCCCCCCCCCTCTCCTCTCCCCCACCCTCTCCTTCCTTCCCCCCTCCCTCACTTCCTCCTCTTCCCCACTCCCGTCTTCCCCCCTCGCTCCTTCCCCCCCTCTCCCCACCTCGCTCCCTTCCCCTTCTCCCCCCCCTCGCTCCCTTCCCCCTCCTCCCCTCTCTCTCCCCCCCGCCCCTCCCCCCCCCCCTCTCCCCCCCCCACCCCCCTCTGCCCTACCCTCCCCCCCCTCCTCCCCCCCACCCCGTCTCCCTCCCTCCTCCTCCCCCCCACCCCCTCTCCCTCCCTCCTCTCGCTCCCTCCCCCCTCTCGCTCCCTCCCCCCTCCCGCTCCCTGCTCCCTCCCGCTCCCTACCCCCCTCCCCCTCGCTCCCCTCCTCTCCCTCTCTCTCCCCCTCCTCCCTCCCTCCCCTCCTCCCTCTCTGCCCCCGCCCCCTCCCCCCCTCTCGCTCCCTCCCCCCCTCCTCCCTCTCGCTCCCTCCCCCCTCCTCCCTCTCGCTCCCTCCTCCCTCCCTCCTCCCTCCTCCTCCCTCTCGCTCCCTCCCCCCTCCCCGCTCCCTCCCTCCTCCCCTCCCGCTCCCTCCCCCCCTCCCTCCCCCTCTCGCTCCCTCCCCCCCCTCTCCCCCCTCGCTCCCTCCCGCTCCCTCCCCCCCTCCTCCCTCTCGCTCCCTCCCCCCTCCTCCCTCTCGCTCCCTCCCCCCTCCTCCCTCTCGCTCCCTCCCCCCTCCTCCTCTCTCTCGCTCCCTCCCCCCTCCTCCTCTCTCTCGCTCCCTCCCCCCCCTCCTCCTCCCTCTCCCTCCCCCCCTCCTCCTCCTCCCTCTCGCTTCCTCCTCCTCCCTCTCGCTCCCCTCCTCCTCCCTCTCGCTCCCTCCCCCTCCCTCTCGCTCCCTCCCACCCTCCTCCTCTCTCTCGCCCCCTCCCCCCCTCCCTCGCCCCCTCCCCCCTCCTCCTCTCTCTCGCCCCCTCCCCCCCTCCTCCTCTCTCTCGCCCCCTCCCCCCCCCCTCTCTCTCGCCCCCTCCCCCCCCCCTCTCTCTCGCCCCCTCCCCCCCCTCCTCTCTCTCGCCCCCTCCCCCCTCCTCCTCTCTCTCGCCCCCTCCCCCCTCCTCCTCTCTCTCGCCCCCTCCCCCCTCCTCCTCTCTCTCGCCCCCTCCCCCCCTCCTCCTCCTCTCTCGCCCCCTCCCCCCCTCCTCCTCTCTCTCGCTCCCTCCTCCTCGCTCCCTCCTCCTCTCTCTCGCCCCTCCTCCTCCTCTCTCGCCCCCTCCTCCTCCCTCTCTCGCCCCTCCTCCTCCCCTCTCTCGCCCCCTCCTCCTCCTCCCCTCTCTCGCCCCCTCCTCCTCCTCCTCCCCTCTCTCGCCCCCTCCTCCCCTCTCCCCCCCTCCTCCTCCTCCCCTCTCTCCCCCTCCTCCTCCCCTCTCTCTCCTCCTCCTCCTCCCCTCTCTCTCTCTCCCCCTCCTCCTCCCCTCCCCCTCCTCCTCCTCCCCTCTCTCGCCCCCTCCTCCTCCTCCCACTCTCTCGCCCCCTCCTCCTCCTCCCCTCTCTCGCCCCCTCCTCCTCCTCCCCTCTCTCCTCCTCCTCCTCCTCCCCTCTCTCGCCCCCTCCTCCTCCTCCCCCTCTCTCGCCCCCTCCTCCTCCTCTCTCTCTCCCCCTCCTCCTCCTCTCTCTCTCCCCCTCCTCCTCCCCTCTCTCTCCTCCTCCCCCTCTCTCTCCTCCTCCTCCTCCCCTCTCTCTCCTCCTCCTCCCCTCTCTCCCCCTCCCTCTCTCCTCTCTCCCCCCCTCCTCCTCTCTCCCCCCCTCCTCCTCCCTCTCTCCTCCTCCCCCTCTCTCTCTCTCCCCCTCCTCCTCCCCTCCCCCCTCCTCCTCCTCCCCTCTCTCGCCCCCTCCTCCTCCTCCCCTCTCTCGCCCCCTCCCCTCCTCCTCTCTCTCTCCCCCTCCCTCCTCCCCTCTCTCTCCTCCTCCTCCTCCTCCCCTCTCTCTCGCCCCCTCCTCCTCCTCCCCCTCTCTCGCCCCCTCCCTCCTCCTCCCCTCTCTCGCCCCCCTCCTCCTCCTCTCTCTCTCCCCCTCCTCCTCCTCTCTCTCTCCCCCTCCTCCCCCTCTCTCTCCTCCTCCTCCTCCCCTCTCTCTCCTCCTCCTCCCCTCTCTCCCCCCTCCCTCTCTCCTCTCTCCCCCCTCCTCCTCTCTCCCCCCTCCTCCTCCCCCTCTCTCCCCCCTCCTCTCTCTCGCCCCTCTCCCCCCCTCCTCTCTCTCGCCCCCTCCCCCTCCTCCTCTCTCTCGCCCCCTCCCCCTCCTCCTCTCTCTCCCCCCTCCCCCTCCTCCTCTCTCCCCCCCTCCCCCTCCTCCTCTCTCTCCCCCCTCCCCCTCTCTCCCCCCTCCCCCTCCTCCTCTCTCTCCCCCCCTCCTCTCTCTCCCCCCTCCTCTCTCTCCCCCCCTCCCCCTCCTCCTCTCTCTCCCCCCTCCCCCTCCTCCTCTCTCTCCCCCCTCCTCCTCTCTCCCCCTCCTCCTCTCTCCCCCCTCCCTCCTCCCCTCTCTCCCCCCTCCTCTCTCTCGCCCCTCTCCCCCCCTCCTCTCTCTCGCCCCCCTCCCCCCTCCTCCTCTCTCTCGCCCCCTCCCCCTCCTCCTCTCTCCCCCCTCCCCCTCCTCCTCTCACCCCCTCCCCCTCTCACCCCCTCCCCCTCCTCCTCTCCTCCCCCCCCCTCCTCCTCTCTCTCCCCCCTCCCCCTCCTCCCTCTCCTCCCCCTCCTCCTCTCTCTCCCCCCTCCCCCTCCTCTCTCTCCCCTCCCCCCCTCCTCCTCTCTCTCCCCCCTCCCCCTCCTCCTCTCTCTCCCCCTCCCCTCCTCCTCTCTCTCCCCCCCTCCCCCTCCTCCTCTCTCTCCCCCCTCCCCCTCCTCCTCTCTCTCCCCCCCTCCCCCTCCTCCTCCCCCCCCTCCTCTCTCTCCCCCTCCCCCTCTCTCTCCCCCCCCTCCCCCTCCTCCTCTCTCCCCCTCTCCCCCCTCCCCCTCCTCCTCTCTCTCCCCCCCTCCCCCTCCTCCTCTCTCTCCCCCCTCCCCCTCCTCCTCTCTCTCCCCCTCCTCCTCTCTCTCCCCCTCCTCCTCTCTCTCCCCCTCCTCCTCTCTCCCCCCCCTCCCCCTCCTCCTCTCTCCCCCCCCTCCCCCTCCTCCTCTCCCCCCCCTCCCCCTCCTCCTCTCTCCCCCCCCTCCCCCTCCTCCTCTCTCCCCCCCCTCCCCCCTCCTCCTCTCTCCCCCCCCTCCCCCTCCTCCTCTCACCCCCCCTCCCCCTCCTCCTCTCTCCCCCCCCTCCCCCTCCTCCTCTCTCCCCCCCCTCCCCTCCTCCTCTCTCTCTCCCCCCCTCCCCCTCCTCCTCTCTCTCCCCCTCCTCCTCTCTCTCCCCCTCCTCCTCTCTCCCCCTCCTCCCTCTCCCCCCCCTCCCCCTCCTCCTCTCTCCCCCCCCTCCCCCTCCTCCTCTCTCCCCCCCTCCCCTCCTCCTCTCCCCCCCCTCCCCCTCCTCCTCTCTCCCCCCCCTCCCCCTCCTCCTCTCTCCCCCCCCTCCCCCTCCTCCTCTCTCCCCCCCCTCCCCCTCCTCCTCTCTCCCCCCCTCCCCCTCCTCCTCTCTCCCCCCTCCCCCTCCTCCTCTCTCCCCCCCTCCCCCTCCTCCTCTCTCCCCCCCCTCCCCCTCCTCCTCTCTCCCCCCCCTCCCCCTCCTCCTCTCTCTCCCCCCCTCCCCCTCCTCCTCTCTCCCCCCCCCTCCCCCTCCTCCTCTCTCCCCCCCCTCCCCCTCCTCCTCTCTCCCCCCCCCTCCCCCCTCCTCCTCTCTCCCCCCCCTCCCCCTCCTCCTCTCTCCCCCCCCTCCCCCCTCCTCCTCTCTCCCCCCCCTCCCCCTCCTCCTCTCTCCCCCCCCTCCCCCTCCTCCTCTCTCCCCCCCCTCCCCCTCCTCCTCTCTCTCCCCCCTCCCCCTCCTCCTCTCTCTCCCCCCTCCCCCTCCTCCTCTCTCTCCCCCCTCCCCCTCCTCCTCTCTCTCCCCCCTCCCCCCTCCTCCTCTCTCTCCCCCCTCCCCCTCCTCCTCTCTCTCCCCCCTCCCCCTCCTCCTCTCTCTCCCCCCTCCCCCTCCTCCTCTCCCCCCTCCCCCCCCTCCCCCTCCTCCTCTCCCCCCTCCCCCTCCTCCCCTCCTCCTCTCCCCCCTCCCCCTCCTCCCCCTCCTCCTCTCCCCCCTCCCCCTCCTCCTCTCTCTCCCCCCTCCCCCTCCTCCTCTCTCTCCCCCCTCCCCCTCCTCCTCTCTCTCCCCCCTCCCCCTCCTCCTCTCTCTCCCCCCTCCCCCTCCTCCTCTCTCTCCCCCCTCCCCCTCCTCCTCTCTCTCCCCCCCTCCCCCTCCTCCTCTCTCTCCCCCCTCCCCCTCCTCCTCTCTCTCCCCCCTCCCCCTCCTCCTCTCTCTCCCCCCTCCCCCTCCTCCTCTCTCTCCCCCCTCCCCCTCCTCCTCTCTCTCCCCCCTCCCCCTCCTCCTCTCTCTCCCCCCCTCCCCCTCCTCCTCTCTCTCCCCCCTCCCCCTCCTCCTCTCTCTCCCCCCTCCCCCTCCTCCTCTCTCTCCCCCCTCCCCCTCCTCCTCTCTCTCCCCCCTCCCCCTCCTCCTCTCTCTCCCCCCTCCCCCTCCTCCTCTCTCTCCCCCCTCCCCCTCCTCCTCTCCCTCCCCCCTCCTCCTCTCCCTCCCCCCTCCTCCTCTCCCTCCCCCCTCCTCCTCTCCCTCCCCCTCCTCCTCTCTCTCCCCCCTCCCCCTCCTCCTCCTCCTCCTCTCTCCCCCTCCTCCTCTCTCTCCCCCCTCCTCCTCTCTCTTCTTCCCCCGTCTCTCTCGCTCTCTTCTTCCCCCCTCTCTCTGCGTATCCTCCCCCTCTCTCTTGTATCCCTCTCTCTTGTATCTCCCTCTCTCTTAGTATTCGGCAGTCACAGTGCAAAAACGTCCTTCCTGCGAGCCACTAACAAGGTAAACGAACTTACAAGTTTCGTAGCCCTGTAAGGGCCGGGTGTGATAATGCGGCTCTCCATGATTGTCCGCCGTGGACTGAGCTCGGGGCTGCTCAGTGCTGAAGCGGCGGCCACATCACCGTTCGACCCCGAGCCCTGCCATCGCTGCACATTTGAATCCCGGCTCGAGCGCTACGCTGCGGCTCATTGGTTGGAAACTCCACGTGATGTTTCCTAATATGGAAATTAGCCGTTAGCTTCTCTGTGCATGTTCAGGGCTAGAAAGTCGGATGTTACTTATTAATCAGTGCAAGTACTTTAGATACTTATTATCTTAATGTACTTCTGAGAATATCTTTCTTTTTAGTCAAAGTAGCCACTTGTGGAAATATTTATTACTTACAATTAAGTTGACGACTACTGGAGTAGGATTCCTTGTTTATGCAGAGTTTCTCTCAGCTAGGAAGCAGCAGGGGTGCTCGAAAGGTGCAAAATTAACCAGGGTTGCCGCTCCTGATTACTATCCAGTGCATATGCACCGACCGTCTGCATTTGACGTGAACATTGGCGTTTCCTTCATTACAACAGTGACTACCTTTCAAAACTACTTCATTGGCTGTGAATCACTTTGAGATGTCCTGAGGGCGTGAAAGGCGCTATATAAATGCAAGTCTTTCTTTTGGGGGGCAGAAATTTCCTCCAAATAAACATTGGGAAGACCAAAGCCATTGTCTTTGGCTCCCACCACAAAATCCGTTGTCTGGCCCCTGATTACATCAACCACCCCCCCCCCACTGTCCAAGTCTGAACCAGACTCTTCGCAAGCTTGGCATCCTCTTGGACCCTGAACTGAGCTTCCGACCCATATCCTCTCCATTACTGAGACCGCACAGTTCCACCTCCGTAATAAAACACGTCTCCACCCCGCCTCAGCTCATCTGCTGTTAAAACCCTCATTCACACTTCTGTTACCCCTAGAATTGACTATTCCGATGATCTCCTGGCTAACCTCCCATCTTCTACCCTCCATAAACTTGAGCTCATCCAAAACTCTGCTGCCTTGACTTAATTCGCACCAAGTCCCATTCATCCATTAGCATTGTGCTCGCTGATCGACATTGGCACCTGGTCCACCAACACCTTATTTTAAAATTCTTATCCTTGTGTTCAAATCCCTCCATGGTCTCGCCCCTCCCAATCTCTAATCTTCAGCCCTACAACCCTCCGAGTACCTTGTGTTCCTCCAATTCTGGCCTCTTCTCCTGCCCCGACTTCCTTCATCCCGCTATTGGCGGCCGTGCCTCTAGCTGTCCACGCCCTAAGATTGGGGAATACCACTTTATCATTTCAGCCTCTCCACCTCTCTCAAATCAAATCAAATCAAATCAACTTTTATTGTCATTGTTAGTGCACAAGTGCAGTACGACAAAATGTAGGCTTGCGGCTCCCGAGAGTACATTTGGATTAAGACATTTAAACATTCAACATACATTTGGCTTGTAGTGTATTAACATAACTATAACCATAATAAAGTGCATTGGCAGATGTGCAGGCTTTAGAGTTTATTTGTGGAGTTCAGTAGGATGACAGCCCTGGGAAAGAAGCTGTTCCTAAATCTGGTCGTACGGGTGCGAATGCATCTGTAGCGTCTCCCAGATGGCAGGAGGGCACCTCCTTTAAGACCCTCCTTAAAACCTATCTCTTTGACCAAGATTTTGATCACCTGTCCCAATGTTTCCTTCGTTGGCTCAGTGTCATTTTTTTTGTCTGATTACGTTCCTGTGAAACACCTTGAGACATTTTACTACGTGAAAGACGCTATATAAATGCAAGTTATAAAAAATTCATTTATGGGATGTGGGCATCACCTGCAAGGCCAGCATTTATTGCCCATCCCTAATTGCCCTGGAGAAGGTGGTGGTGAGCTGCCTTCTTGAACCGCTGCAGTTGGTGTGGTGAAGACATTCCCACAGTGCTGTTCGGGAGGGAGTTCCAGGATTTTGACCCAGTGACGATGAAGGAATGGCGATATATTTCCAAGTCAGGATGATGTGTGACTTGGAAGGGAACTTGCAGCTGGTGCTGTTCCCATGCACCTGCTGCCTTTGTCCTTCTAGATGGTAGAAGTTGTGGGTTTTGGAGGTGCTATCAAAGAAGCCTTGGTGAGTTAATGCAGTGCATCTTGTAGATGGTACACACTGCAGCACAGTGAGCTGGTGGTGCAGAGAGTGAATGTTTAAGGTGGTTGATGGGGTGCCAGTCAAGTGGGTTGCTTTGTCCTGGATGGTGTCGAGCTTCTTGAGCGTTGTTGGGGCTGCACTCATCCAGGCAAGTGGAGAGTATTCCATCACACCCCTGACTTGTGCCTTGTAGATGGTAGAAAGGCTTTGGGGAGTTAGGCGGCGAGGACACTCACCACACAATACCCAGCATCTGAAATGCTCTTGTAGCCACAGTATTTCTGTGGCTGGTCCAGTTAAGTTTCTGGTCAATGGTGAACTCCCCACCCCCCCAGGATATTGATGGTGGGGGATTCAATAATGGTAATGCCATTGAATGTCAAGGGAAGGTGGTTAGATTCTCTCTTGTTGGAGATAGCTATTGCCTGCCACTTGTGTGATGCAAATGTTACTTGTCACTTATCAGCCCAAGTCTGAATGTTGTCCAGATCTTGCTGCACGTGGGCATGGACTGCTTCATTATCTGAGGAGAGATGCGAATGGAAATGAACACTTCGTAATCATCAGTGAACATCCCACTTCTGACCTGATGATGGAGGGTAGGTCATTGATGAAGCAGCTGAAGATGGTTAAGCCTAGGACACTGCCCTGAAGAACTCCTGCAGCACTGTCCTAGGGCAGAGAGGATTGGCCTCCTACAACCATACCTATCTTCCTTTGTACCAGGTATGACTCTAGCCAGTGGAGAGTTTTCCCCCTGATCCCCATTGACTTCAATTTTACTAGGGCTCTTTTATGCCATAGTCCGTCAAATGCTGCCTCAATGCCAAGGGCAGTCACTCTCACCTCTGGAATTCAGCTATTTTTTCCATAAGAAAATTGATGGGATGTGGGCGTCGCTGGCTAGGCCTGCATTTAGTGCCCATCCCTAATTGCCCTTGAGAAGATGGTGGTGAGCCACCTTCTTGAACCGCTGCAGTCCATATGGTGTAGGTACACCCACAATGCTGTTAGGAAGGGAGTTCCAGGATTTTGGCCCAGCGACAGTGAAGGAACGGCGATACAGGTCCAAGTCAGGATGGTGTGTGGCTTGGAGGGGAACTTGTAGGTGGTGATGTTCCCATGCGTCTGCTGCCCTTGTCCTTCTAAGTGGTAGAGGTCGCGGGTTTGGAAGGTGCTGTTGAAGGAGCTTTGGCGAGTTGCTGCAGTGCATCTTGTAGATGGTACACACTGCAGCCACAGTGCGCCGGTGGTGGAGGGAGTGCCAATCAAGTGGGCTGCTTTATCCTGAATGGTGTCGAGCTTCTTGAGTGTTGTTGGAGCTGCACTCATCCAGGCAAGTGGAGAGTATTCCATCACACTCCTGACTTGTGCCTTGTAGATGGTGGAACGGCTTTGGGGAGTCAGGAGGTGAGACACTCGCCGCAGAATTCTCAGCCTCTGGCCTGCTCTTGTAGCCACAGTATTTATATGGCTGGTCCAGTTCAGTTTCTGATCAATGGTAACCCCCAGGATGTTGATAGTGGGGGATTCAGCGATGATAATGCCATTGAATGTCAAGGGGAGATGGTTAGAATCTCGCTTGTTGGAGATGGTCATTGCCTGGCACTTGTGTGGTGCGAATGTTACTTACCACTTGTCAGCCCAAGTCTGAATGTTGTCCAGGTCTTGCTGCATATGGACACGGACTGCGTCAGTATCTGACGAGTCTCGAATGGTGCTGAACAGTGTGCAATCATCAACAAACATCCCCACTTCTGACCTTATGATGGAGGGAAGGTCATTGATGAAGCAGCTGAAGATGGTTGGGCCTAGGACACTGCCCTGAGGAACTCCTGCAGTGATGTCATGTGATTGAGATGAATGACCTCCAACAACCACCTTCCTTTGTGCTAGGTATGATTCCAACCAATGGAGCAGGAGTAGGCCATACAGCCCTTTGATCCATTCAATAAGATTATGGTTGATCTTCAACCTCAACTCCACTTTCCCACCTGATCTCCATATCCCTTGATTCCCCAATCTATTTCAGCCTTGAATATACTCAACAACTCAGCATCCACAGCCCTTTGGGGGTAGAGAATTCCAAATATTCACAACCCTCTGAATGACAAAATTCCTCCTCATCTCAGTCTTAAATTGTCAACCCCTTATCCTGTGATTATGCCCCCTAGTTCTAGACTCTTGTGGTCAGCTTTGCCTTTGACTCCTGAGCGGTTCGAATCGCTCCCACTCCCTTTGGTTCTAGACCTGGACTTATTTGGGGATTGTAATGAAATTGCAACAGACAACTGCGTTGGTGAAAAGAACTTGGATTTTTATTTGAGACAGGAAAATATACACAACACAATCTTATCACTCTAAAAGGGGGAACAATTCAGAATATATGAGAGAATGACAATAGACAAAATACTTCACCCCTCCCAACCCCACTACACTAACTAGGTTGGATTCCAGAGGACCAGGGAAATGCTCAAACGACTTTCTTGACAGTTGGAGAGGTTTGCGATTTCGGGGTTCTCTTTAGGTGTGGCGGTTGGGGCCTGCCATACCCCAGACACGGTAGAAGACTTCACCTGCATTGGGTTTTCAGTATTCGCGTGTCCGCTGATGCGGTCGGGTGCGTATTTGGATCTATCGGGTAAGTACCCAATTTCCTTTGGTTATGTATAGGGTTTAGAGTCTTTTTCATCAAATCTTACCCAGGGGTAAGTCAGGATAGCTTGTAGAGTGGAAACAAACTTGAGTCTTCAGTTTCTTCCAGGTTGGTTGTGGTGGCCCAATGTTACCTAGTTGTTGGTAATATTGTTAGTTGTTAGTTTCTTGGGGCCCTTGGTTGCCGCGATTCCTTTTCTCCTTCCGTTCTCCTATCCTCAAATCTCTGATTCTCCAACTGTGTTCAACTGACAAAGCAGGCCTCAATTATACTGTTTGAGGCCTTGCTTATCTGCCCACCAAATCTTCTCTGGCCCAGTTAATTTTGGCAGGCTCATTAACTTTAATAGTTTTAAAATTCTTTAACGAGTTCCAGGCTGGCCCCATCAACTTTTAATTGACTTAAGTTGGTGCACTCTTAATTTGGACCAAAAACAAATTTGACTGTAAATTAACAAAAGTTCAACTAAAACTTAACAAATCAAACTAAAATTTGGTTTTCCGGGTTGACGACGCATTCCAGTCCCCGCGGCGCCCACTGGTCGCAGAAATACTCAAGCGTCTTAAGATGGTTCGTCGAAACTTAAATTAGTGTTTAATGGCTGTTTAAACTCTTGTCCAATTAGTGAGTTTTGTCTTCTCCTGCTGGGGTCAGGGTCCCTTTTGTTGATCAGTGGCATGTACTGTATTTTATATATATATATATATATATATATATATATATATATATATATATATATATATATATATATATATATATATATATACACACACTTGATGGCTCTGTAATTTTGGCAGGAACTGTCCTTCCGTAGGCCTATTGTCATTTATGTGGCATGACTGAGATGGTCCAGAACATTCCCAGACAATCTGGCCTATGCCAATACTCAAACTGTTTGTTTTACAGGGACCCATCCCAACTCCTTTGTCACAGCCTTCCACAGGCCTGGACGTGTCCTTTTTAAAATAGCCAAAATCCTGGGGTTTTGACTTTTAAAGAATATTGAGCTAAAAAGGGGTTTTAAACATTCCAAAATCTCATCTTGGTTTGGGGGGAATCTGTAGAATTTTGCAAACCTTACACTCTCCAGCCAGGGGAAACAAGCTCAGCATCTACCCTGTCAATCCCCCTCAGTATCTTATCTGTTTCAATGAGATCACCTCTCATTCTTCTAAACTCCAGAGTGTATAGGCCCAATCTACTCAATCTCTCCTCATAGGACAACCCTCTCATCCCAGGGACCAATCTAGCAAATCTTTGTTGCACTACCCCCAAGGCAAGTACAGGAAACTCTTTGGTATCCGGCACTGACAGGACCGGCATGTTGCCGGTTGATCAAAAATTCCAGATGACGGAGAGGGTTATCTACCGAGGCTATTTTTAACAAAGAAAAATTTAAAAATCAAGAAATGTGCAGTATACAGTAATTGGGTACTCACCTACAGAATGTTGTGTTAAATGGATGGTGGAAGATGCTTGATTAAGTACAATACTGCCAGTTGAGGGTAATGCAATGCAATGACTACCAGCAGCGTGGGAGAGACAGTACCCCTGTAAAATGGCAGATCAGAAGAGACTACCGGCAGCGCAGGAGAGTCAGACTCCTGTTACAGGGGTTTTGAGGTGTTCCAACAGCACCAAGAAGCCAAGTAGTGGCAGTTTGGAGAACTACCCCCACTGACTAACTCGGCCACCGCGGGAGACTCGGACACAGGTGTTGTTTTTGGAGTGAGAATTTTGCTGGTTAATAGAGAATTCCGGATATTTAGGTGCCATTTAAACGAGTTTCCTGTATGTCCTTCCTCAGATGAGGGGACCAAAACTGTGCACAGCACTCCAGGTGTGGTTTCACCAAAGCCCTGTACAATTGTAGTAAGACTTCCTTACACTTGTACTCGAACCCCCTTGCAATAAAGGCCAACATACCATTTGCCTTCCTAATTGCTTGCTGTACCTGCATGCTAACTTTGTGTTTCCTGTACACGGACACCTAAATCTCTGAACACCAACATTTAATAGTTTCTCACCATTTAAAAAATATTCCGTTTTTCTATTCTTCCTACTAAAAAAAGTGAATAACTTCAGATTTCCCCACATTATACTCACTTAACCTGTCTCTATCCCTTTGCAGGCTCTTTGTGCCCTCCTCACAGCTTACTTTCCCAGCTAGCTTTGTATAGTCAGCAAACTTGGATACATTGCACTCGGTCCCTTCATCGAAGTCATTAATATAGATTGTAAATAGCTGAATCTATGTTTGGACTAAGGCTGTAATGAGGTCTGGAGCAGAGTGGTCCTGGCAGAACCCAAACTGAGCTTAAGTGAGCAGGTTACTGGTGAGTAAGTGCCACTTGATAGCACTGTGGAATACACCTTCCATCATTCTCCTAGAAACAGAAAAATAGGAGCAGGAGTAGGCCATTCAGCCCTTGGAGCCTGCTCCACCATTCAATATGATCATGGCTGATCCTCTATCTCAATACCATATTCCCACTCTCCCCATACCCCTTGGTGCCTTTTCTGTCTAGAAATCTATCTCCTTCTTAAATATATTCAGTGACTTGGCCACCACAGCCTTCTGTGGTAGAGAATTCCACAGATTCACCACCCTCGGAGTGAAGAAATTTCTCCTCATCAGTCCTAAATGTCTTACCCATATCCTGAGACTGTGATCCCTCGTTTTAGACCCCCAGCCAGGGGAAACATCCTCCCTGCATCCAGTCTGTCTTGCCCGGTCAGAATTTTATACGTTTTAATGAGATCCCCTCATTCTTCTAAACTCTAGTGAATACAGGCCTAGTGGAACCAATCTCTCCTCAAGACAGTCCTGCCATCCCAGGAATCAGTCTGGTGAACCTTCGCTGCACTCCCTCTATGGCAAGTATATCTTTCTTTAGGTAAGGAGACCAAAACTGCACACTACTCCAGGTGTGGTCTCACCAAGGCCCTGTACAACTGTAGTAAGACATCCTTGCTCTTGTACTCAAATCCTCTTGCAATGAAGGCCAACATACCAGTTGCCTTCCTAACGGCTTGCTGCACCTGCATGTTTGCTTCCAGTGACTGATGTACAAAGGGACCTGGGTGTCCTTGTACATCAGCATTTCCCCAATCGATCAGCATTTAAATAATACTCTACCTTTGTTTTTCCTACAGAAGTGGATAACTTCACATTTATCCACGTTATACTGCCTCTGCCATGTATTTGTCCACTCACTTGTCTAAATCCCCTTGAAGCCTCTTTGCATCCTCCTCACAAACTCACACCTAGTTTTGTGTCGTCAGCAAACTTGGAAATATTACATTTGGTTCCCTCATCCAAATCATTGATATATATTGTGAATAGCTAGGGTCCAAGCACTGATCCCTGCAGTACCCCACTAGTCACCGCCTGCCACCCCAAAAAAGACCCATTTATTCCTACTGTTTCCTGTCTGTTAACCAATTTTCAATCCATGCCAGTATATTACCCCAATCCCATGTGCTTTAATTTTGCACTAACCTCTTGTGGGACTTTATCAAAAGCTTTCTGAAAATCCAAATACATCACATCCACTGGTTCTCCCTTTTCTATTCTACCAGTTACATCCTCAAAAAACCCCAGTAGGTTTGTCAAACACTATTTCCCTTTCATAAACCCATGTTGACTTTGTCTAATCTCATTGATATTTTCTAAGTGTCCTGTTATCACATCCTTTATAATAGACTAGCATTTTCCCTACTACTGATGTTAGGCTAACCAGTCTGTAGTTCCCAGTTTTCTCTCTCCCCTTTTTTAAATAGTGGGGTTACATTTGCCACCCTCCAATCTGCAGGAACTGTTCCATAATCTATAGAATTTTGGAAGATGACAACCAATGCATTCACTATTTCCATGGCTACCTCTTAGTACTCTGGGATGCAGATCATCAGGCCCTGAGGATTTATCAGCTTTCAATCCCATTAATTTCTCCAGCACTATTTTTTTTACTAATACTAATTTCCTTTAATCCCTCCTCCTCACTAGACCCTTGGTTCCCTGTTTTGATTTCTTTTTGGGTTCAATAAAGACTCATTTCTGAAAGAGAATGTTGTTTAATCTAAAGTCTTGTTCAAGACTTTCTACAGAACACACTATGCTGTGATGCATCTAGAAACAAAGTGAAAGTAAAACTCCTCTGGACTGCTTGTCTCTCATGACCTCTGCTGGTCAGGCACAAGTAATCAAAAACAGACAAATATGCTGTAAGGCATAAGTAATCAAACAGACAAATATCATCACTATTTGCTGATATCATTACAGTTCCCTAGCATTTCTGGGAAGTAATTTGTGTCCTCTTCCATGAGGACAGAACCAAAGTATTTGTTTAATTGCTCTGCCATTTCCTTGTTCCCCATTATAAATTCTCCTGTTTGACTGCAAGGGACCTACATTTGTCTTTTTACATACTTGTAGAAGCTTTTATGATCTGCTTTTATGTTCCTTGCAAGTTTACTCTTAGATACTCTATTCCCCCCCCCTCCCCCTCTTAATTAATCTCTTGGTCCTTTTTTGCTGAACTCAAAACTGCTCCCAATCTTCAGGCTTGCTACTTTTTCCGTCAACTTTATATGACTCCTCTTTGGATCTAATACTATCCTTAATTTCTTTTGTTAGCCATGGTTGAGCCGCTTTTCCTTTTGTGTTTTTGCACCAGAAAGGAATGTATAACTGTTGCAATTCATGCATTCGTTCCTTAAATGTTAGCCATTGCCTATCCACCTCATACCATCGCAGTTTCCTTTGTTTAGATTTAGAACCCTAGTTTTGGATTGGACTTCTTCACTTTCCATTTTAATGAAGAATTCTATCAGGTTATGGTCACTCTTCCCTAAAGGACCCCCACAAAACAAGATTATTAACTAACCTCTTATTGCACAATACCCAATCTAGGATAGCCTGTTCCCTAGTTGGCTCCTCAACGTACTGGTCTAAAAAACCATCTCACACACACTCCAGGAATTCATCCTCCACAGTATTATTGCTAATTTGGTTTGGCCAGTCTATGTAGATTAAAGTCTCCCATGATTACTGTAGTACCCTTGTTACATGCATCTCTAATTTCCTGTTTGATGTCATCCCCTACATTACCACTACTGTTTGGAGGCCTATAGATAACTCCCACTAATGTTTTCTGCCCCTTGGTGCTTCTTAGCTCCACCCAGACTAATTCTACATCTTTATTTTCTGAGTCAATATCCTTTCTCACTATTGCTTGGATTTCATCTTTTACTAACAAGGTCATCCCACCTCCTTTGCCACCTGTCCTTCCTAAATATCAAATATCCTTGTATATTCAGCTCCCAGCCGTGGTCACCCTGCAGCCATGTCTCCATAATTGCAATTATATCATATCCTTTTACATCTATTTGTGCTGTTAATTCATCTACCTTATTACAAATGCTTCGTGCATTCAGATAGTGCCTTTAGATTTGTCTTTACCATTTTTAGACATCTTAAATCTTTTTTGTACTATGGCCCTATTTGTCTTATTTTTTCTTACCTGGACACTTTGTTCGTGCACTCTTGTTTGTACGCTCTGTCCCTTCCTGACGCAATCTAGTTATCCTTACCCCAATCACTTTCCTACACTGCTTCCTTGTCTTTTCTCTTTAGTTTTCTCTCCACTGGGAGCACCCCCCCCCCCCAGCCACCTTATTTAATTTAAAGCCCTATCTACCTCCCTAGTTATTCAATGCACTAGAACTCTGGTATCAGCATGGTTCAGGTGTAGTCTGTCCCAACGGAACAGCTCTTTCCCCAGTGCTGGGGCCAGTGCCCCATGAATCCCACACCAATCTTTGAGCCACGCATTCATCACCCTGATCCCATGCCAATTTGCTCATGGCTCCGGTAATAATCCAGAGATTATGACCTTTGTGGTTCTGTTATTTTTTTTAATAAATGTAGTCCCTAGCTGCTCAAACTCTCAGCAGAACCCCTCATTGTCCTACCTATGTCATTGGTACCTATGTGGACCACGACAACTGGTTCTTCCCCCTCCCACTCCAAGTTCTTCTCCAGCCCAGAGGAGATGTCCTTTACCTGGCACTGGGTAGGCAACATAGCCTTCGGGACTCACACTCCTGGCTGCAGAGAACAGTGTTTATTCCCCCTAACTATACAGTCACCTACTACAGCCACCTTCCTTTTTACTCCCCCCCCCCCCCCCCCTCCCCTACCACTTCTTCCTGTACCACAGTGCCATGGTCAGTTTGCTCATCCACTGCACTGGTCCACAAGGATTGCAAGAACCTCGAATCTATTGGACAAGTGCAGGGACTGAGGCTCCTGCAATACTACCTCCTGGATTCCCATACCTGCCTCAGTCAGTCACACCCTCCTGACCCTGACCATGTGCCAATTCTAAAGTATTTAATGCAAGGGGTGTGGCTGCCTCCTGGAGCAAAAGGTCCAAGTAACTTTCTCCCTCCCTGATGTCTACAATGTTTGCAGGTCTGACTCCAGCTCCTCAACTCGGAGCTGAAGTTCCAAGCCACAGACACTTACCGCAGATGTAGTCGCCTTGGACAAAAATGTCCACAAGCTCCCACATATTGCAGCAGCAACACATCTCCTGTTCTCCCATTGTTTTATTAATTAGTTTAGTATTAATCAAATTATTTACCTTGTTTAGTTTATTAAATTAAGTTTCACTTTTAAAATTTTGTTATATGTTAACTTAAACTTAGCCCACAGTCACTACCAATCACTTACCTGTAACGTCACACTGCCATTTTCTCTTGTTGATGCAGGTCTGTTGCGGCTTTTATCCCCGCTCTCAGGCCTTGGTCTGCTCCGGTCTGCCACCGCTCTGTGGGAGCAGTTAAGAAAAGCAAGCACCTCCTTCCCCCACTTCACCAAACTCCCACACTTACCAAACTTGCAGTTGTTCACTCCGTGCTGGCTGCACTCACAGGCCCCTGTATTTATACTGTTTGTGACTCAGATGAGTCACCATTGCTCTGCTACAGTTTCAGGAACCAGTTTAAATCCAGTTAGCTAATTAACTACAGCAGCTCTCCTGCTGGAGATCTTGCTTGTTTGTCTCTGCTTAAGCCTGAAGAAACTTAAAAATTTAAACTTGAATTTTTTAAACTTAAACAGTTGATGTTACTTAAGAACTACTAGCAATTAACACTAGATTTTAAAAGAGATTAACCCTTAAAACACCCACACTTACCAAACTCAGTTGTTCACTGTTGTGCTGCTGCACTCAAGCCTCTGTTTTTATACTGATGATAAAGCATAGACTGATGGGGCAGTAATTGACTGGATTGGATTTGTCCTTCTCTGGACAGGAAATACCCAGGCAATTTTCCACTTTGTCGGGTAGATGCCAGTGTTGTAGCTGTACTGGAACAGTTTGCCTAGAGGTGCAGCTAGTTCCAGAGCACAAGTCTTCAGCACTGCAGCTGGGGTGTTGTCGGGCCCCATTGCATTGTTGTACTTCAGTGCACTCAGCCGCTTCGATATACGTACATACGAATTAGGAGCAGGCCACTTGGCCCTTCGAGCCTACTCCGTCATTCATGATGATAATGACTGATCTGATTACTCCACATTCCCGCCTACCCTCGATAACTTTTCACCCCCTTGCTTAGCAAGAATCTATCTACCTCTGCCTTAAAAATATTCAAAGACTCTGTTTCTACCACCCTCTGAGGAAGAGAGTTCCAAAGACTCACGACCCTCTGAGAAAAAAATTCTCCTCGTCTGTCTTGAATGGGCGACCCTTTATTTTTAAACAGTGACCCCTAGTTCTAGATTCTCCCACAAGAGGAAACATCCTCTCCACAGCCACCCTGTCCAGACCCCTCAGGATCTTATATGTTTCAATCAAGTCACCTCTTCTAAACTCCAGCGGATACAAGCCTAGCCTGTCCAACCTTTCCTCATAAGACAACCCGCCCATCCCAGGTATTAGTCTGGTAAACCTTCTCTGAAATGCCGCCAACGCATTTACAGCCTTCCTTAAAATAAAAAAGGAGACCAATACTGTACACCGTACTCCAGATGTGGTCTCACCAATGCCCTGTACAGCTGAAGCATAACCTCCCTACTTTTGTATTCAACTCCCCCTCGCAATAAACAACAACATTTTATTAGCTTTCCTAATTACTTGCTGTACCAGCATAGTAACCTTTTGTGATTCATGCACTGGGACACCCAGATCCCTCTGCATCAGAGCTCTGCAATCTCACCATTTAGATAATATGCTTTTTTATTCTTCCTGCCAAAATGGACAACTTCACATTTTCCCACATTATACTCCATCTGCCAGATCTTTTGCCCACTCACTTAACCTATCTATATCCCTTTGTAGCCTCCTTATGTCCTCTTCACAATTTACTTTCCTACCTATCTTAGTGTCATCAGCAAATTTAGCAACCATACCTTCGGTCCCTTCATCCAAGTCATTTATATAAAATTGTAAAAAGTCAAGACCCCAGCACTGATCCCTGTGGCACACCACTCGTTACATCTTGCCAATCAGAAAATGACCCATTTATGACTAGCTAACAGGAAACAGTAGGCAATCTTCTATCCATGCCAATGTTACCCCCTACACCATGAGCTTTAATTTTCTTCAATAACCTTTGATGTGGTACCTTATCAAATGCCTTCTGGAAATCTAAGTACAGTACATCCACCAGTTCCCCTTATCCACAGCACATGTTACTTCCTCAAAAGAAGTCTAATAAATTGGTTAAACATGATTTCCCTTGCATAAAACCATGTTGACTCTGCCTGATTACTGAACTTTAAATGCCCTCCTATAATGTCTTTAATAATAGCTTTTAACATCTTCCCTATGACAGATGTTAAGCTAACTGGCCTGTAGTTTCCTGCTTTGTCTCCTTTTTTTTGAATAAAAGGAGTTACATTCACTATTTTCCAACCTAAATGGAACCTTCCCTGAATCTAGGGAATTTTGGAAAATTAAAGCCAACACATCAACTATCTTGCTAGCCACTTTTAAGACCCTAGGATGAAGTCCATCCTTGTCAGCCCGCAGCTCCAACAATTTGCTCAGTACCACTTCCCTGGTGATTATAATTTTCTTGAGTTCCTCCCTCCATTCCATTTCCTGATTTACAGCTATTTCTGGGATGTTACTTGTATCCTCTATATTGAAGACCGATGCAAAATACCTGTTCAATTCAATTACCATCTCCTTATTTTCCATTATTAATTCCCCAGATTCACTTTATAGGACCAATGCTCACTTTGTTAACTTTTTTCAATATCTATAGAAACTCTTACTATCTGTTTTTATATTTCTATCTAGCTTTCTCTCATACTCTAATTTTTCTCTTATTAATCTTTCAGTCATTCTTTGCTGTTTGTTATATTCTGTCAAATCTTCTGACCGGCCACCCATCTTTGCACAATTATACACTTTTTCCTTCAAGTTTAATACTATCTTTAACTTTTTTAGTTAACCACAGATGGTGGGTCCTCCCCTTGGAATTTTTCTTGTTGGAATGTATATATTCTGTGTATTTTGAAATATCCCCTTAAATGTCTGCCACTGCAACTCTATTGACCTATCCCTTAACCTAATTTGCCAGTTCACTTTAGCTAGCTCTGCTTTCACACCCTCATAATTGCCCTTATTTAAGTTTAATATACTAGTTTTGGACCCACTCTTCTCTCTCAAACTGAATGTAAAATTCAATCATATTATGATCGCTGCTACCTAGGGGCACCTTCACAATGAGGTCATTAATTAATCCTATCTCGTTGCACAATACCAGGCCTAGTATAGCCTGCTCTCTGGTTGGCTCCAGAACATGCTGGTGTAAGAAGCTATCCCAAAACATTCCATGAACTCCTCATCTACACTACCTTTGCCCATCTGATTTTTCCAGTCTATATGCAGATTAAAATCCCCCATGGATTATTGCCATACCCTTCGACAAGCTCCCATTATTTCCTCCTTTATACTCCATCCTACCATGTGGTTACTGTTAGGGGGCCTGAACACCACGCCCACAAGTGACTTCTTACCTTTATTATTTCTCATCTCTACTCAAACCACTTCTACACCCTGGTTTCCTGAACTTAGGTCATCCCTCTCTATTGTGCTAATACCATCATTAATTAACAGAGCCACCCTTCACCTTTTCCCACCTTCCTAAATGTCATGTACCCTTCCATATTCAGGTCCCAATCTAGGTCACCCTGCAGCCATGTTTCTGTAATGGCTATCAGATCAGATTTATTTATTTCTATTTGCACTATCAGTTCATCTGTTTTGTTTCAAATGCTACATGCATTCAGATGCAGAGCCTTTAGTTTTGTCCCTTTATTTTTGTAACCTCTAGCCTTATCTGTTGATTTACTCTTAGATTTGTACTCTATCCCTTCCTGTCACAGTCTGTTTATCATTTCCCATTATTAATACCTTTCTCTAGTGCCTGGTCTCTAATCTGAATTACCACATCTTCCCAAATTTGATCCCATGCCCCCAATATTTAGTTTAAAGCCCTCTCTACTGCCCTGGTTATATGACTCACCAGAACACTGGTCCCAGCATTGTTCAGGTGAAGACCATCCGAACAACACAGATCCCACTTTCCCCAGTACTGGTGCCAGTGCTTCAGGAATTAAAACCCATTTCTCCCACACTAGTCTTTGAGCCACACATTCATCACTCTAATTTTATTTACCCTATGCCAATTTGCTCATGGCTCAGGTAATAAAGGCAGACATTATTACCCTTGAGGTTCTGCTTTTTAATTTAGCCCCTAGCTGCTCAAACTCAGCAGAACCTCTTTCCTAGTTCTACCTATGTCATTGGTACTTACATGGACAACAACCACTGGCTCCTCCCCCTCCCACTGCAAGTTCCTCTCCAGCCCAGAGCAGATGTCCTGAACCCTAGCACCAGGCAGGCAACACAGCCATCTGGACTCTTGCTCTTGGCCACAGAGAACTGTATCTACCCCACTGACTATGCTGTCCCCAATTACCACTACATTCCTATTAACTCCCCCCACTTGAATGGCTTCCTGTACCTCAGTGCCATGGTCAGTTTACTCATCCACCCTGCAGCCATCACTTTCATCCATACAGGCCGCAAGAACCTCAAAATTGCAAAGGCTGAGGCTCCTCCACTTCCTAGGTCCCCATACCTGCCTCACTTGCAGTCACATCCTCCTGTCTTTGACCACTGATCAAATCAGAAGACCCTTTCCTAAGGGGTGTGACTGCCTCCTGGAATAAAGTGTCCAGGTAACTTTCCCCCTCCCTGAAGCATCGCAGAGTCCACAGCTCAGCAACTCTGAGCCGAAGCTCCTCAAGCTGCAGACACTTACCGCAGATGTGTTCGTCCTGATCACACTGGCATCCAGTAGCTCCCACATACTACAGTCACAACACATCTGCCATCTTTGAGTTTTAATTAATTTATAATTAACAAACCCTACTACACCTAATAAGATTTATTACCGCTAGTAAACTAGTACTAATGAAACCTTATAATTACTAATAAATTTCCTGGGCTTTAAAAGGGAGCAAAATAGTCACCAACTAATCACATAACCTTTTCCCTGTGATGTCACCTTTTATTTTTCTCCAGGTGCAGTTGGGGGGTGTTAGAGCCAAGCTCCCACTGGTTCTCTGTCCCCTCTTGAGCAGCTTTTTAGTTCCTGCTCTCCTGGAAGCTGACAAAGATAGAAAAATAAACAAATACCTCCCAATCCCAAACTCACTTAACACTCTGTTCAAGATGCACTCCATGACAAACTGCACTCTTGCCTCCCTTATTTATACTGCTGAGATTTAAATAAGTGAGCTCTCTGGCAGTTACAGAACCAGATTAGACCAGTTAATTAATTAACTGCTCTCACCTGCTCTCCAGCACAGACCTTGCTTAGCCCTGCCTAAGCCTGGAAGAAACTTAAAACTTGAAACAGTAAATTCAAATTTAAGTTAAATGCTAATTGCAAGCACACAAGACTAGATTTTATATAAAAAAAGAGATTAACCTTTAAGATTCACTCACCAAACTTGCAGTTTAACACTCTGTTCCAAGCTGCACTCTGTCATGTGGAGTGAATCGAATTGGCTAAAGATTGGCTTCTGTGATGGTGAGGACCTCAGGAGGAGGCCAAGATGGATTATCCATTTGGCACTTCTGGCTGAAGATGATTTCAAATGCTTCAGCCTTGTTTTTTGCACTCATGTGCTGGGTTCCACCATCATTGAGGATGGGGATGTTCATGGAGCCTCCTCCTCCCGTTAGTTGATAAATTGTCCACCACCATTCTAGGCTGGATGTGGTAGGACTGCAGAACTTCGAACTGATCCATTGGTTCTGGGATCACTATAGCATACTGCTTCCACTGTTTAGCATGCATGTAGTCCTGTTGTTGAGGTGGGAGAGTTGACTGTTGTAGCTGAAAATCTAAATGCTACGTTTTTTCCTTTTTTGAAAATTTATCAAGTGTGAAGTATTGAAGTGTTTAAAATTAACCAGAGAACACCATTTTTAATGGGAACGGTAGCATAGTGGTTATGTTACTGGACTAGTAATCCATCCAGAGGCCTGGACTAATGATCCAGTGTCGTGAGTTCAGATCTCACCAAGGCAGCTGGGGAATTTAAATTCAGTTAATTAAATAAATCTGGAATAAAAAGCTAGTATCAGTAATGGTGACCATGAACCTATCGGATTGTCGTAAAAACCTATCTGGTTCACTAACGTCCTTTAGGGAAGGAAATCTGCCGTCCTTACCTGGTCTGGCCTAAATGTGACTCCAGACCCACAGCAATGTAGTTGACCCTTAACTGCTCTCTGAAATGACCTAGCAATCCACTCAGTTGTAAAAAAAACTGCTACGAAAAAGCAATAAGAATAAAACCGGACGACCACTCGGCACTGGCTATGGACATGACAACGGCACACCCAGCCCAGTCGACCCTGCATTTTGAAATGAAAAAAAATAAAAATCATTTAAAAATAGGCCGTTTTTAGCCCTTACAGCTCAGCTGCCTTCTCAAAAAAAAATGAACACGAAAAGAATTCCCAAATGGGGGTCTTCAGCTCTTCAAGCTGAATTGCCTTCTGCTACTAAAAAAATGGGAAAAGTGCTTCAGCACTAACATAAATGGCTCAGTAAGCCAGGGAAGGGGCACCCAGGGTCTTGCATGCAGACCAGTGGTCAAGGTCAGCGAATGCATCTTCAAAAGTTGTCTCCTACCACTGCACCACTAGCCTCACACACTTCTCAATGCATGATTATGCCACCCCCTCAATCACTCACCTACCAGCAACCTGTACCAAACACAAGGCACATATCCCATTCCTAGCTTCAACTCACACCCTTGGAGGAGACGGTGCTAGCCATTCTTGGCAGGGGCATGGCTATGCCCTTAGCCAGCAGCAGGCCTGAAAGGATACAAGATGCTGGTATCCTCATACATTATCCTCCTCCTCGCATGCACCCCTTGCTTTCCCGCCCTTCCCTCACCACAACTCCACCCTTGTGCCTTCCTCATTTCACACACCCAAGAAATGCAGCCTTCCCAGCCAGTGGCTGATCAAGAGGCGGGAGAGGAGAGGGAAGAAGAAGAAGACCAGTCACTAAGGGACTGCATAAGGGTGATGAGTTGATTTCTTGATGTCATATTGGATGGATAGATGTATAAATTTGGATTGGAAAGTTTGCTTTGTGGTGGTTTTTATTTCAGCATTGTGGCCAAGAGGACCCTGTGATGGTCAGTAATAGAGGGAAGGTAGGGTGTGGGACAAATGTTGATACGGGAATTGGGGTTGTGGTCACTGGTACCGCAGGCGGATGATTCCATGCCAGATATCCCAGCCAGAAAGGGGCTGTCTGTGTTGCATCCTTCCTTCTGCTTCCTCCTCTTGTTCTCTTGTGCTTCCTCTTCCCTCTGCGAGCAGATGCTGGAAATCTGGCATAAAGCATAGTATACTGGAAATACTCAGCAGGTCAGGAAGCATCTTGATCTGAGACGTGGACTTTGTTCCCTCTCGACGGATGCTGCCTGATCTGCTGAATATTTCTAGCATTTTCTGTCTTCTCAGAGGCCTTCCTTTACCATCTGAGGCCTTGCAAGCATCTAGCAGCACTCCCTGCACTCTCAGCACACTTAAAAAACTTTTAATATGTATTACACCAAGCCACTACTTCAATAAAATAAAAAAATCCAGTCCAAATGCTTAAATGCACACTTACCTGAAAGATGTATGTGTCCCTTTAAGAAGTGCTGGTTGGCTCAGCGCTCAACAGGGGGACCAATATCGGTTGCAGTCTGCTGCAGAGTGAAAGGCTCTCTGCACTTCTTAAATGGGAGGTGCTCTGTTGCAGAAGTACCTCATTGTCACTGTAGCTGCAGCAATGTCACAATAGGGGAAAGAAAGGGCGCCTCGCTTCTCTGATACTGCGCTTGGCAGCCTTGGTCCGGGGATAAATAGGTGACAGGTCTTTTACCTGCTGGGGGGCAGGAGGCCTTCGAGACACAACATCAAAAGGGAGTGGGACGAGATAGCAGAAGCTGCCAGTGCCACCAGTGTTGCCCCAAGGTCCTGGATCCAGTGCCGCAAGAAGTTTAATGACCTCACACAAGTGATCAAGGTGAGTGAATGCATCTTCAAATGCCATATCCCACCAAGTGCACCACTAGCCTTATACACTGCTCAATGCACCACACCCCCATCAGTCACCTACCAACAATGTCTAGCAATAATGACTCATACATCATAATCATAGTATAACTTCACCCCCACACACTTACCACCAATGATCCCTGTAAAAAAAATTTGAGTGCACAGGCCCTTTAACTGGCTGTGCGGCCCATTCAATTTTTCCCGCATGCGCGGTTATTACCATTGTAAAGCTGGTGAACGGCCTGCATGGTGCGGCCGCACAGCTTAATGGGAACGTTGCTTACCAGTGCTGCAAGCCTTACACCCACATCTCCCATCTTGCCGTCCGGCAGAGGCAGAGTTCCCCAATGGAGGGCTCTCTACGCGGGTGCCTTCCCTTGCTCTATTGGGGACTTGGCCTGGAGGGTGTTGCACAGAGCAGTCCCGTGCAATATGGTTTTAAATAGGTTCATGGACTCCCAGGCCGCCTGCCTTTTCTGCGGCCTGGAGGAGTCCGTGTTTCATGTTTATATGGAGTGTGAGAGGTTGCAGCCCCTCTTTCACTACTTGAAGGGGCTGCTCCTCGATTTTTGGCTGCACTTCAGTCCCACGCTCCTGATCTTTGGTTACCCGGTGCGGAGGGGAGCAGGCAGATCGGAGGACCTCCTCATAGGACTGCTCCTGGGCCTGGCCAAAAAAGCCATCAATTGGTCCAGGCAGCGGGCGGCCGAGGGGGTCGTTCGGCCCGATTGCCTGCCTCTCTTCCGCGGCCATGTTCGCGCCCGGGTGGCCCTGGAGATGGAGCACGCGGTGTCCGCCGGCATGCTTGAGGCCTTCCGCGACCGGTGGACGCCGCGGGGACTGGAGTGCATCATCATCCCAGTCAACACAATTTTAATTTAATTTGTTAAGGTTCTTTTAAAGTTTTATTAATTTACAGTCCATTTGTTTAAACACCCCATCAAAAGAGTACACCCACATCTCCCATCTTGCCGTCCGGCGGAGGCAGAGTTCCCCAATGGAGGGCTCTCTACGCGAGAGTCCTCCCTTTATCTATTGGGAACTTGGCCTGGAGGGTGTTGCACGGAGCAGTCCCATGCAATATGGTTCTAAATAGGTTCACGGACTCCCAGGCCGCTTGCCTTTTCTGCGGCCTGGAGGAGTCCGTGTTCCACGTTTATACTGAATGTGAGAGGTTGCAGCCCCTCTTTCATTATTTGAAGGGGCTGCTCCTCGATTTTTGGCTGCACTTCAGTCTTACGCTCCTCATCTTTGGTCACTCGGTGCGGAGGGGAGCGGGCACCCACATCTCACCTCTTGCACATAATATCAGCTATTCAGCTGTGACAGACACACCACCCAAACACATTGCACCACACTCACTGACACACTTCCCTTTCTCTTACAGGCCAAGGTGGCTCACAACTGCCGTGAGCAGCAAAAGACAGGTGAGATGCAAGCATGGCTGTGCAACCTTACTGTGCTGGAGGAGACTGTGCTGGAGATAATTGGAGGGGTCATCATTGAGGCCGTGGTGCGCCGCGAGGTTGAAAGCAGTGATGATAACAGTATGCACATACCTAATCCTTCTTCTTACATCTCACTTCCCCCAATCGCACAATCTCTTCTCACTTACAAGCTCCTGATGGTGTAAGCATGCTCATCTTGCTTTCCCCCACTCCCCTGACCACAACCCGACCCTTGTGTCTTTCTCCTTTCAGATACTCAAGAACTGCCAGCAGCCCAGCCAGTGCATGAACAACTACAGAAGGAGAGTGATGGAGAAGAGGCACCATCACTCGATCTGATATTCCCAGGCACCAGCTCAGAAAACAACTGCGCAAACTTTGGAGGGTATTATGCAGGCAGGACCTGCATGTGGTGAGTTACTGGGCATGAGTGGGCTGCAGCCAGGCCAGGGGAAAAGGGTAGCTTAGGTGCCAGCTTCACGGAGTGCGAGTTCGCACACGAGTTCTCCTGCACAGGCCTCAGATGAGGACTTCGATGGAGCGGCCTTCAAAAGAAGGGTGATGGGCATGCACACAGAAATGCTTAGTGCAATGGCAGGCTGGCCAGAGAGCCTCTTGTCACTGTCAAGGAGCATGGAGTTGTCCGGCTCCAACATTGCACGGGGCTTTGCGCGGAGCTTGGAGCCCATGATTTCCAGGATGGAAGTGATGGGCATTTCCATTAGAGCACTTGTGGACTCAACCATGATGCTGGGTGTGATGGGCGATGTCGCAGCTTCCATTGCAGCACAAGCGGAAGCATAAGAACATAAGAAGTAGGAGCAGGAGTAGGCCATACGGCCCCTCGGGCCTGCTCCACCATTCAATAGGATCATGGCTGATCCGAACCTAGACTCACGTCCACTTCCCTGCCTGCTCCCCGTAACCCCTAATTCCCTTATCAGCTAGGAAACTGTCTATCTCCGTTTTAAATTTATTTAATGTCGCAGCTTCCACAGCTCTCTGAGGTAGCAAATTCCATAGATTCACCACCCTCTGAGTGAAGAAGTTTCTCCTCATCTCAGTTTTGAAACGGCAGCCCCTTATTCTAAGATTATGCCCCCTAGTTCTAGTCTCACCCATCAGTGGAAACATCCTCACCGCATCCACCCGATCAAGCCCCCTCACAATCTTATATGTTTCGATAAGATCGCCTCTCATTCTTCTGAATTCCAATGAGTAGAGGCTCAACCTACTCAACCTTTCCTCATAAGTCAACCCCCTCATCTCCGGAATCAACCAAGTGAACCTTCTCTGAACTGCCTCGAGAGCAAATATATCTTTTCTTAACTATGGAAACCAAAACTGTACGCAGTATTCCAGGTGTGGCCTCACCAGTACCCTGTATAACTGAAGGAAGACTTCCCTGCTTTTATACTCCATCCCCCTTGCAATAAAAGCCAAGATTCCATTGGCCTTCCTGCTCACCTGCTGTACCTGCATACTAACCTTCTGTGTTTCATGCACCAGGACCCCCAGATCCCTTTGTACTGTAGCACTTTGCAGTTTCTTTCCATTTAGATAATAACTTGCTCTTTGATTTTTTCTGCCAAAGTGCATAACCTCACACTTTCCAACATTATATTCCATCTGCCAAATTTCTGCCCACTCACTTAGCCTGTCTATGTCCTTTTGCAGGTTTTTTATGTCCTCCTCACTCACTGCTTTCCCTCCCATCTTTGTATCGTCGGCAAACTTGGATACGTTGCACTTGGTCCCCTCCTCCAAATCGTTAATATAGATTGTAAAGCGACCCTATGTCTGAGTGCTGCAGTGGAAGCTCAGACTTCTGTTATGCAGGCTCAGCTTGCTGCCACCCAAGCTCAGACTGCTGCCATCGTGGCTGGGTTTACGAGTGTGGAAAGGGGCTTGCAGGGTCTCATAGCAGCCCAGCAATCTGTCCTCCAACAGATGGCTAGGAATGCTGAGGCGCCGCCCCGGGGGAGTGACTGTGGCTCTGCGGTGCAAGAGCCTGCTGTCCTCTCTCAGGGTGACCGCATTTGTACTCCCACCACTGCCACTCCACCAGTGCCTTAGTTGCTGCCTGTCAGCCAGCCAACCCAGACTGCTGCTGCCCATGCCAAGGTGGTGCAGTCTACAGCTGGTCCTTCTAGGTCCAGAGCTGCTCGAAGTCGTCTTATGAGGCTATCTGCAGTGTCCCCCACAGAAAGTCAGCAGCCTTCCACCAGCCATGCTGCAGCCACTAGGGTAGCACTGCGTAGGAGCACTAGAATAGGCAAAGGAACACCAATTAAATACATATTTTGGTTCTGTCTTCACAAAGGAGGACACAAATAACCTCCCAGAGATGTCGGGGAACATAGGGTCTGATGAAGGGGAGGAACTGAAAGAAATCAGTAGTAGATGCATTGCTGATCATCTTCCAACATTTGATAGAATCTGGAACAGTACCCATGGATTGGAGGGTAGCTAATGTTACCCCACTATTCAAAAAAGGTGGTAGGGAGAAAACGGGGAATTACAGACCGGTAAGCCTGACATCGGTAGTGGGGAAAATGCTAGAGTCCATTATAAAAGATGTAATAGCTGAGCACTTGGAAAACAGTGACAGGATCAGACAAAGTCAACATGGATTTACAAAAGGTAAATCGTGCTTGACTAATCTACTGGAATTTTTTGAGGATGTAACTGGTAAAATAGATAAGGGAGAACCAGTGGATGTGGTATATTTGGACTTTCAGAAGGCTTTCGATAAGGTCCCGCATAAGAGGTTAGCGTGTAAAGTTAAGGCACATGGGATTGGGGGCAAGGTATTGACTTGGATAGAAAACTGGTTGGCAGACAGAAAGCAAAGAGTTGGAATAAACGGGTCTTTTTCCGAGTGGCAGGCAGTGACTAGTGGGGTACCGCAGGGATCGGTCCTTGGACCCCAGCTATTCACAATATATATTAATGATCTAGACTAGGGAACTAGATGTAATATCTCCAAATTTGCAGACGACACAAAGCTAGGTGGGCATGTGTGCTGTGAGGAGGATGCCGAGAAACTCCAGGATGATTTGGACAGGTTGGATGATTGGGCAGAAGCATGGCAGATGCAATATAACGTGGATAAATGTGAGGTTATCCACTTTGGTGGCAAAAACAGGAAGGCAGATTATTATCTGAATGGCAATAGATTGGGCGAAGGGGAAGTGCAACGAGACCTGGGTGTCCTTGTGCACCAGTTGCTGAAGATAAGCATGCAGGTGCAGCAGGCGGTTAAGAAGGCAAATGGTATGTTGGCCTTCGTAGCGAGAGGCTTTGAGTACAGGAACAAGGATGTCTTGCTGCAGTTGTACAGGGCCTTGTTGAGACCACATCTTGAGTATTGTGTGCAGTTTTGGTCGCCCTATCTGAGGAAGGATGTTCTTGCCATGGAAGGAGTTCAGCGAAGATTCATCAGGCTGATACCTGGGATGGCAGGAATGACGTATGAGGAGAGATTGGGTCGATTGGGCTTGTACTCGCTGGAGTTTAGAAGAATGAGAGGGGATCTCATTGAAACTTATAAAATTCTGACAGGACTGGACAGACTAGATGCAGGAAGGATGTTCCCAATGGTCAGGGAGTCCAGAACCAGGGGTCGCAGTCTAAGGATAAAGGGTATGCCATTTAGGACAGAAATGAGGAGGAATTTCTTCACCCAGAGAGTGGTGAACCTGTGGCATTCTCTACCACAGAAGGCAGTAGAGGCCAATTCATTAAATATATTCAAGAAGGAGTTGGATATATTTCTTAAGGCTAAAGGGATCAAGGGGTATGGGGAGAAAGCAGGGACCGGGTACTGAATTTGGATGATCAGCCATGATCACATTGAATGGCGGAGCAGGCTCGAGGGGCCGAATGGCCTACTCCTGCTCCTATCTTCTATGTTTCTATGAAAGATAGACATTAAGGACATGTACAACGGTGATTAGTTGACTTTGTTATGTAAGAATCAAAATATTCATTTATTAAATTATGTTTGGAATGTTTGTTTTGTGGTGTCTTTCATTTCAGCTTTGTGCCCAAGTGGACGCTGTAATGTTCCATGACAGAGGGATGGTAACGTGGGGAAGTGTTGAACAACGGGGATCTGGAGTTTCATTCATTGGAACTTGGGTCTGATGAGGCGCTTACAGACAGCTCGTCCAGAACAGGGATTTGCTGCCTGCCTCCTCTTCCTCCACCTCCTGAGGTGGTCGCGGAACCCGTGGTGACAAGGCCTGTGCCCTCATGATGACCAAGTTGTGGAGGATGCAACAGACAAAATGGGACAGCTGCTCTTGCGAGTATTGAAGGGCTCCTCCCAAGTGGGCAAGGCAATGGAACCATTGCTTCAGCACTACAATGGTCTGCTCGATGAAGTTCCTTGTGGCAGGATGGCTCTCATTATATGACTGCTGGTCACGAGTGGTTGGGTTGCGGTCGGGCGTCATTAGCCAGGTGTAGAGTGGATAGCCCTTACCTCCGAGCAGCCACCCTTGGGTTCGACGTGGTGGCTGGAAGATTGCTGGCACAGCAGACTGACGCAGGGTGAACACATCATGACAGCTGCCAGGATACCGGGCATTCACCATCATGATGTGCTGAACATGGTCGCACACTAACTGCACATTAAGAGAGTGGTAGCCTTTGCAGTTGTGGTATATCTTAGGATTGATATGCGGTGCCCGCACGTCATGTGTGTGCAGTCGATGGCGCCCTGCACCATGGGGAAGCCCAATATCCTGGCAAAGCCACCTGCGCGCTCCTCCTGCTTCTCTTGAAGGGATAATTACTAGTCCTAGTCCCTTTAGGGCTACGTCGGATCAGGCGTATTCCTCAGACGTTCACTTTCAACTAAAGTTTGAGGTAGCCGAATCCTAAAGACGCTTAATTGGGTCTAAAGGTCCAGACTATCTCTCCCTAAAGGAAAGGAACAACCTGAAGATGTTATCATCCTCCAGATAGCACTTTTAATGAGTTTAGCTAGACTGTAACGTTCCGGATATTATGAGGTCCCAGATAACTTCCCTAGAATTCTGCACTCCTCACCAAAGAGTGTACAGAGATTGAGTTCACGAGTTTGATACAGAAGTATTATGGGAAACAATTCTAAAAATATATAGATTTATTAAAGAACCGACATGTAATTAAAGTAGGTGTTTCAATCACAACATTAACAGTTCCAAATACAGAAAGCTTACAATTCTGTTATCAGAGATCTTTATTCTCAAATCTTAACTTCATTACATTTTTACAGTTCTTAGTCTTATTCCAGGATATCCACCAAAATCAAATACAGTACAATACCTTGACCCCCGAGGTACAAAGAGTTGTAGACTTACAGAGCTTGCCTCTGAAGCCGAGAATCGCTTTGCCCCTTTACAGCGAATCTATCATTCCATTTAAAAGTTCAATATTTATATCCTTTTTCAGTGGTATTTCCTTTGAAGTTTTCTGCTGATGTAAGTTAATTATCACTAGTTATGTTTCTGCTGACCCCTGCTATTCTTACAGTCAGTTCAGCTGGTAGCATTAAGAATCGTGTCTCTACCCTAGTTGTTCGGAGCTTATCATAAAAAAGTGTAACAGCAGGTGCATCTATTTGATGTCATTCTTACCAAGGTCTTCTGTTTGTGTCTTATGATGTATAAATTAAAACACCTCAACCGGGTGCACCATTGTCTTCTTAGTTACCTCAGCTGGTTGCAACACAGAATCGTGTCTCCTGTGTTTCATTTGATGTCATTTTTATGAAGGCATATGATTGTGTCTTTTTACGATGTGTAAATTAGGACACCTTAACAGGGTGTACCATTGTGTTCTTTCCAAAGCTTCAGACTTCAGGAGCTTCCAACCTCCTGTTTCAATAAGGTTATTGATTCAGAGTCAACAACTTATCTTATCCCAATAGCCTGAATGCTGTTAACGATACAGCTTTTCATAGCCAGGTTTCTAGATTTCCTGACCTAGTTTGTCATGTTTTAATAAGGCTAGTATTCTTTCATAGAATGGTGTATTTTTCTGAATATGGCTTATTCCTTCACACTCTCTCTTCAGAGAGAAAACAGTGAAGCCCCTTCTGTTGGAATACAGAGCCTCTGTGACCTCCTAGATGTAGCGATGAATGGCAAACTGGGAGGTGTTAGCTATGTCGCCTGCTCCAGCCTGGAAGGATCTGGTGGCGAAAACATTCAGGGCCACGGTCACCTTGAGGGCCATTGGCAGCACCATCGTCGCCCTACTCTGAGGCTGCAGGTGTGGTTCCAGGAAGTGGCAGAGTTCTGTGACCACCTCCTCGGTGAAGCGAAGCCTCCGAATACACTGCTCCTGGTTCAAGTGCACGTAGGAGAAGTGCTCTCGGAAGACTTTAGGTGGGTAAGGCCTCCTGCTGAGAGCCCTCCTGCCCCTCCTCCTCCTCCCTCTGCAAGCAGCTAGTCCTCTTTGCTGCCCCTGCTCCATTTCCCTGTCATGCTGCAGTGCGAGTGCAAGTAAACCCCCCATAATTGGGAGCAAGTGATCTGACCAAAATCCTTGAATTCAGAAGCAAGGCCGTCTCTACTTACAGCACCATTCCCTGTCACCTCACCAACTTTAAATATCTCTGCAAAGCTCCAATCTGTTCCACAAACTTACACTGAGCCAGTAGAAATCAAAAATCAGGTTACCTGAAAGTTGTTGATGATCCCTTTAAATATCGCAGATGGGGGGGTCTCTTGTGCAGCTGTTTAGGAGAGAGCATTGACTGGAACGGCAATGTCAAAAATGGCAGGTCGTGTGTCAAATCAGCGTTGCATGCTGATTGATGTCACGATCTGCCTCATTTGAATTCTACCGCCGTATGCAGGCAACGGCCGCGCTACTGTCCTGCCGAAAATGTTGACCGGTGCGGCCCGCCCCAGAAATGGGCAGAAGCGAGGTGGCCGCCATTTTTATTCTGGCGCGGCCTTAAATGCCTGTGCTAAGGTGCTGAAGTTCGTGGCCTATACATTAACACAAACTGAAAATTGTGCAAAAAATACCTCTCATTGAAAATGTTGCTTAATTTGAACCTCTTAATATGAGCTATTAGTTTATTCAAATTCCCACTCCAGATTGGTGCCGACCAATGAAATGTGTTGCTTACTCAAATTCATCCTTTCTCAAGCTGGAAAGAGAATCTAACCTTCCTAGGCTAGCCAACTTTGTCTTATTATAAAAAGATGAATGAACTCACCGAAGAATTTTAAGTCAACGTGTTTCTGCATTGTGGATCAGCTGCTTCAAAACCCGCCACTCAGTTAAATTCAGTTCCACACATGGGAGACAAGTGACATTCCCTTCAAAAATTGGGTGTGTGATAAAATTACTGAAATATAATTTTATTATGATTTAAGATGGAAGACATCTTTAATGTTGATGAAACTAGCTATTTTTAAGAGCTGCACCTAGTTTTCATGAACAACAAATGTTCGGGTTGGAAAAAAGCTAAGTAGTGAATTACTGTCCTGGTTTAAAAATAAAGGTGCTGGTGATTGATTAAAACTACTGGAGAATACATTTCTTTTCAAGCAAAAACCTTCCTTGAATTAACAGGAGTCAACTGTATATGAATGTATATTTATATAAGAAACAACATCGGAGAACTAGAGTTATGATGAATATAGAAAATTGTGACAGTATAGCAGTAATTGTAGCTAAATCAGAATTGGCAATTATATGTTCCAGGGTATAAAACTTTCAGGAGGGACAGGAAAGAAAGACATAGAGGGAGGGTAATGACATTAATTAAAGCCAATATTATAGTGCTAGATCATAAGGATTTAAACAGAAATTGTTCAAGTAGAATCACTGGATTAAGTTGAGGATTAGGAAGGGATTGGTCCTATTGCTGACAGTATATTATAGACTACCAAATAGCGGAAAGTAAATTTAGGATGAAATTTTTGGACAAATTAGAGTGTACTAACAATAGAGTTATAATTGAAGGAGGTCTCAATTATCCACAAATAGACTGGGATAGGGAAAATCTTTGTGGTGAGGAAGTTGTTTTTTTTTTGCTATGTGTTCAGGACTGTTTGTTAAGTCAATATGTTACTATTTCAACAAGGAAGGAAGCATTTGTTGACCTGGTTCTTTGTAATTAAGTGGAGCAAGTAGGTGACCTAAAAGAGGGAAACATTTGGAAAGCAGTGACCAGAATATAATTAGATGTAGTGTAAGAATAGAAAAAGAAGTCAAGGACAAGGGTATGTGATTGGGAATAAAAGCAAATTATCATGAGATAAAAAGAAACTTGTCCAGATTAAATAAAGGAAAAATATTTGGTAAATACAACCATACTTAAACAATGGTAAATATTTAAACAAGAAATGGTAAGGCTTCACTTAAATATCTTCCTGTAAGGAAAAAAAGGCTGGGTTTCTATAGATGCATATGTGTATTAGACCAAATTTCAAAATAAGTCAGTACCGTGATACATTATAGACAAAAATGCTTAATTTTAGTCACAGCCTCTTAAACTCATGTATGTTATTCCTTTCACCAGCTTTCCCTGGTAAATTATTCCACACCTCTACAGCATAAATTTATATTCTTATATAGTGATCTTCTCATAAGAACATAAGAAATAGGAGCAGGAGTAGGCCAATCGGCCCCTCGAGCCTGCTCCACCATTCAATAAGATCATGGCTGATCTGATCCTAACCTCAAATCTTCTATCACTCTGCATCCACCCGAACCCATGTGATCTCCCGGGAGAGGCGAAAAACCAGACAAAGACCCAATGGCCAATTTGGGAGAAAAAAATCTGGGAAATTCCTCTCCGACCCATCTAGGCGATCGAAATTCTTCCAGGAGATCACTCTGTCCCTATATTTTCTACAGTACTTACCTTCTGCAAAGGCGATCTCCACCCCAGCCAGGAACAGGAATAAAAGCATCTCCTGAAATCTAACACAGAATTAGAACACAGTAGGAGAAGAACAAGGCTACACGGCCCCTGGGCCCACTCCACTACCCACAGGGCCATGACCATTCCGAACCTAGACCCATGTCCAATTTCCTGCCCGCTCCCCATAACCCTTAATTCCCTTTACTTCTAGGAAACTATCTATTTCTGTTTTAAATTTATTTAATGATGTAGCTTCCACAGCTTTCTGGGGCAGCAAATTCCACAAACCTACCACCCTCTGAGTGAAGAAGTTTCTCCTCATCTCAGTTTTGAATGAGCAGCCCCTTATTTTAAGATTATGCCCCCTAGTTCTAGTTTCACCCATCATTGGGAACATCCTCACCGCATCCACCCGATCCAACCCCTTCACAATCTTATATATTTCAATAAGATCGCCTCTCATTCTTCTGAACTCCAATGAGTAGAGTCCCAATCTACTCAACCTCTCCTCATATGACCACCCCCTCATCCCCGGGATTAACCGAGTGAACCTTCTTTGTACTGACTCGAGAGCAAGTATGTCTTTTCTTAAGTATGGACACCAAAACTGTATGCAGTATTCCAGGTGCGGTCTCACCAATACCTTGTACAACTGCAGCAATACCTCCCTGTTTTTATATTCCATCCCCCTAGCAATAAAAGCCAACATTCCATTGGCCTTCTTAATCACTTGCTGCACCTGCATACTAACTTTTTGAGTTTCGTGCACCAGGACCCCCAGATCCCTTTGTACTACAGTACTTTCCAGTTTCTTGCCATTAAGATAATAACTTGCTCTATGATTTTTCCTGCCAAAGTGCATAACCTCACACTTTCCAGTATTGTATTCCATCTGCCAAATCTCTGCCCACTTACTTAGCCTGTCTATGTCCCCTTGCAGGTTTTTTATGTCCTCCTCACTCACTACTTTCCGTCCCATCTTTGTATCATCTGCAAACTTTGATATGTTACACTCGGTCCCCTCCTCCAAATCGTTAATATAGATTGTAAAGAGTTGGGGTCCCAGCACTGATCCCTGAGGGACACCACTAGTTACTGATTGCCAATCTGAGAACGAACCATTTATCCCAACTCTCTGCTTTCTGTTAGAGAGCCAATCCTCCACCCACGCCAGAATATTACCCCCAATCCCGTGATTTTTTATCTTGAGCAATAATCTTTTGTGTGGCACCTTGTCAAATGCCTTTTGGAAGTCTAAATACACTACGTCCACTGGTTCCCCTTTATCCACCCTGTATGTTACTTCCTCAAAAAACTCCAGCAAATTTGTCAAACATGACTTCCCCTTCATGAAACCATGCTGAGTTTGTCCTATTAAATTATGTTTATCCAAATGTCCCGTTACTGTCTCCTTAATAACGGACTCTAACATTTTACCAACCACAGATGTTAGGCTAACAGGTCTATAGTTTCCAGCCTTCTGCCTACTACCCTTTTTAAATAAGGGTGTTACATTAGCAGTTTTCCAATCTGCCGGGACCTTTGCTGAGTCCAGTGAGTTTTGGAAAATTATTACCAATGCATCCACAATCCCTACCGTTACTTCCCTCAAGACCCTAGGATGCAAGCCATCAGGTCATGGGGATTTATCTGCCTTGAGTCCCATTATTTTACCAAGTACCACTTCCTTAGTGATTTTAATCGTATTTAGTTCCTCCCTCCCTAGAGCCCCCTGTTTGTCCAGTGTTGGGATATTCTTAGTGTCCTCTACTGTAAAGACTGATACAAAATAATTGTTCAGTGTTTTTGCCATCTCCATGTTTCCCACCATTAATTTCCCGGTCTCATCCTCTAAGGGACCAACATTTACTTTAGCCACCCTTTTTCTTTTTATATAACTATAGAAACTTTTACTGTCTGTTTTTATATTTTTTGCTAATTTACTTTCATAATCTATCTTCCCTTTCTTAATCAATCTTTTAGTTATTTTTTGCTGTCTTTTAAAGACTTCCCAATCTTCCATCCTCCCACTAGATTTGGCTACCTTATATGCCCTTGTTTTTAGTCAGATACTATCCTTAATTACTTTACTTAGCCACGGATGGCTATCTTTCCTTTTACACCATTTTTTCCTCAGTGGAATATATTTTTTTTGGAAGTTGTAAAATAACTCCTTAAATGTACACCACTGATCATGTACCGTCTTACCCTTTAATCTATTTTCCCAGTCCACTCTAATTAATTCTGCTCTCATACCTTCATAGTCTCCTTTATTCAAGCTCAGCACGCTTGTTTGAGATCCAACCTTCTCACCCTCTAATTGAATATGGAACTCAACCATGTTATGGTCACTCATTCCAAGGGGATCCTTTACTAGGATATTTTTAATTAATCCTGTCTCATTACACAGGACCAAATCTAAGGTTGCTTGCCCCCTGGTCGGTTCAGTTACATACTACTCAAGAAACCCATCCCTAATACACTCAATGAACTCATCCTCAAGGCTGCTCTGCCCAATTTGATTTGTCCAGTTAATATGATAATTAAAATCCCCCATAATTATAGCTGTTCCCTTATTACAAGCCTCAACTATTTCCTGATTAATACTCCGTCCAACAGAGTTGCAACTGTTCGGAGGCCTATAGACTATACCCACTAGTGTTTTTTTCCCCTTATTATTCCTTATCTCCACCCAAACTGTTTCACTATCCTGCTCCTTTGACCCAATATCATTTCTCTGTATTATAGTGATTCCTTCCTTTATTAACATAGCCACCCCACCCCCTCTCCCTTCCTGCCTGTCCTTCCTGATTGTTAAATAACCTGGTATGTTTAATTCCCAGTCATGGTCACCCTGCAGCCATGTTTCTGTAATGGCCACAAGATCATACCCATATGTCATTATTTGTGCCGTTAACTCATTCATTTTGTTACGAATGCTACGTGCATTCAGATAAAGAACTTTCAAATAAGTTTTGTAACACTTAGTTCCTGTTTTTTCCCTTTTTAGTACTTTACTTTTTACTCTATACCTTCTGTCCCTTCCTGACACATTGTTTTTTAATTCCCCCACTGCTACCTAAGTCTACGACCTTCTCTGTTGTCATTTCTATTATTTGCTCTCTAGAAACCTCCCCCCCACTAATTAGTTTAAAGCCCTCTCTACAGCCCTAGTTATATGATTCGCCAGGACTCTAGTCCCAGCACTGGCCAAGTGGAGTCCGTCCCAACAGAACAGCTCCCTCCTGTCCCAGTACTGGTGCCAGTGTCCCAAGAAGCAAAACCCATTTCTCCCACACCAGTCTTTGAGCCACGCATTTAACTCTTTAATTTTATTTATCCTAGCCAAATTCGCTCGTGGCTCAGGTAATAACCCAGAGATTATTACCCTTGAGGTTCTGTTTTTTAATTTGACCCCTAGCTGCTCATACTCCTTTAACAGAACCGTCTTCCTTGTCCTAGCTACGTCGTTTGTACCAACATGGACCACGACAACTGGATCCTCCCCCTCCCACTCCAAGTTTCTTTCCAGCCCAGAAGAGATGTCCTTAACCCTGGCACCAGGCAGGCAACACAGCCTTCGGGACTCCCGCTCTTGACTGCAGAGAACCCTATCTATCCCCCTAATGATACTATCCCCTACCACTACAACATTTATTTTTACTCCCTCCACTTGAATGGCCCCCTGTACCACGGTGCTGTGGCCAGGTTGCTCATCCTCCCTGCAGTCCCCGCTCCCGCCCTCACAGGGAGTAAGAACCTCGATCCTGCTGGACAAGAACAAGGGCTGCGTCTCCTTCAACACTACATCCTGGATCCCTGTACCTTCCTCACTCATAGTCACACCGTCCTGTTGCTAACCACGGACTACATCTGCAGTAATTAACTTCATAGGTGTGACCATCTCCTGAAACATAGAGTCCAGGAACTTCTCCCCCTCCCTGATGTGTCGCAGTGTCTGAAGCTCGGTCTCAAGCTCCATAACATGGACCTTGAGTTCCTCTAGCAGCAAACACTTGTCGCAGATGTAATCACCGTGAGCCTCAATGGGGTTCAGCGGCTCCCACATCTCGCAACAGTAACACATCACCTGTTCCATTCTATATAATTAATTAAATTTCTTATTATTAGTTATGAAGACCCTGCCTGGATATAGATGATAATGTCACACCACTATTCAATAGGACTTACCAACTTAAAGGTATAAAAGAGAAGAGAAGAAAACCAACCAACCAGCTGATCACCAACCTCCTCCTTGAATACTGTCTGTGGGGCCTGTTTGGTTGACTCGTCTCACTGCTCCGCCTCTGCAGTGCTGTCTAAGCCTGGGAGTGGGGAACAAAACAGAGCAAAAACACACCCTCACCTCCCACTTATCCGAACTCTCCCACTTAGCAAAACTCCAGCACCACTCAATGCACAAAGCACTCTGTGCACCGCACTAGCCCCTCCCCTTTTATACCCGGATTCTACTTCCGGTTTAAACTGCCCAAGAGTTTAAAAAACCCTTAAAAAATTAAACTTACTTCAAATAATTGACTTCTTAACACACTAAAATTCACAAAATACACTTAAATGATTTTTCTCCCACTTAGCAAAACTCCAGCAGCACTCAATGCACAAAGCACTCCGTGCACCACACTAGCCCCTCCCCTTTTATACCCGGATTCTACTTCCGGTTTAAACTGCCCAAGAGTTTAAAAAACCCTTAAAAAATTAAACTTACTTCAAATAATTGACTTCTTAACACACTAAAATTCACAAAATACACTTAAATGATTTTTCTCCCACTTAGCAAAACTCCAGCAGCACTCAATGCACAAAGCACATGTAGGGAAGCATTTCAGAATGCTTTACAATAAGGAAGAAATAGATCCAGTGGACACAAAACATGGGAAAAGGGGAAAAAGAGAGATTAGGATAGGGAACCAAACGAACAGTTGAAGAGAAGAGGAAGTTTTTGAAATCAGGGAGCAAGGTTCCAAGGCAGAGCAAGCTGGTTAGAAAGTTCCAGTGGACAGAAGCATGGTGGTTAAATGAATAGCTGCCAATGATGGACCAGAAAGAGCAGGAATGAAGAGAAGCTCGGAAAGGAGGGTGTATGTGAGAATAGAAAGCAGAAGGAGATCACAAAATTAGGGTGTGGTTGTGCTCAAGAGACTTGAAAGTAAGGCAAAGATTTTTGAAATTGTCATGCTGGGGCATGAGGAATCAATGGAGTTGGGGATGATAGGGTGCTGGGGTGTGGAAATTAGTAAGTGAATTCAATTAGATCATGGTTGATCTGTACCTTAACTCCATTTACCCGCCTTAACTCCATATCCCTTGATAACCTTACCTAACAAAAATCTATCCATCTCAGTCTTGCAAGCTCCAATTGTCCCAGCATCTTCAGCCATTTGGGGGAGAAAATTTCAGATTTCTACTACCTTTTGTGTGAAAAAGTGTGTCCTGAATTCCCTCCTAAATGGCCTAGCTCTAATTTTAGGATTATGTCCCCTCATTCTTCAGTTCCCCCATCAGAGGAAAGAGTGTCTCTGCTTCTACCCTATTGAATCCTTTTAACATTTTAAACACCTTGATCAGATCACACCTCAATCTCCTATACTCAAGAGAATAGAAGCTAAATTTATGCAACCTGTCCTCATAATTTAACTCTCTAAGCCCTGGTATCATTCTGGTGAATCTGTGTGGTACTCCCTCCAAGGCCAATATATCCTTCCTGCAGTGCGGTGCCCAAAAGTGAATGCAGCATTCCAGATAGGGTCTGCCCAAGGCTGTATAGATGGGGTCTGACCAAAGCTGTATAGATAGGGTCTGCCCAAGGCTGTATAGATAGGGTCTGCCCAAGGCTGTATAGATGGGGTCTGACCAAGGCTGTATAGATGGGGTCTGACCAAAGCGCTACCAAGTTGATTAGTCTATTTTCCTTTCTCTCCTTCCTTAAGAGGAGTCCCAAAATTTGTTCATCAGAATCTGTTGGTGGGATGGCTGAGATTGGGGAACTTGACCTGTGGTTTTAAATACAGATTGTACCATTCCAATGTACCAACAACATTTTGGCAGTGCCAATATCTTGTATAGTGCCTAGTGTATTGTCCTAAACTTCATCCTATTCCCTGACCCAATGGCAAGTTATATTTTTGTTTAAGGCTACAGTTCCCCCACATAAATACTGTGGCAACAAGAGCAGGTCAGGGGCTAGGGGCAGGATTTTCATTCAGGAGTCGGGTCGGAGACGGGACTACAACTTTCGGGGTTGTAGTCCCGCCTCCATCGAGATGCGGCCAATCCATGCGATTTTAACTTGATTGACCTTGTTGAGCCCAATGACATTTTTGACAGATGAAATATCAGTGTTTGAAAACTATTTGAAGCTGTCAAACACTGACAGTCTTACTTCTAACCTGAGTCCTTCTCCACAGACTCAGTTAGAAATCTCTTCTGCACAGTAAGCTGAAGGCTGTCACTTTTGACAGTTCGCAGCCATTCTGCTTTCTGTGCCGGTGAGATGAGGGACTCCCAGGACCTAAAGGAAGGAAGGCTGAAAAGGTAAGAAAATGTCATTTAAACTTCTTTAATCACTTTAGACACACCAAACACACTTACCTTTGCACTCATGCACACATCACTCACCTGAACACCGACATCTCGACCCCTCCAAGTCCTTCAACCCGACGGCCCGCCTCCTCTAATTTGGCGTGGTTTGGAGCCGTCGGGAATACCACACTTCAACCTTAAAAATAGGGATTACCTGTTAACAGGCAGTTAATTGGCACTAATCCCTTCCCGCCTTGGGTAGGCGGGTCCCAGTGCAGGGCAGGTACCCGCCTCCTTTGAAACTGACATGGAGGTGGGTTTGGGTGCGGGATGGGGTCAGGACCCCTGATTTCGGGATTTTAACCCCCCGCACGCCTCCAATCCCGACTCCACGGCCCAATGAAATCCTGCCCTGGGTATTCTGCGGCGAATGTCTCACCTCCTGACTCCCCAAAGCCTTTCCACCATCTACAAGGCACAAGTACGGAGTGTGATGGAATACTCTCCACTTGCCTGGATGAGTGCAGCAGCAACAACACTCAAGAAGCTTGACACCATCCAGGACAAAGCAGCCCGCTTGATTGGCACCCCATTCACCACCTTAAACATTCACTCCCTCCACCACCAGTGTACTGTAGCTGCAGTGTGTACCATCTACAAGATGCACTGCAGCAACTCGCCAAGGCTTCTTCGGCAGCATCTCCCAACCCGTGACCTCTTCCACCTAGAAGGACAAGGGCAGCAGGTGCATGGGAACACCACCACCTCCAAATTCCCCTCCAAGTCACACACCATCCTGACTTAGAAGTATATCGCCGATCCTTCATCGTCGCTGGGTCAAAATCCTGGAACTCCCTACCTAACAGCACTGTGGGAGTACCTTCACTACATGGACTGCAGTGGTTCAAGAAGGCGGCTCACCACCACCTTCTCAAGGGCAACTAGAGATGGGCAATAAATTGCCAGCGACGCCCAGATCCCATGAACAAATAACAAAAAAGTGATAATTAATCCTTTCAAAGTTTAGCATCAGAGTAAAAAGCAGGTTTCCAATTAGATTTCCCCATTTTTATAGCAGAGGTTAAGATCTTGAATGTGTTTTAATGACATATCATTAATCAGTGCTTTCATCATAAGTATCTGCCAAAAAGAGACAGAAATTAGTACTGAAGAGTAGGGATCACCATTTCTAAACACAACATATGGTTCAGACGTTTTATCTTAGATAAAAACTAGTTACATTATACATTTTTTGGGGAGTGATGCAAGTTTAAATTCTAAGATGTATTTGTGGGGCCATACAACTTTAAATAAACCGCATGCCTTGGGGTAGCCTTTCTTAACTGGTAGAATCACAGTGTTAGAACTCTTGCAGCTCCACCAGAGCCAGCACTTTTGATACATATCTCACTATAACAGCCCAATGAAACTACGTGAGGCTGCAGGTGGCAGCAATGTGTAGATGTATTCACTCCGATAACAAGCCTGCTACTCTGCTTGAAATTAAATTTAAAACATTTTAGTTGGTCGACCATTGGTCACAATACAATTCTACTTGTTGTGCCACCAATTAAAATTACCTTTAAAAAATAACAGGTAAGACAATCCAATTGAAGGACGACAGGTGAACTATTCATTCCGTTTTTCAACTCCGGGACATGATGGACCGAAATCGCCTTTCCACTCTTCTATTGGCAACTGCAAGGCATTTTATACATAGGTAAGTTCTTTAATACTCTTGTGTTCCTTTTAATAGGTCAACAATGCTGCCATTGTAAGAAACAGCCCACCTTTTCATTTTTTGCAAAAACAGCTATAAGGTATGTTGCAAGATTAAGTTGTTTCTCGACCATTCTAGAATGGAAACGTTACCATGTAAGAACACAAAGCATCAGCAGTTTGATGGACTAGGCTCTCAAATTAGTTGCGCTATTTCATCATCGTAATAAATGACCTCTTAATAGCTGTGGTCCATTTGAGATATATATGTTTGCAAAAGTTTCACAGATTAAGGCGACCACTATGATTTTATAAATGTAATCCAAACTGATCGTCCCTTTACATCGGCTCAGTGGATTGGAATTCCATCAAGTGAGGCGAGGGGATTTAGCAACAGGTGCCTTTCGGGGCATCAGTTCTGAATCCAGATACGCCTTCTTACAAAAAAACCATGCCCCACCAACAGTCAATATATTCAAGTTTAAAGTGTACCAACATTAAGCCCGACGTTTTCTACATTTTAGGAAGGGATGTGAAAACTCATTCAAATGACAATAGAAGTAGCCATTTAGGAGTTCCATTGGAATGACGCTTCTTTTTAATCGCCAATCGTTGCATGAGTTGGGCAAGACTTCGGTAAATAAATGGCTTGATTGACAGCCTAACTCTGGTTGAACGTTGTATCTTTTCCCGCGAGCCGCATGATATCGCAGCAATCCTGAGAACACACCTATAAAACGCAATATGTGTTAACAAATTAATCGCAGGCTAAAATCCAGAAAAATAAACGGAAAATCTGCGGTGTATGTAAAATGAGCGTTAGTAGCAGAAGTATATGATTGCCAAGTGAAAATTGCAAATCGGGTTCGTTATGATCTTGGATGGAGGGGGAAATGCACGTCAGTCACATCTCTGCAGCGACCTTGGGAGCATCTACAAAGATGTAGAGCATCGCTAAACGGTAGGCTTGATGCAGTTTAAATCATTAACCACGTGGGTTCTGCTAGTTTAACATCTTTAAAATATGTTCATTGCAGGTTTAGCCCAAAAAGTTTAATTTAAAATTGCGTTTTACTTACCAACATTAGATATATGAATCTGCATAATTTTTTTGTAGATATTATACGAGCAATAGAGGGTGCAGGTATATGCGCATCATGTATAGAAGAATCGGGGTGATCAATAGACTACGGGGGAAATCGTGGTCTGAAAACTGATTATGGGTCCACGGATTAGTAGATGCTGCCGTAATCCTTTGATCGGTTTGCTGAATTTTAGTGTTAACATTTTACACGAATATGACCAATGAAAATGTTTAAACAAGAAAAATGACAGATTTACGTGTTAGTGATATTTATTATGCAGGAAATATATACGGGTCTTTATTTTAAATATGGCCGTGGTAGCCAAATTTAAGTAGTCAAATAGTCTTGCCAGATACTGAAACGGTATGCCATAGCAACATGGTACATTTTCTGGTTTTGTTTTTCTCCTTTATTCATTGTGTTTTTCTTAAGGTTAAATTCAGTGATTCCCAATTTGCTCAGATTGTAATTTTAACCGTATTTATGTACAGTGTATATCAATTACCCGTCTAGTAATCCAGATCAAAAATACATTTCAGTGCATGATTTATTATGGCAATAACATCAGTGGATTTATGTGGAATGGGATTTTTGAGGACTAACTACAGTTATTATATGTATATTCCAGCACTGTAGGGCCGTTTAGCCTGTCCACCCACACACACTGTTTGCGTTTTCTGCTCTTGCTGTGGGGGATGTAGTTATTTCACTAAAGATTCACAGTGAGCTCTCGGAACTACTAATATTGTACGCAGTCTTCCAAGGATCAAGCTCCCACCATGGGCTTCCACAACTTGGAATTAGATATAAGGTAATTCAATTTGCTACTAAAATAGCAAATATGATTTTAAAATTAAGTGTATGTCATTAATTAAGGTGTCAGAAAATGATCTAGATGCAGTTATTACCAGACATTGAAAGTCACAATGTAAAGCAGTCGTTGCTAAGGAAAATTAAGTTGGGGACATATAAGTAGATCCATGGAATACATCCAATAAGTAGTACTGGCACATTATAAAATGCTGTTGAGATCATGGGTGAAGAATTGTATCCAATTGTGATAGCTGTACCTGGACATAGCCAAGGTTGTCTGACAGTCGTTTTTTTGCAGAGGACCTGTGTAGTACAACTAGCCACCTGTTCTCCAGCCAAGCTGTTCCAGTACAACCACGGCACTGGCATCTAAGTGGCCATTTTTATGTGCAAATTTTGACAGAGTGTTGGCGGGATATTCGACTAGGGATGACACCATATCCAAAATTCATCCTGTCATTGACTAGTACGATAGCAAAATACTGCAGATGCTGGAAATCCGAAAGTTGGTACATATTCCAGTATTTTATAATCTACAATGAACAGGAGAATTGCTCAATTTATTAAAAATGTTATTGTAAATGAATTATTTCCCATTATATTTTAAAACTTATTTCTCTCAGCAGCAGTAAATAGTCTATTAATAGAAGAAACTGTCTTAATTATTTTTCTTTTTTGAATTGCCTAATAGCAAATAGGGATTAAGCTCTCATCTTATTGACCATGGATTCATTCCAGTAAAAGCTATAGACACCAAATTTAGACTTCCAAATGTTGTTTCCCTGGGCAACTGAAGTTTCTAGGCAGTGGCATGGCAGGTTCTCATTGAAAATTTTGAAACTTTACATTACAATGGTTCATTCGGGATAAATATAAAACTTTTATACCTCACAAATGATCTTTAATCTTAAAAAAAGAAAAACAAAGCGGCATTTGGGGTTTTATCACCCCAATTCAAAGGCAATCTACCCTCTGGAAAGGCAGATGATAGAGACGGCTGTGTTTATTTGCAACACCAGCAGGTTGGACCAGATTTCTGATTGGTCCCCTTGGGGGACAAGACACACCCACTCTGGAAAGTGTAATTGGATCCTGTCTGCTGTAGACAACCCTGCAATATGTAATTTGATCCAGTCTTGTCAGGCAGCCGACAGAAAGTGAAACTGTAGCTAGTTTTGTGAAGATCTTCTGTTATCTATTGTTCTGCAATTGTAATTATAGTTCTCCTTGGCCAGTAAAATAAAATACTTTATACTCTAATTTGTGGGTTAGTTACTTCTTTGGAGTTATATGCACTTTTTTCCTCTGGAAGTGATAAAAATTATTTAATTCAGAATGAAGGGACCAAGGTCAAGACTACAACTTTAAGAAAAGCTCATTAGAATAGGAAATGGAAAACAAGAAGTGCAAATACTCAGCGGTCTCCAGATCTCGGCTGGTGCTACTATAGCAGGAGGCTAGTAAGAATTTGCCAGTCAATAAATCAATGGGGGCCGGTATGTGTGTGTGTATGTGGGTGCGTGTGTGTGTGTGTGAGTGCATGTGTGTGTGGGGGTGCGGGTGCGTGTGTGTGTGGGAGGGTGCGTGGGGGTGTGCATGTGTGTGTGGGCGTGCGCGTGTGTGTGTGGGTGTGTGTGTGGGTGCGTGTGTGTGTGTGGGGGTGCGCGTGTGTGTGTGGGGGTGCGTGTGTGTGGGGGTGCGTGTGTGTGTGTGCGGGTGCGTGTGTGTGTGGGGGTGCGTGTGTGTGTGTGCAGGTGCGTGTGTGTGTGAGTGCATGTGTGTGTGGGGGTGCGGGTGCGTGTGTGTGTGGGAGGGTGCGTGGGGGTGTGCATGTGTGTGTGGGCGTGCGCGTGTGTGTGTGGGTGTGTGTGTGGGTGCGTGTGTGTGTGTGGGGGTGCGCGTGTGTGTGTGGGGGTGCGTGTGTGTGTGTGGGGGTGCGTGTGTGTGTGGGGGTGCGTGTGTGTGGGAGTGCATGTGTGTGTGTGCAGGTGCGTGTGTGTGGGGGTGCGTGTGTGTGTGGGGGTGCGTGTGTGTGTGTGCAGGTGCGTGTGTGTGGGGGTGCGTGTGTGTGGGGCGTGTGTGTATCCAACCTCCTGACACACCAGCGAGTTCACACTGGGGAGAGAGCTTTCACCTGCTCCGTCTGTGGGAAGGGATTCACTCGGTCATACAACCTACGATACACCAGCGTGTTCACACTCAGTATGTGAGAAGGGTTTCACTAATTCATCCGGTTGGAAGAATGTGATCCATGTCTAACAGAGGGGGGAGAACGTGAACTGTCTTCCCATCTGGATCATGTTCTCGCTCTCATCACCGCCCCACCCTCCCTTTAGGCCTGGATCACGTTCTTCCCCACTTTTGTCTCCGTGCTCTAACACCCCCCCACCCGAGTTCCTGACCTTCCCCCCAGCTCCTGACCTTCTCTCCCCCCCCATCTGAGCTCCTCTCCTCTCACCCCCCCAAGCTCCTCTCTTCTCCCCCCTCCAATCCCCTCTGCTCTCCCCCATTTCGAGCTCCTCTCTTTGCCCCTCTCCGAGCTCCTCTCTCCCCCCACACCCCCTGACCTTCTCCGCAGGGAGGAAAGCTTGGTTGAGGCTGCAGGCCGCAGCCCTGCAGCTAGGTGCATGAGCTTTTGGAACCTCCAGTGTGCATGCACAGCCACAACGTCGGGTGCGCATGCGCGGTTCCGGTGGGGGCGGGACGGTATTTCGACCCTGCCAACTAAAGTGTCAAAAATCAAAGTTTCTGGGAGACATGACCCTCAGATCCCTATAGAAAATAAATCGTGTGCCTTTCAACATTCGTATCTGCCTTCAGGCTTTCATGTATTTTTTTCCCTTGTCACTACGAGATAAGCAATGCTTAATGTAACAACTTAAATTACAATCTTGTATCCCACTGCACATTTCGTGTAATTATTCTTGTGTGTTAGGCTTATATCCACGGCTATTTTGGAGCTTTTGGGGCTGTCCGCCTTTTATGATCTGAAATTGTTGAACTCAATGTTGAGTCTAGAAGGCTGTAGAGGAGACCGCACCTCCGCACATTGGGGAGACCAAACGCAGATTGGGTGACCGCTTTATGTAACATCTTTGTTCAGTCCGCAAACATGACCCTGAGCTTCTGGTCGCCTGTCACTTTAATTCTCCGCTCCACTCTCACCTGACCGCTCCGTCCGCGGCCTCTTACACTGTTCCAATGAAGCGCAACGTGAGCTCGAGGAATAGCGCCTCATCTTTCGATTAGGCATTTTACAGCCTTCCAGACTCAACTTTGAGTTAAACAATTTCAGATCATAACGTCTGCTCCCATTTTTTCAGATGGTAGCTGTTGATGATTCTTTACTTGTCCCATTACCACCCCCTTTTGCCTTGCAACATCATCCCTTTTGTCATTCAGTCTCTCCTGCCTTCCACCCTATCACCTTCCCCTTTGTTCTTTCCTCCCACTCACCTTTCCTTGCCTCTGCACTTGCTTAAAACCTGTTACATCTAACATTTTCCAGTTCTGATGAAAGGTCATCGACCTGAAACATTAACTCTGTTTCTCTCTCCACAGATGCTGCCTTACCTGCTGAGCATTTCCAGCATTTTCTGTTTTTATTTCAGATTTCCAGCATCCACAGTGTTTTACTTTTGCGTCAGTTAATAGGGCTATAAATTCAGTGCATTTGCCCCCGGGGGCGCTAACGGGTCGCAAACGACTTTTTGCCTGGGCGCGGCGCTGTTAACGACTCCCGCTAAACAATGTCATCACCGTGTGCAGCGCCCTGTTTTTGCCCCACCTGCAAAATTGGCCCGCGCCCCCTGAATCTGCGCCGGGCGATGACCGCGACCAATTCAGGGGACAGGAACGGAGCAGCAGGAGGATCGTGGAATGCTAAGTAAAGGAGAGGTGGCGGGCGTGGAAAAAAAATCGGCCGACTTACTTGTCGTGGCCCATTGCGTCTTGTGGCATTGCATTTGCCATGGAGAGAGTGCAGCGAAGATTCACCAGACTGATACCTGGGATGGCAGGAATGACGTATGAGGAGAGATTGGGTCGATTAGGCTTAAATTTGCTAGAGTTTAGAAGAAACTTATAAAATTCTAACAGGACTAGACAGACTAGATGCAGGGAGGATGTTCCCGATGGCAGGGGAGTCCAGAACCAGGGGTCACAGTCTAAGGATAAGGGGTAAGCCATTTAGGACTGAGATGAGGAGGAATTTCTTCACCCAGAGAGTGGTGAACCTGTGGAATTCTCTACCACAGAAGGCAGTTGAGGCCAATTCATTAAATATATTCAAGAAGGAGTTGGATATATTTCTTGAGGCTAAAGGGATCAAGGGATATGGGGAGAAAGCAGGGACAGGGTACTGAATTGGGATGATCAGCCATGATCTCATTAAATGGCGGAGCGGGCTTGAGGAGCCGAATGGCCTACTCCTGCTCCTATCTTCTATGTTTCTGCTGCTGGCACGGCACCCCGCTCCCTGGTGGTCTAGGTAGGGCCCCACAGAGTTGTGGGCTTGGGCCCTTCCCTTTAATGAGGGTCAGAGCCCTTCCGTGCGGCAGCATTATGTGGCCCAGTGCATAGCGCTGCAGAACGCACCACCCCGATATTTGGGGTTAGCGCTCTAAGAAGGAAGTGAAGCGCTAGAATTAGTGCTCCACCTCCCTCTTGGGGCACTAAAACTGAAGTTAGCGCTCACTGATGCTATTTTTCGCTGGGCGCTAAATTTAGCGCCCAGGCGATGTTAGCGACCCAAAATGGTTGCTAACGAGTTTTTCCCCCATGGTTTTCTTAGCAGGTGGCTGGTGTACCATCTATCATTATGGGCTGGCATCTGAATATGTGTGAAAGAGGCTAAAAGGTTCACAAGTGATAGGCATAGTTGAGGTAAAAGTCTTTGGGTTCAAAATTCGGTTGCGTCGTACTAGTTGTAGTTGCGTAGTTGTTTGGGCACTACGGGTGTTGTCTTGGGTCGAAAATAGTGTCCGAGCAGCGCGCAAACAGTTCTGGCGTGGCCCGCACCAGTCGCCATTTTGGTGAGGGCGTAGCGTTGGCACTGGAATTGTGCAGGGTACAGAGATCGTGACATCAATCAGTATGTAATGCTGATTTGATGCTAGCGCTGCCATTTTCGACCTCAACGCTGGAGCTAATGCCCTCTCTTAACCTCGCACAGCTGAACATGCGTCCAGCAGCAGGAAGGACGCCCCAGCAGCGCTATTTAAAGGAATCCTCATCTACTTACAGGCAATGTTCCCTCTAATTTTTCTTTCAACTGAGCGGGCCACGAACTCCTTTGAGCGCGACCTTTTTGTCAGTGGGCAAATTCTACAACAACTTTTACCAACAACAAATTTTACTAACAACAAAGCAACCACTTAAAAGCATATATACAGTAATGCCAAATTGCTACCCCATGAGATAATCAGACAAAGTCCGATACAAGTTTAACTTAACTTCTCTGCTTTTGAATTTTATTCCTCTAGAAATGAACCCCAGTGCTTTATTTGCACTTTTATGGCTTTTTTAACCTGCATTGCTATTTTTAATGATTTGTGAATCTATACCACTAGATCCCTTTGCACCTTTTATTTTCCAAGGAGTAGGTAGCCTCCTTATTCCTCCTACCAAAATGCACCACCTCACACTTAACTATATTGAAATTAATTTGTCATTTACATGCCCATTCTGCAAGTTTGTTTACGGTAGAATTAATTAAAAGCTTATAGTTCGTCATGTACAAACTCTATTTGAAAAAAAATTACTTGTCAAAAATGACTGGGATCTAAAAGAACTGCATAATAATGCATTAACACTTCAGAAGCATCACTCAGTTACATGGTTATGCATCAACAAACAATCCAAAAGTCCAAGGTGAGCTGAAAGAGTCATATCTATTCGTGCAATTTGTATTCATTTTAAAGTTAAAAATGTATTAGCCCATCCCTCATGTTACTTTAGCAATGGCTGCACAAGCAGCAGGAGCAGCAGCTTTCCTATGGCACTGACGTGCTGTACATCCACATAAGTGATTAGAATATTAATTACAATGCAATCAGACAACCACCAAATATAAAGTGCTGTTGTTCTTTAGTTCACAGTATTAAAAAGAATTGAACAAAAACGGGTATCTGTATTTTCAACTTCAATCATTTCCATTAATAAACGTTGGTGGAAAAATTGGGTCGCGCCCCCTTTGGGGCGCTAACTTTGCCGGGGTGCTAAAAAAATTGGCACCCGCAAGCCCGAAATTCACTGGTAGTGCCCCAAGAGGGAGGCGATGCACTACTGGAAGCGCTCCCCCTCCCTCTTGGGGCGCTGCGGGTGAATATCATGGCGCTACGTGCCGCAGTACTGCAGGCCTTCCTCCCCTTATTAAAGGGGAGGGGCCTTGTGCAGCGCAACCCGGGGCCCAGTTGGGACACCAGGAATCGGAGTGCTGGCAGAAGAGCCTGGCACTCAAGAGAACTGCCGGAGTCACGGAGCGCAGCCGGCACCGGGCGGCGGGGGGGTGGTGGTGGCTACACAGAAGGCTGGGGACAGCAACGGGGGTAGGTGCTGGCAGGCTGGCTGTCAGGGTGGCTGGGTGTCAGGGTGCCTGGCTGTCAGGGTGGCTGGGTGTCGGGGTGGCTGGGTGTCGGGGTGGCTGACTGTCGGGGTGGCTGGGTGTCGGGGTGGCTGGGTGTCGGGGTGGCTGGGTGTCGGGGTGGCTGGGTGTCGGGGTGTCTGGGTGCCTGGCTGTCGGGGTGGCTGGCTGTCGGGGTGGCTGGGTGTCAGGGTGCCTGGCTGTCGGGGTGGCTGGGTGTCGGGGTGGCTGGGTGTCGGGGTGCCTGGCTGTCGGGGTGGCTGGGTGTCGGGGTGGCTGGGTGTCGGGGTGGCTGGGTGTCAGGGTGTCGGGGTGGCTGGGTGTCGGGGTGGCTGGGTGTCGGGGTGGCTGGGTGTCGGGGTGGCTGGGTGTCTGGGTGGCTGGGTGTCGGGGTGGCTGGGTGTCGGGGTGGCTGGCTGTCGGGGTGGCTGGGTGTCGGGGTGGCTGGGTGTCGGGGTGGCTGGCTGTCGGGGTGGCTGGCTGTCGGGGTGGCTGGCTGTCGGGGTGGCTGGGTGTCGGGGTGGCTGGCTGTCGGGGTGGCTGGGTGTCGGGGTGGCTGGGTGTCGGGGTGGCTGGCTGTCAGGGTGGCTGGGTGTCAGGGTGCCTCGCTGTCGGGGTGGCTGGCTGTCGGAGTGCCTGGCTGTCGGGGTGGCTGGCTGTCGGGGTGGCTGGGTGTCGGGGTGGCTGGGTGGCAGGGTGGCTGGGTGGCGGGCCCGCCCGGCACCTCCACTTTAATTTGCGCCGCCCCGGCTGCAGGTAGGCCCCCCTGACCCTGTCGGACATAGCGTCCGCCGGTAAGTCAGGGGGCGCTACCGAAAATCGCAGCTGGGGCGCAAGTAGGCCGCTGCACACGGTGATGATGTCATTGCTGGAGGCGCGGCGCCACGGGGCACTAACGGTTACCACCGCTAACCTCCCGCTGAATTTCGTGGGAGGAGTGGCAGTGCCGCTCCCAAGCGCTAGTTGCTTTGCACCCCGTTACCGCCCTCTTAGGGCACTAACGGAAGGCGCAAATCAACTGAATTTTTCCCCTGTCGTCGTCTTGAACCAGCACACACCCCATGTAACATGTCAGAAATGCAGCACTTATTCACAAGTGCAGAAAAACACATACACAAATTGCATCACTGAATTAAAAACAAAGCAGGAAAAGCTATGATTTAACAGAAATGAACATTCATCTTTCTTCCTGGACAGGAGAACCAATCAGACTGACTTGGAAATGTTTACTAATATGTTGACGTAAAGATGTTAATTTACAAATTTCGCTTCAAATGTTTTTCTCTCAAACATTCTCCACAATATTAATCCCTGCTCTTATCATGAAAAGTGTTGCATTATTTTAGGTATTTCGCAATTAAATAGCGGGAAACTAACTTCATTGTACCCTCAATTTTTAATCTCCTCTTTGAAACATTTATACCAAATTGAAATTGTACATTTGTAGGGGGTTTTGCACAGGCGTGTTCGGGTCAGTCAGCTTTGCCTCTGACTACCTTCCTTGAGCGGTTCGAATCGCTCGCCCCCTGGGTTCTGGACACCGGACTTAGATACAGGCAGCGATACAGAGAAGACTCGAGTAGACAGGTGGTTGGATGCAAACAAAACCAAGATTTTATTGAAGAGGAAAAACTCGATACAATCTTATGGAAAATTATTAGTGTACACTTCTACAGGCAAAAATTACAAGAGAGTCATGATAATACTATATACTTACACAGGGAATGGGGAACACACGGCACATTGAGGGAAAACAATTACCTTAACAATCCCCTTATCCTTATCCCACCCCCTATACCTAACTAGGTTAAGCTGTGAGGGGTCAGAATTCATGCTCACCAATCAAAAGGGCTTGTTAGACTCAAAACAACGGTTGGGTTCGGGGTTCGCTGTTGGTGCTCTCTGGAGCCTGCCATCGTCATGTGCAGCACGGTGGCATAGTGGTTAGCACTGTTGCCTCACAGCGCCAGGGACCCGGGTTCAAATCCGGCCTTGGGTGATTGTCTGTGTGGAGTTTGCACATTCTCCCTGTGTTTGCGTGGGTTTCCTCCGGGTGCTCCGGTTTCCTCCCACAGTCCAAAGATGTGTGGGTTAGGTTGATTGGCCATGATAAAAAAAAAATTTTTTTTAATTGACCCTTAGTGTTAGGGGGGATTAAATACGTGGGGTTACGGGGTTATGGGGATAGGGCTTGGGTGGGATGGCTGTCGGTGTAGGGACCGGGTGTTAGGGTTTGGATGATCAGCCATGATCTCGTTGAATGGCGGAGCAGGCTCGAAGGGCCGAATGGCCTACTCCTGCTCCTATTTTCTATGTGGGCTCCGGGTGCTGCAAGGGCGTTGTCCAGGTTCGAGTACCCCAAAGTTAAAGTCTCTGCTTGGGTACTTTACCTTGCAGGGATGGTCCTTCGTCGACAGCTTGAGTTTGCATGAAGATAGTCGCAGGCCGGCTGAGGCTGAAGGCCTGATGATTCGAAGCCTACCCTCAGTTGGCCTTCCCTCCGGTGGTCTTCCCTCCTCCTCCTCCCCTCGTCGCGTCCCGCTTCGCCTGGCCTGAATTGCCCGTGTTCACCCGACCTGGTGTCGGGGCGAGTCCAGATCGAGTGGGAGAGGGCACGGGCAAAGGCCAGGGGGTAAGCGCGGGACGGGGGAAGAGCGGCAGCCACGAGGGCGAGGGGCCGAAGAGCCGGGGAGCGGCAGTACCGACAGCAGCAGAGCAGCAGGAGAGCAGAGCAGGAGTTCCTTCTTCTTCCTTTTTCCGATTGCTACCTGGGGGCCTTCAATTATACCTTCGTCGAAAAACCCTTATCTGTGTGCCAAATCAGGTTAGCTCTTTGTTTTAATTTTGGCGGGCTAGTTAAAATAATGGTAGCAATCTATACTGACAGTTTTTAGATGGCCGGTAATTGCATATACCGGCCCGATAATTGACTGGTATTGTCCTGAAAGTCCTTGATGGGCTGGTCCAGCCTCGATGGATGTGTTTAATTTGTTTCTGATTATGTATGCAGACTGTTTGATGGCTTTAACTGTAGGCCTCATTGAATTTAGATCTGCCTCCAATTCGGCCTAATACATAATTCACAGTTTTGTCTGGGTCCCAAAACACAAAGTTCTTTTCACAGGAAACCTGCAGCCTTAGTTTCGATTTACCCCAAACTGTCTGAGCTGCAGAATCCATTTTGGAGACCCGTAGGCTTTCTGCCACGAGGCACGGACGCCGTCTTGGGTACCCTTTTTAATTTCAAAATCTCCACACAGGGCCCCTTTTATCGATAATAACCTTCGGGGAGATGCACAAATTTTGCAAATCTTACACATTATGGGCCAGAAATTCGGGTCGGAGGCTTCCTGGGGGTGCAAGCCCCCAACCTGCACTTACCTAGCACGCCGGCCATTGTGTTGTGGGCCCGCGTGGGATTCCGATCCTGGGCCTGCTCCAACTGCTGGTATGCAGTCCTTGCGTATCCCAGGGGCGCAGTTAGTTCGAAGCGTCCCCTGGGATCACGTGGGCCATGGAGAGCCAATCGTAACAGGGAATCTCTATTCATAGATTTGACAGGAAGACCTGTCAAATCTATGAATAGAGTTCAGCCCCAAAACATAACTAAAACTTCAAATAAATTTAAAAAAAAGTCACGTTTTTATAATAACTATAAATTACATAAAATGACTATTTTAAACAATAACTTAAATTTTGGAAAAATTTAATTACAGTTTTTAACGGTGCTAAAAATAAACTTACCTTTCTTTAAAGTATTTAAAAATAATAAACCTGTGGAAAAAATGTTTTAATTTTACTTAATTCACCACTTACCTTGTTAAAAGCAGGCCAGGTGTACGCGCTGCCTCTCCGGTGCACGCGTTCGACCTGTGACCCCTTCCTTTAAGGGAACGGAAGTTCTGGTTTCCCACGCATGCGCAGTGCATGCACGAAACCGGCACTTTTGTTGGGCCTACACGTAAGTACCCAACGCGTACTCACCCGTGGGGACCCGAATTTCTGGCCCATATATCAGTTTAATCGAAGTATTTTCTGTCTTTCTCAATAAACAAATACTGGTTTCTTCTAAAGTAGCTTCCTGCAATTTTTATACATCATTACATAACTCGTGTTTCTATTAACACTCCACTAAACGTTTAAGAGGAAATCTATATTTACATTATTCCTGGGACTTTTTAGGACTATAGAACGACGGATAAAATAAAATGGTTTGTGTTTTTCCCCTTTTTTGATTCTCTTCTTAAACGCCCTAATGATATATAATTTTAAAGTCAATAAAAAGTAATATGCAACTCCTACAAATCCTCCCCTGCCCTCCCCCTCCACAACAGCATGGTTGCATGCTTGTGTAAAGTTACTCACTTCAGTCGATAATTCAAAATCAAATATTGAGAAATTTCAATTTTAAAACATTTTAAGCAATTCAGAACCTCTTTAAAAGCGTTTGGACTTCAAGACCTAGTTGAAACTTGTTTAGATGAGGGGAAATAGATTTTTACTTGTTTGTTCCAAAATCATATTAGAAACTTAGGGGGGAGGGGAGGGAAGTGTTTTTAGCACTCATTTTTTGTGAAAAGTTCATTAAAAATCTTTAAATTCTTTCAAGTCTCATTGTGGCTTTGACAGAAGAAGTTGCTCAAAGTTTTTCTTTCCCTCTTCAATGCTGTTGTTGAAAATACAACAAAAAAAACTAATTCCAAACAGGTCTCAAATAAGAAAGTGAATAAAGTGGTTAAACTTCCTAAGAAGTTTATCCCAAGTCTTGGTGGTGAGTTGGGATCAGTTTTGGAGAAGTTGTTTCCTCTTTTTCTGCTGCCGTTCCCTCCATCTCTCACAGACTCTGAGGTACAAAGGGGGCACACACTTTTTTCCCCTCTCTCATAACATGATTTAAATAATCCTGTTAAACTCTTTCAAAATTTAACTGGAACTTACCGCAGGACATTCAACATCACTTTCCCATATTTTTTCCCAGCTTTAAACAATTTTCCAAATTTTAAACTTTTTTTTCACCGTGGGCCTAAAAATTGTTTGCTTTAGCCTCCTTCCAGTGGCCATGGTAGATGTGCTGCGCCTCCACCTGTGTTGTTCCAAAGTGCGGCTGCCGCTCAGTCCCCGGGAACAAACTGCATACGCCTGGACCCTCACTCCTCTCTCTCTCTCACTCTTTCGCTATCTCTCTCTATCTTTCTCTCTGTTTCTCGCTCTATCTCTCTCTGTCCTTGTTTCTCTCTCTCGATCTCTCTGTCTTTCTATCTCTGCTCCAGTCCCTCTCTATCTCCCTCTGTCCCTGTCTCTCCTGTTGCGTCCGTGTATAATAAGACACAGACTGCGGAGAACGGTACAACAGGTGTTTACTCAACGTGGCTCACACTGCAACTGATCTGTACAGATTACTACTCAGTGTTATATACAGGTGTGGTCACTGCCGGTACTGCAGTATACATGAGCTGTAAAACATAGTTCCCCCCTTAAAGGTATATACATTACATCTCCCTCTGTCTCTCCCTCTGTTTCCAACATTACAATAGTGACTACACTCCAAAAGTACTTAATTGGCTGTAAAGCGCGTTGAGAGGTCCGGTAGACGTGAAAGATGCTATATAAAGGCAAGTCTTTTTCTTTCTTTGTCTGTCTCTCTCTCTGTATCTCTCTGTCTGTTTATCTCTCAGTCTGTTTCTCTCTCTCTGTCTGTCTGACTCTTACCCTATGTCTCTCTCTCTATGTCTCTCTCTCTATGTCTCTCTGTCTCTTTGTGTCACTGTCTCGCTCTGCAAAGAACATCGGAACAAAAGGAGAAGCAGAGGATCAGTGTCAGGCCAGGAGAGAGCTTTACTCCCATTTTTTAAAACATTTCCAACCCAGTCAATGTTGAAAAATGAGAATTCTTTCCCTCTTAGGAGAAACGCTTCTTGACAATGCACGCTTATTTGTGCTCTTGTGATAATGAAGATGCTCAAAGCAGACTCCAGCTCCAGTAACCCGTTCGCAATTAATGGAATGCCCTTAGTGTCCCACCTCTGTAATCCTGAGCAATAACTGCCTGCAGGTTTTAGAAGAGACGACTAAATGAGGCCCAGTCGGTGGATGTTAAAGATTTTTTTACTGCTATTGTAAGAAGCGCAGGGAATCTCTCTCCCCACAGTCTCTCTCACTCTTTCTCTCCCCGTCCCTCCCTCCCTCTCTCCCCGTCTCTCTCTCTCTCTCCCCGTTTCTCTCTCTCCCCATCTCTCTGTCTCCCCCAGTCTCTCCCCCAGTCTCTCCAGTCTCCCCATCCCTCTCTCTCCTCCAGTCTCTCTCACCCCCAGTCTCTCTCTCCGCAGTCTCTCTCTCCAGTCTCCCCATCCCTCTCTCCTCCAGTCTCTCTCACCCCCAGTGTCTCGCTCCCCATCTCTCGCTCCCCATCTCTCTCTCTCCCCATCTCTCTCTCACTCCCCACAGTCTCTCTCTCACTCCCCACAGTCTCTCTCTCACTCCCCACAGTCTCTCTCTCTCACTCCCCACAGTCTCTCCCTCACTCCTCACAGTCTCTCTCCCACCCTCGTCTCTCCCTCTCCCACCCCATCTCTCTTTTTCTCTCCCACCCCATCTCTCTCTTTCTCCCAGTCTCTCTCTCCCCCGTCTTTCTCTCTCCCCAATCTCTCTCTTTCTCTCCCCAGTCTCTCTCTCTCCCCCAGTGTCTCTCCCTCGACCAGTCTCTCGCTCTCTCGCTTTCTCTCTCCCTCTCCTCCAGTCTCTCTCTCTCTCTCTCTCCCCCGTCTCTCCCCATCTCTCCCACTCTCTCCACCCAGTCTCCCTCTCTCCCCCAGTCTCTCTCTCTCCGCCCATCTCTCTCTCCCCAGTCTCTCTCTCTCTCTCTCTCTCTCTCTCTCCCCCAGTCTCTCTCTCTATACCCTATCTCTCTCCCTCAGTCTCTCTCCCCGAGTCTCTCTCTCTCTCCCCCAGTCTCTCTCTCTCTCTCCCATTCTCTGTCTCTCTCTCTCTCCCCCAGTCTCTCTCTCTCTCCCCAGTCTCTCTCTCTCTCTCCCATTCTCTGTCTCTCTCTCTCTCCCCCCAGTCTCTCTCTCTCCCCCCAGTCTCTCTCTCTCCCCCCAGTCTCTCTCTCTCCCCCCAGTCTCTCTCTCTCTCCCCCGAGTCTCTCTCTCTCCCCCGAGTCTCTCTCTCTCCCCCGAGTCTCTCTCTCTCCCCCCAGTCTCTCTCTCTCTCCCCCCAGTCTCTCCCACTCTCTCCCCTCAGTCTCTCTCTCACCCTCTTTCCCAGTCATTCTCTCTCTCTCTCTCACCCCAGTCTCTCTCTCTCTCCCCCAGTCTCTCGCGCTCTCTATCTCCCCGTCTCTCTCTCTCTTCCCCAGTCTCTCCCACTCTCTCCCCCAGTCTCTCTCTCTCCCCCTCTCACCATCTCTCTCCCCAGTCTCTCTCTCACTCCCCACAGCCTCTCTCTCACTCCCCACAGTTTCTCTCTCTCCCACCCTTGTCTCTCTCTCTCTCCCACCCCCGTCTCTCACTCTCTCTCCCACCCTTGTCTCTCTCTTCCAGTCTTTCTCTCACCCCCAGTCTCATTCTCTCCCCAGTCTCTCTCTCTCCCCCAGTCTCTCTCTCTCGCCCAGTCTCTTTCTCTCTCTCTCCCTCTCCCCCAGTCTCTCTCTCTCCCCGTCTCTCCCCCGTCTCTCCCCGTCTCTCTCTCCCACTCTCTCCCCGTCTCTCTCTCCCACTCTCTCCGCGTCTCTCTCTCTCTCTCTCTCCCCCCATCTCTCTCTCTCTCTCCCCGTCTCACTCTCTCTCTCTCCCCGTCTCACTCTCTCTCTCCCCCGTCTCTCTCTCTCTCCCGTCTCTCTCTCTCTCTCCCCGTCTCTCTCTCTCTCCCCGTCTCTCTCTTTCTCTCCCCAGTCTCTCTCGCTTCCCCAGTCTCTCTCTCTCGCCCAGTCTCTCTCCCAGTCTCTCTCTCTCCCCCTGTCTCTCTCTCTCTCCCCCCCCAGTCTCTCCCACTCACTCCCCCCAGTCTCTCTATCTCTCCCCCAGTCTCTCATCCTCTCCCAGTCTCTGTCTCTGTCTCTCTCTCTCTGTCTCTCTCTCTCGCCCCCCGCCCCCGCCCCAGGCGCTCTCTCTCTCTCTCTCTCTATCTCTCTCCCTCTCCCCCAGTCTTGTAGGGTGTTTTTGCATGCCCCTTGTTTCTATGACTCTCCCTCGAGTCGACCCGTGCCACAAAAACTCCCCGGTTTGTGTTGTTTCCCTTGGATGACAGGAGCTTATGCCAATAGTCCCTGCCCAGCCCGTCGATCAGCAGGTAATCCCACAGAGAGAGAGACCAAGGCCAGATAGGTCTTCTCCTATGCCCGGTGTGCAGCGTCCCCAGTGGGATTACTGTGTAACCCAGCCGTAACCGGATGCCACCCGGTTGGTCTTCCGAATTATACCGCGAACCACAAGCCGCACAACCCCCAAATTCGGACCCAAGGAGTTACTATGGATAGATTATAAATGATTCAGACAAAGCGAAACGGTTCAGGTTGGTCAAAGATCGATTCCTTTTACTCTACTCACAAAAACGACAATCCCTACTCCTCTCGCTTACAGCAGAACGAGTAGGTGCCCGTGGACACTAGCTTATAACTTTAGACTAAAATACCCACCCTATTGGTTAAGCCAAACCAACCCCTTCCCAGAATCTAAGCCTAGATAATGGCAAAACCCTTCTAACTAAACCCCTCTCCCGGTTTGGTCAGAACTCACACTTGGAAGCCTCCTCACACACACACACCCGTGTTAGCCTGTGTCTTGGACACTTGCAGTTCCTCAGCAGCCAAACACGCGGGCGGTCCTCGGAATTTCTAGAGGTGTATGCTGGATATAATTACCAGCCCTTGTCGTTGATTCACGCGGTCCTGGCTCCATTCGACTCCAGAGACAAAACCATGCCTAACAGAGGCATGCGATGAGGCCTAGAGAGTTATGTTCAGACGGTACAGCGAGGCGCTCACTTTGGGCATTCCTGGACAGTTGGCGGACGCGTAGTTACATGGAGAACCCCTGTTACAGATGGTCGAGAAAAGCAGGCAAGCAACACCAAAAAGCAACCAAAAACCCCTGCATCCCCAAAGTTCAGCATGTTTATACCTCGTGCAATACACAAAACCTGCTGGCCGATTCCTGGTTACCATGGTCGCAGAGATGCTAGTTGGTTTACCTGGTGATGTCTCTTGTCTTGGAGTGGTCATCTTGAAGAAAACAATGTTAGGCCATTATTGTAGATGAGCAGTACTTGAATTGCTAAATAACAACAGAAAATGCTGGAAAAACTCAGCAGGTCAGGCAACGTCCGTGGACAGAAATTTGAGTTGACGTTTCGGGTTGAACCCTTCTTCAAAACTGGAAAGAAAAGATGGATCGGAGGCAGGGCTGCGATCGGACAAAACTTAATAAAAGAAACAAAAGAAGTAAAAAAGAGACAATGAAAGGTGTTAGAAGCTAGACGAGATGGTAATAGGCTGAGATTGGGTGTAAAGTGTACTGGCAGGGCAAGGGATAGCTGCCAGGTGTGAGAGCGAAACAAAAGGAAAGGGGGGGGGGGGGAAAGTAGTGGAAAAATTACAAGAAAAAATGAAATAGGGGCCGAGGTTATGATCTGAAATTGTTGAACTCGATATTGAAGGCTGCAGAGTGCCTAATCGGAAGATGAGGTGCTGTTCCTCGAGTTTACGTTGAGCTTCCGTGGAACAATACAAGAGGCCAAGGACGGTGAGGTCCGAGTGGGAATGGAGCGTTGAATTAAAATGACAGGCGACCGGAAGCTCGGGGTCACCCTTACGGACTGAACGGAGGTGTTCCGCAAAGCGGTCACCCAATCTGCGTTTGGTCTCCCCAATGTAGAGGAGACCGAATCGTGAGCAGCGAATACTTGAATTGCTATCTGTTTGTTAAGTTTTTGACTGCTCCTTCATTGAAAGAGCCCAGAGGTGTTACTTTTGGCCTCCAAACCTCATTGTCCATCCAGACATCCTGGCTCCATGGACAAAGGGTGGTTTTCCCCAAATCTCAAGTTTGAATATGAAAAGGCTCCTGCCTTTCATGATGTCAGCGTTGAGACAGGTCCCATGGCAACCCAAAAGACAGACAGTTCCTGCTATCTTCACAGAAACCAACAGGCAGTCCCTTTTAAAGCCCAAAAAGTCCAAACTCCATTTTTAAAACGCAGCCCATGTGCGTCTCCATTTTAAAAGGGTACATATCCATTTCAAAAGTCCAAAAATCCTTGAGGCACATGCACCCACTGATGTTGGCACCGGCCGAACCCTACACCACCCTGTGATAATAACACCATCAAACCTACGGCAGAATTATCACGCAACCGGTGTGTGTATGGAGGCCCCAGGATGTCTTCAGGCCAAACGAAACCTAGCTTCCCGGGAGTTTCCTAAACTAAAACAAACTGTTCCCAAAACTTGGACAACGAAACAGTTCCCTGAAAGTACAATGTCATCAAATCTTTAAAACTCGTTACAAGGTGGAGACAGAAAAACCTGTCCCCCTGAGTAATTTGTGACCACATTCATAACAATACAAGGGAAAAGGTAAGTCGTTTTTCCCCACAGCATTTCTCGGAAATGAACTTAAAGCGGGTACCCTCTCCCACGGCCGCCAATTTTAATTACACTAGACGACTAGGCTTCGTGCACCCTTGCACATTCCCGTAAACGCATTAAAACCCGCGCAACATATACAACAGACTGGGTCGGCCCTGCCAGTCCACCCGAAAATGCATACATCCAACAGTACATCGCACAACTCGTTTATAGCAACGGTGAAACAGCTTGTGGAGTCCGGGGCCGATAATGCAGCAGTCTCAGCCACCGATCTCGAACTGCCTCCCCTCGTTGCCTGCAGGTCACGTAAAGCAAATATGCAGTTATTACACACTGTACAATCACTAAGACATGAGAGACTACTCGAATCTACGGTGGGACTTCTATGCTGAGCCGAACATCCCAACATGGAGGAGACACCAGCTGAGTGATCTCCTCCTCGATCTCCCTGTTATGCTGTTCCAAAGTATAAAAGTGCTTCTGTGACAATTCCACCTCCTTGAGCAGCTTTGTGAGATGTTCGGGCAGAGGTGGAATGTCATACCCGAACTGCGTTACATATTTATATAAATTGGTCACAGTATCGTTTACGGTAAGATGCACCGTGGAGGGCTCAGTGATGGGGAAAATCCGTTCCTCAGCAAACTGAACCTCTGTGTGGGGTTTAAAACAGAAGGTCGGATTGGGAACAGGACACCAGGTCTCGTTGTGGACCCTGTACTGAGTCACGCTGGTCATGATACAGTATGTCCCCCTGCCTGTGTACGCCACCTGAGGTGGAACGTGGCCCTGGGCCATCAACTCCATTGTACAATTAATGGCCTCCGCACCCTCTGATTCAAACCCATACACCGGTCGGTTGAACGAATTTAATCTCTCGGGACAGAGTACAACGTGTGCTCCCCGGTGTTGGCACCCGTTAAGGTCTGTGCCTGCAACTGTGGACCCCCATTTAACGAGGAATGGCGGAGCACCATCATGCTGCACGTGTACTCCATCCATCCCTTATCACCCCAATATTTTGCACCTGGTATACCGGAGTTGGCTGCGGTAAACTGCTCATCCCCGGCATCCTAAGCACAATCCCCATCACAGTAAAATTCGACCGGCCGCAATCAACCGGGACCGGGACCGGGACCGGGTACGCCTCTGAGGCCAGTCGGAGTTGGCATGGGCTCATCGACCCCTTGTATGGGCTGAGCGCGGTGAGGTGCCTGTTGCTGACCCATGAAGGAACACAGCCTTGCTGAAGGTCCTCCAAATTACTGCGTCCTTCATTCAGCAACCAAGCACCGTACAACACACACGCATCATTTCATGCCGCCTGAGCTGAGGCGTTTCGATCTTCACAAATCAGACTGTTGATAGTTGAGCGTGGGCCTCCAGCTCTGCTATGACCTCCTTCAGGTGAATGGTCATGGCCTGGTCTTCCCGCAACCCCGAACTCTCTATGGCATTACTCTCTCTCAGTATCTTTCGCAGTCGGTCCCTTAAGGTATTTACCTGCATTTGCAACTGAGCATCATCCATACTGTTAATAATGGATGTGCCAGTGCTGAAGGCCATTGCCGCATCATTCACCAGCCCTCTCTTATACCTCCCCAAAACCCCGCGATGTACATCGTATAAACCATCCCGATCCACGCCACCGTAACTCAATTCCTAAAACTTTTTAAACATTTCCTTGAGCAATACTTCATACAACCGCTCTGTTTCCGTCACACCACCATGGCATTTGTACCTGCGTCAGGTTTAAAATCACTGAAGCGACCGAGTAGCGTACATAGTGGTATAAGACCTTACCGGTGGGGACTAATACTAAACCATTTCTAGGCCCAGGGGTTGTGGTGGGGCATCTATCTTCCACCTCCGGCACTGGGACGGCTGTGGGAGGAGGCTTTACTTCACGCGCTAGCAGCTCAGTGGCGTTTATAGTATTGGGGGGAGGGGGGGTCTGGGATGACACAGGAGTCCATACTCTGTTCCCAGCTCATCCCAGCCCCAGAATCCTGCCATCGCCTCAAGAACGCGATTGACACGCTGGTCGGGCAGATTCTTTCTGAACCCCACATACATACATAGAGGCCTTCCTCCTCTCTCCACCACTTATGCCAGCACACTACAACACCTCCCTCCGCACCCGTGATCTCGCGGTACACATCATTGCCTAGCTGTTCTCAGTCCGCGGACCGATTGCCTTTAACATAGCTCAACTTCCTCAGCTACCACCATCGCTCCAGGGGTATGTGTCCCTCACACCGCAAGCACACTCGCCTTCCCTCGGTCACCCTCACTTGTGTGGCCGTAACCTGCAACTCAGGGCACAGTAGGGACGCCTCCCCGTAGGTGAACCCCTCGCTGCTGGCGAACCGGGTTGAGTTGGACCCCAGCCACCCCGGCCATTTTCCCTCGTGGAAATAAGCCGCCACACCATCAGTAACCCCATTCCTACCCCCTTGCGCCACGGTGGGCTCTTTCCCCCCTGTGCACCCGTAGAGGAGGGATTCCTCTGTGCCCCCTTTCTCCAAGCTGCATAGCCTGAAGATTCCCACAAGTACTGTCATAGAGTCATAGAGTCATAGAGTAATACAGCACGGATAGAGGCCCTTCGGCCCATCGTGTCCGCGCCGGCCATCAAGCCCTGTCTAATCTAATCCCATATTCCAGCATTTGGCCCGTAGCCTTGTATGCTATGGCATTTCAAGTGCACATCCAAATGCTTCTTAAATGTTGTGAGGGTTTCTGCCTCCACAACCCTTTCAGGCAGTGAGTTCCAGACTCCAACCACCCTCTGGGTGAAAAAGTTCTTTCTCAAATCCCCTCTAAACCTCCCGCCCTTTACCTTGAATCTATGCCCCCTAGTTATTGACCCCTCTACTAAGGGAAAAAGCTCCTCAGCATCCATCCTATCTATGCCCCTCATAATTTTGTACACCTCAATCATGTCCCCCCTCAGCCTCCTCTGCTCCAAGGAAAACAAACCCAATCTGCCCAGTCTCTCTTCATAGCTGAAGCGCTCCAGCCCTGGTAACATCCTGGTGAACCTCCTCTGCACCCTCTCTAACGCGATCACATCCTTCCTGTAGTGTGGCGACCAGAACTGCACACAGTATTCCAGCTGTGGCCTAACCAGTGTTTTATACAGTTCCATCATAACCTCCTTGCTCTTATATTCAATGCCTCGGCTAATGAAGGCAAGTATCCCATATGCCTTTTTTACCACCTTATCCACCTGTTCCGCCGTCTTCAGGGATCTGTGTACTTGCACACCCAGATCCCTCTGACCCTCCGTCTTGCCTAGGGTCTTTCCATTCATTGTGTATTCCTTTGCCTTGTTAGTCCCCCCAAAGTGCATCACCTCGCACTTTTCCGGGTTAAATTCCATTTGCCACTGTTCCGCCCATCTGACCAACCCATCTATATCGTCCTGCAGACTGAGGCTACCCTCCTCGCTATTTATCACCCTACCAATTTTTGTATCATCCGCGAACTTACTGATCATACCCTTTACATTCATATCCAAGTCATTAATGTAGACCACAAACAGCAAGGGACCCAGCACCGATCCCTGTGGTACCCCACTGGCCACAGGCTTCCAGTCACAAAAACAACCTTCGACCATCACCCTCTGCCTTCTGCCACTAAGCCAGTTTTGTATCCAATGTGCCAAGGCACCCTGGATTCCATGGGCTCTTACCTTCTTGACCAGTCTCCTGTGCGGGACTTTATCACTGAGAACATGTTCACCTTTCTTCCTTCCCTTTAAAAAAACCTGCAAAACAAACAACCAAATAATTCCGCCCTGTGAGAGGGTGTTTTTCCTCCACAGATCCGAAGGTTCACAAAACAAAACATACAACAAACAAAACACCCGCAAACGCAACCTTAAAGAATGGAAAAATACAAAGCTGGGCCTGCTGGCCCCAGCCCTAGAGAGCCCCACGACCTATGTCTGGGGCCTCTTGCGGCTGACTGGGGGTGAGTAAAGTGGCGTTCATGGCGCCCTCGGCCGCCGGACTCAACTGCCCCTTCTTACTACCCCTGCTACCGGATCGTCCGGTAGCGGGTTACCCTCATCCCACATCCAGGGAGGGAGACTCGTCTCAATCATGCTCATAATTGTACCCTTGTGGCGCATGGCCCGCGTGGTTCCCTCCTCTGGCTTAAACAGCTTGCACTGATTGATGTGGAACCACTTCGTGTGCCTAGGGAGTTTTATGGCATAGACCATAGGACTGGCTTTGTCCACAATCGCATATGGTCCCATGTATAAAGGCTCAAACACCCCTACCCAAGCATGGTTACGGACCATGACCTGATCCCCTACCTCCCATATGTGTGTGTGTTGAGGCTCTAACAACAATTTGTTCTGGCAATGTTGTATCCCCACGTTGTGGGCTGCCCGCCCATATACCTGTTTTAAGGTCGTGTACAAGTTCTGAACGAACCTATCCCGGTCAACCTCCTGGAGCTGAGACTCGGTGAGGACTGGAGCCAACACGTAGGTTGGGGTACACATGGACCTCCCAGTCATTACCTCGTATGGGGAATACCCTGTGTTCCTGGAAGGGCTGGCCCAGACCCTCATGAGGATCAGAGGCAGGACCTCATCCCATGACTTTGGGAACTGGCCCACCTCCTTCCTCAACCGTTCCTTCAGGGTCCAGTTCATGCGCTCCACAATCCCCGATGACTGGGGGTTGTGAGCCACATGCCACTTCCCTTCTATCCCCAAGAGCTTGAGGGTCATTTGCATGACCTGCCCTGTAAAATGGCTCCCCTGGTCGGATTCCACTACCTGGGGCAGCCCCCAACTTGGGAACACTTCCTTGACCAATATGCGAGCAGTGGCCAGTGCTGTAGCTGCCCGGCAAGGAAAAGCTTCCACCCACTTGGAGAACACATCCACCAGGACTAAGCAGTACTTATTCCTGGATTTTGTGGTGGGTAAGGGCCCAATAAAATCAATCTGCACCGATTGCCATGGTCCCTCTACCCTCCTGGTGTGTCCCAAAGGAGCCTTCCTGCGCTGAGGGTTGGGATTGTTAGCTGCGCACACTAAACAATGTATGCAGAAACCCCTTACATCCTCCCTTAGCTGCGGCCACCACCCTGCCTCTTCTACCCGCTGCCAAGTGGTCTCTGGTCCCGGGTGTCCCGCCCCAGGGCCCCCGTGAGCTAGCTGGAGAAAGTTCTCCCGATGCTGTACTGGGACCACCCACCGGTCCCGCTTAAACAACATCCCGTCCTTAACGCTGATGTCAGCAGCGCCAAGGGGACCTTCTAGTGCCTCCCCCTTCTCCCTACCTAGTTGGATGGCTTTGAGAATGGGGTCTTGTGCCTGTGCCTGTTTAAGGTCCGGGGCTAGAGCGATCCCTGGTGTGCCTCCCCTGTCCCGGATGGCTACTACTGGGGCCACTTTCCTCGGGTCCCACAGGGTTCCCTCTCTAGCTCCCTTCTTTGCTAATTCATCTGCCCTCTAGTTCCCCTCCCCACGGGGTTCTGTCTTAGAATGGGCCTTTACCTTGTGGATGTAATAATCCCCTTTTATTCTTAGTGGCCTCTAAGATTTTGTGGAGCAACCATGCTGTGGCCAGGGGTCTCCCGTTGGCGGATTTAAACCCCCGTCTTGCCCAGATTGCCAAATATTCAGTGCAAGAGTTGAACGTGAACATTGAATCCGAGCAAATTGTATATGGAGGGGGGAACTCTTCGGGGTGGGTCACCACGTAGGCCACAGCTGCCAGTTCGGCATGCTGAGCGCTCATGGTGCTGGGGAGTTTTATGGCCTTCCCCATCTGAGCAGTCGGGTCATAAATCCCGCAACCTGTGAGCCGCTCCCCATTGGACACGGTACTGGAACCATCCACGTAGATGTCTCGGCCCGTCTGGTGTATCCCGGCCCTGAGCCCCTCCTCCATGTCCCATACCCCTTCCACTGTGCATGTGTGCGCTGTCCCGGGTACACCATGTTTCCAGCAAGTTTCGGCTCAGTCAACCCCTGCACTCTGAGATTAAGCTGCGAGAGCAGTAGGGTGCAGCAAGCAATGCGGGCACTGCTCACTGTCCCGTCCTTAACCCGCCCATACAAAAACATCTGGGTTGGCGTGTGATGCGTTAGGAGGACTAGCGGGGAAGATCCCGTGAAGAGCTGCGAGCGCTTCACGGCCCAATGCGTGGCTAAAAGGTGCCTTTCGCAATTGGAGTATCCTTGTTGTGTATGTACCTTTAAGGGAATAACTGGTCTTAGACTGCAGTACCGGCAGTGACCACCCCTGTATAAAAGGCCCTAGCAGGCTTCTGTAGTTTCAGCTTCAAGCTGCCTCTTGTTCAGTAAAGTACCTGTTAAACTGTTCTCCCGAAGTCCATGTATTATTGAGGCGCGGACTTTACAATCCTCTCTCCACATCTGTAAGCACCCTGGAGGAGTACACCACGGGTCTCAGCTTGCCGTGTCGCTCCTGGAGCAACACTGAGCTCAAGCTGTCCCCGCTGGCTGCTACCTCCAGAGAGGACTCTTCCCCCTGGTTAATCGCACCCAACGCAGGTGCCGTTTGGAGGTCCCTTTTTAGCTGGGTGATTGCGGCCTGGCAGTTGGAATCCCACTCCCATTCGACTCCCTTGCGGAGGATACGAAGTAAAGGGGCTGCTCTGGTTGCATATCCCTCGATGAAATCCCGGCAGTACCCTGTGAGCCCCAGAAAAGACCTCACCCCTGACACCGTCTTGGGGGCTGGGAGCTCCTGTACTGCCTTTCGACGGGCATCATCGATTGCCCTTTCACCTGCTCGGACGGTCAGTCCGAGAAATTTTACTTCCATCTGACCGATCTGAGCCTTCTTTGGGTTGACTTTGAAACCCACATCCCTGAGTAACTTCAGTAGCTCGCTCAGCAGTGGCCTGTGCTCCTTCTTATCACTAAAGAGGAGAATGTCGTCCACATACTGAACGATCTGCTGAGGCTGGCTAAAATTCTTCAGTGCATTAGCCATGCTCTGGTGGAAGACAGAGGGGCTGTTATGAAACTCTTGGGGAAGACATGTCAAGTATACTGTTGGCCCTTAAATGTAAAGGCGAACTTATACCGGTCTTCCCGTCGAAGGGGAATCGATCAGAACCCATTTGAAACATCCAGCACCGAGAACGTGGTCACGGTGGCTGGAATATTTCCAATTAGGTCCGCTACAGCCACGACCGTGGGCGCGCAGGCTGGGATATTATTGTTGAGGACCCGATAGTCCACCGTGGCTCTCCATGACCCGTCAGGTTTCTTGACCGGCCAAAGGGGAGAGTTCACATGGGTGGCAATCGGCCTCAACACACCCTGCTTTACCAGGGAACCCAGTGCCGTCTCCAAGTCTGCCTCCGCTTCCCTGGGAAAATTATACTGTTTTTGGGGCCTAGACATGGGATCCCCGTCTACTCTAACCTCTACCCCAGTCACCCGTCCGCAGTCGTGCTTGTGGGTGGTGAAAGCATCTAAATTGCTCCGCACCTCTGCCTGGCACTGGAGCGGGGTGTTACTGACCAAAACCTCTAGGTCGTAACTACCCCGGGGCTTCATGCTGCAGATGCTCCCTTGTCCCCCTTTGTCTCTGGGTATCACCACTACCTCATCCACCTTATCGGAACCCACTGCTCCCCACAAGCAGTGGTTCCTAAAATCTACAATGATCCTGTGGGCCAACATGAAGTCGGACCCAAGGACTCCCCACCTGGGCTGATCCCATTTCATGAGAATGCACTCCATTTAGTGGTGAGGGAACCTAGCTTAATGGTATGGGGAGTAGACCTTGCTCCCGCCTGCTCATCCCCGGTGAACCTCATCAAACTGAAGGGGACTTTACTGGACTAGGGTGAATTGGCCAGGTCCTTGGAATGGATCACCGTGCTCGAGGCTCCGGTGTCCACCAGGTACTTCCCCGTGACCATTTCCACCCCCATCCACACACAGGGCCTGCCCCACTCATCATAGATGAGTGGGCGCAGGTAGTCAGGCTGAGCGCGTTCTAGTCAGGATGACGGGGGACCCACTGAAGCGCTCGGTATGACCTCGCTGACTGCAGCATCAAGTCTACCGGTGTCCTTGCCCATCACCGTACGGAGGACAGCCACTAGGACCTCGTATCCTGACTGCTGGCTGGTCTCCCTCGTGTCGGTGTTTGGGGACTTCTTCCCGGGAGGTCCACCTTGGCCGGGTACCCCTTTCTGGGTTGGACACTCCCGCCTCCAATGCTCCACCTGTCCACATTGAAAACAAACTTTTGACTCGCTAATGTGGGGCCCTTCCTGACGCCACTCTTTCCTTTCCCCCTTACCGGCCTTCATCTCACTGACCCTACCCCGTTGCTTCGCCCCCTCCCCACCCAGGGACTTGAAAGCCATGGTAAGCTTTCTAAGCACACCGGCCTCAGTGTTAGCAAGGTCCTCGGCATCGAACCAGGCGTTGGCCTTGTCTCGAATACCTGGGAGGCTTTTCGCAACCAGGATCCTTAGCCAGTGATTACGGACCTCCCTTAGCAGTTGCGCTCGGTCCGGTGTGCCCACCATGGCCTTAGTGTAGACGGGCCAAAGCCTGTCGGCAAACGCAATCGGCGCTTCTCCAGGCATCTGCAGGGTATTCTCAACTAGAGAAAATGGACTCCCCTGTGTATGGCCCATGGCTCAAAGGATTTCCTCCTTGAGCCTCATTATAATGCCTCGTCCTGCCTTAGAGGCCGCGGACAGGCTTTGGTATAGTGTCCCTTCTAGGGAGAATAAAAGTAACTTATGCGTTTCCGCATCGTTACACTCGTTTAAGCCCCCTATCTATTCTACCTTAGCGAAATGGACTGTGGGGTCCCCTTTGATGCTAAGTTTTTTCAGCCCCTCCACCATCGTTTGGAGCTGAGGGGTCGTGAACGGGACCACGTAGTCGTTTTGGAGCGGGCCCTCATCACCGTTGGGTGCCAGCAGACCATACCTCCGCTGCCGCAATGGACACATGGGTCCCGGTTGCTCCCTGCCCACTGGTGGAGCTACTTCCTCCTGTACTGCTACCCGCACTTCTGCTGGGGGCCTATCCTCTTCCCAGACTAAGTGGGATCCACCTGGCGCCATTAAGCACACCATGCCTCTAGCCCCAGCCAAAACCCTTTGTGGCTTCCTGATCTTTTCCTCGCACTGATCATGACTATAATCCTCAAAACCCCTACTTCTTGCTACCCTGTAGGCGGTTTTGATATCATTATACTGGCTCTCTAGCCCTTCAGCTTTCGCTGCTAAACGGGAGTTTTTCTCCCGGAGAATTTGCTCGTTGAGCTTGGCCTCTGTTACTTGGCACTGTAGATACTCACCGGCCGTCCAGGAAGACTCTTCTACAGCCCTCCTTTCCTGCTTTTCTAGAGCTAATTCTCTCACCAACTGCCGACCCACTATACCCCGTGCGTCTGATTCCCATTCAGACTCCTCCAGCTGCCCCTGAAGCCTGTTTACCTGCTTCCTTAACAGCTGAACCTGTTTTTGCAAGCATATGAGCCAAATTGCTTTTTCTTTAGACTTCTTATGCTCCTTTCCCCCTGTCCACTCAGCTGCCCTACCCTAAGGGCTGTCTGAGTGTAACATGTCCAGCACCCACTGCTGGGACACGTTAATTTTGGTGAACACGTAGGACGTGATCCTATCTTCCAAACCTGACTGAACCGTTTCAACCTTAGAGTCATTTGGACTACCCACGCCCACAGGTCCTGCCGCGGTTGCCATTCTGTAGGGTGTTATTGCGTGCCCCGTGTTTCTATGACTCTCCCTTGAGTCAACCCGTGCCTCAAAAACTCCCCGGTTTGGGTTGTTTCCCTTGGACGGCAGGAGCTTATGCCAATAGTCCCTGCCCAGCCCGTCGATTAGCGGGTAATCCCACAGAGAGAGAGACCAAGGCCAGATAGGTCTTCTCCTATGCCCGGTGTGCAGCATCCCCAGTGGGATTACTGTGTAACCCGGCTGTGACCGGATGCCACCCGGTTGGTCTTCCAAATTATACCGCAAACCACAAACCCCACAACCCCCAAGTTCGGACCCAAGGAGTTACTATGGATAGATTATAAATGATTCAGACAAAACGAAACGGTTCAGGTTGGTCAAAGATCGATTCCTTTTTTTACACTCACAAAAACGACAATCCCTACTCCTCTCGCTTACAGCAGAACGAGTTTCTGACCGTGGACACTAGCTTATAACTTTAGACGAAAATACCCACCCTGTTGGTTACGCTGAACCAACCCCTTCCCAGAATCTAAACCTAGATAATGGAAAAACCCTTCTAACGAAACCCCTCTCCCGGTTTGGTCAGAACCCACACTTGGAAGCCTCCTCACACACATACACCCATGCTAGCCTGCGTCTTGGACACTTGCAGTTCCTCAGCAGCAAAACACGCGGACGGTCCTCGGGATTTCTAGAGGTGTATGCTGGATATAATTACCAGCCCTTGACGTTGATTCACGTGGTCCCGGGTCCGTTCGACTCCAGAGGCAAAACTGTGCCTAACAGAGGCATGCGATGAGGCCTAGGGAGTTACGTTCAGGCGGTACAGCGAGGCGCTCACTTCGGGCGTTCCTGGAGAGTTGGCGGACGCGTAGATACGCGGAGAACCCCTGTTATAGATGGTAGAGAAAAGCAGGCAAGCAACAGCCAAAAAGCAACCAAAAAGCCCTGCATCCCCAAAGTTCAGCAAGTTTATACCTCGTGCAATACACAAAACCTGCTGGGCGATTCCTGGTTACCATGGTCGAGATGCTAGTTGGTTTACCTGGTGATGTCTCTTGTCCTGGATTGGTCATCTTGAAGAAAACAATGTTAGGCCATTATTGCAGATGAACAATACTCAAACTGCTATCTGTTTGTTAAGTTCTTGACTGCTCATTCATTGAAAGAGTCCAGTGTTACTTTTGGCCTCCAAACCTTATTGTCCATCCAGACATCCCGGCTCCATGGGCAAAGGGTGGTTTTCCCCAATGTAATGTATGTACCTTTAAGGGAGAGAACTACTTTTTACAGCTCCTGTATACTGTAGTACCGGCAGTGACCACACCTGTATATAAACCCTGAATAGTGATCTGCACAATTAGTTCTAGAGTAACCCTCATTCAGTAAACACCTGTTGTACCGTTTCTCCTGCAGTCTGTGTCTTATACACAGAGACATTGGCGATGAGCAGATTCGAACCTACCTGCAACTCTGCATCACCTCCGAGGGATTCGCTCCTGGAGAACAGTAGAAGGAGGTCGAGTCCCGAAGCACGGGCGTTGACCACGGGCAACCGCCCAGTCATCCAGCGCAGATTTGAGCATCGCAGGGGAGGCTGTCGAGAGCCAGGCTTGGCTTTCCAGTCACGGTGGTCCAGCGAAACAGGCTGGCAACAGGCACTGCGCAGACTCTTCCCGGACAGCGGCGGCTAGAGCCGACCGAGCGGCACAGAAAAAGGCCGAGCAGCGTCGATGGGGGAGAGAGAGAGGGCAGAGCGCACAGGGCGCAGCCGGTGTTCAGGGCCGAGCGGCATCAACGGGGAGAGAGACGAGAGAGAGCAGAGCGCAGCCGGTGTTCAAGGGCCGAGCAGCGTCAATGGGGGAGAGAGGCGCGCAGGAAAACACGCAGAGCGCAGCCGGTGTTCAAGGGCTGAGCAGCGTCAATGGGGGAGAGAGGCGCGCAGGAAAACGCGAGGTGCTGCCATTGCCACGAGGACCGCAGAGAGCGGCATTGGCAGCAGCGCAGGAGCAGCGCACGAAACCCACAGGGCGTCGCCATTTGCCATGAGGACCGCCGAGAGCGGCGTTGGCAGCAGCGTGGGAGACGCCATTTTAAGCCGCAGTGGGGAAGAAAGGAAAGCGCGGGAGACGCCATTTTAAGCCAGTCTAACCACACCCAAAAATGCCGAAGAGTGGCAGTATCACAGCGTTCGACAATGAAGTCGAAGATTGGACGACATATATCGAACGCATAGAAGTATACTGCAAGGCGAATGAAGTGCCAGATGAGAAGAAAGCGCTGGTATTGTTGAATTCAATGGGTGCAAAAACGTATGGCTTACTACGAAACCTAGTAACCCCAGAGAAGCCAGTTGAAAAGGATTTTGAAAACATAGTGTCAATCCTACAGGACCACTTAAACCCCACACGCTGCTGATAGCAGAAAGATTTAAGTTTCACAAAAGGAACCAGCATAAAGATGACAGTAATGCTGAGTATTTAACGGAACTGCGCAAGCTATCGAAACACTGCCAGTTTGGAACGGGACTAGCAGATACTTTAAGGGACAAGTTTGCGTGTGGGCTTCAAAGTGACGGAACCCAGAAACGGCTTCTATCAGAAAAGGATCTTACGCTGGACAAGGCTTTCAGCATTGCAGTATCACACAAAGCAGCAGCACGGGGCGCTGCAGAGATACAACGGAGACCGCAAGAATATGGCACAAATGAAATGTCATACGGAACAGTGAAGTGCTACCGCTGCGGCAGAACAACACACGACCATAATGATTGTTGGTTCAAGGACAAAGTGTGCAGACAGTGTGGAAAAGTAGGACATATAGCAAGAGTCTGCAGGTCGGGAAAGAAAACCAGCAACAAGAAATTTCCACAGGAGAAGTACAAGAAGGTACATAAGGTGACGGAGAGTAGTTCAGACGAACAGAAAAGTGATACAGACTCCGGAAGCAAGGAGCTGGGTTGTCTGAAACTACATAATGTGATCAAAACGGAGGATCACCAAACTATCTGGGTCACGCTCAAGATAGCAGGAGTCCAAGTGAAAATGGAATTGGACACAGGATCAGCCGTAACAGTCATAAACCGAAGGGACTACAAGCGGCTATTCTCACATATACCCTTGAGGGATACAAAGATTGTCTTGAAGACGTACACGGGGCAAAAAGTCTACCCCAAAGGAAAAATAAGGGTGAACATTATATATAACGGCAAGGAAACACCAAAAATTGACCTATATGTATTGCCAAATGGAGGACCACCACTACTAGGACGTGAATGGATCCGGAAGATACAGCTAGATTGGCATTCCATACAAGCACTGACTGTAGATGCCAAAAAGGATGACGACGTCACACCTGGACGACTGTCAAAAATGCTAACTGACGCACAAGAAGTGTTCCAGCAGGGACTCGGAACACTAAAAGGCATAACAGCGGGATCAAAATAGAGGAAAATGCAAGCCAAAGTTTTTTAAGGCCAGACCGGTACCTTATGCGATCCGCCCAGCTGTCGAAGCAGAGCTGGAAGGTTTGGAACATTCAGGTGTACTGTCCAAAGTGGACTGGAGCGAGTGGGCTACACCCATCGTTCCTGTAATGAAGAGGTCGTTGAGTAATACGCCTGGGGAACCAAAGAAGGTTCGCATCTGGGGGGACTTTAAGGTGACAGTGAACCCAGTCCTTCACACTGTACAATATCCGCTTCCGCGGATTGAAGATATTTTCGCCTCGCTATCTGGAGGGAAACGCTTCACTAAGATTGATCTGGCCCAGGCGTACCTGCAAATGGAGGTAGAAGAAGCCTCGATACAGTACCTCACGATCAACACTCATAAAGGTCTCTACCAATACAACCGGCTGGTGTTCGGGGTAGCATCAGCTCCGGCTATTTGGCAAAGGGCAATGGAACAAGTCCTGCAAGGGATTCCAGGGACCCAGTGTTATTTGGACGACATCCTGGTCACGGGCGAAAATGACAGTGATCACCTCGCCAACCTGGAGCAGGTGCTCACTAGATTGAAGGAATATGGGCTCCGAGCTAATCGCCACAAATGCGAGTTTTTCCAGAAGCAGATCTCGTATTGTGGCCACGTTATTGATAAAGAGGGGTTACATAAGTCCCCTGAAAAGATTGAGGCAGTAGTCAAGGCTCCAGCACCGGAAAATGTGTCACAACTGAGGTCGTTCCTCGGGCTGGTGAACTACTACCATAAGTTCTTGCCGAATTTGTCTACAGTACTACACCCACTGAACACCCTACTGCAAACGGGGTTACCATGGAATTGGAGTGACGAATGTAAACGAGCTTTCCAGAAGAGCAAAGCATTGATCACATCAAAAGAGGTGTTGGCTCATTTCAACCCAGCATTGCCAATTCGGTTGGCGTGTGATGCATCACCCTATGGCATTGGAGCAGTGCTGTCGCATAAATTCCCGGACGGCTCGGCAAGGCCAGTAGCCTTTGCGTCTCGGTCACTAACCTCAGCCGAGCGTGACTACGCCCAGATTGACAGGGAGGCCCTCAGCCTAGTGTGGGGAGTGAAAAAGTTCAATCACTATCTGCACGGGCAGAAGTTCACCTTGCTGACTGACCACCAACCACTTGTCTCCATCTTTAATCCAAAGAAGGGCGTTCCGGTGATGACTGCGCAACGGCTACAAAGATGGCTATCACGCCTGCCACTGCCTACTGCGGAGGAAGCACCAGCAGTGGATCCTGTCGAAATATTTCATTCGACTATAATTGAATGCTTGCCAGTAACTAACGCTGGTATAGAGAAGGAGACCCGAAATGACCCGACACTGTCTCAGGTATATGATTTGACGGTGAAGGGATGGCCAGCACATGGTGACTCACTGTTGCCAGCATTCTCATCCAGAAGAGAACAGCTGTCAGTATGCCAGGGGACCTTGATGTGTGGATCCCGAGTGGTAATTCCACCCAAGTTAAGGGAGAGAGTGCTCAATGAGCTTCACGAAGGTCATCTGGGAGGGGTGAAAATGAAAAGCCTTGCTAGGGCTTATGTGTGGTGGCCGGGGATCGATCAGCAAATCGAGGACCTGACAAAGAGCTGCTCAGGATGCCAGAAGGTCCAAAATGCACCACCACATGCCCCTCTACACCCATGGGAGTGGCCCTCATCTCCATGGCAACGGGTGCATATTGATTTTGCTGGTCCATTCGTGGACTCAATGTTCTTAATAGCCGTGGATGCGCACTCGAAATGGCTTGAGGTGATCAAAATGTCCTCCACCACCACGGAGAAAACTATTGCAGTCCTACGGACCATTTTTGCCAGGAACGGCTTGCCAGAGCAGATTTGCTCTGATAACGGACCACAGTTTGTGTCCAAAGAGTTTCGAAGATTTATGAAAAGGAATGGGGTAAGGCATTACACATCCGCCACGTATCATCCAGCCACAAATGGATTGGCTGAGAGGTTCGTACAAACCTTTAAAGAAGCAGTAAAGGCCATGTGCGATGACGACATTCCACTGCAGCATAAGGTGGACAATTTCCTGTTAGCTTACAGAAATGCGACACATGCAGTCACCAACCAGGCCCCGGCCATGATGTTCTTTAACCGAAGGTTGAGATCTCGTCTGGATTTGCTCAGACCAAATGCACGAAGAGATGTTGAGAGTAAGCAATTCCAGCACATCAATGAGAAGCCGACAAGGAGCTTCAATGTAGGGCAACTAGTCTTGGCCCGCGACTACCGAACAGAGAAATGGCAACCAGGAACGATATGCACACGGCAGGGGCCACTAATGTACACAGTGGATGTTGAGAGAACATTGTGAGACACCATGCTGACCAGATCCTAGAGTCACAGGAACGAGTCAACCCCATGTCTCGGCCATACGTACCTGGTGAGGAACCCGACGTGCAGGTCGCATCTACCTCAGAAACAATAGCATTGGAAGCTGATGAATCAACTGACGACAGGGTGCTAGAATCGCCTCTGCACCAAGAGCGAGACACTCGGGAAAGGCGTTATCCAGAAAGAATCAGGAAGCCTCCCCAAAGACTGAGGCCTAGAAATTCGGTCTGGACACTTTTGGGGCGCTAAAGTCGGGCGCTCGCTAAAGTTAGCGGCCGCCGGAAAGTGTAGGCCACATCGCCGAAATTCAGTAGAGTTGGCCCTAAGTTTGGCCGAGCGCTGAAACTGGCGTTGAAATGCTGTGTTCCGGCGCTAAGCCGGCGATGCGGCCTAATAACGCCGAAGCCGGGCGCAGCGCAGGTGCGGTCATGTTTTGATTGACAGCAGACACCCTGACGCCGGCCAGCTCTTAAAGGGGGAAGGGTCAACTTTGACTGCTGCCACGCCCTGCATACTGGAGCCCTGCAGCTAGGCCTCAGCACTACTGGTGTGCCAAAATAGCGCCTGGAGCAATGGAGAGGGCCCGTGAGCGAGCGCAGCGCTTCTCAGAGCATGCTCTGAGTGTGCTCATTCATGGTGTGGAGAAGAGAAGAGAGATCCTGTGCCTGGACAGTGGCAGGAAGGCTCCCAGGAGCCAGTACAGGAGAGCCTGGGGCAAAATCGCCCGCAGGGTGTCATCCACCTGTGATGTCCCCAGGAGTGCGGACCAATGCCGCAAGAAGTTCAACGACCTCACTCGGATGGTGAAGGTGAGTACCCTTTCCAGTGTCCCCCTCATCCTTGCATGTGCACCTCACATTATGGGCAAAGGGACCTCAAAGGCCTAATGGGCAGCCCTCCTCCCGCAGCAATGGCACTTGCATGTTCATTAATAGCACTTTCTGCACTTAACACACTGGCCAAGCTATTCGACCATGGGAGGCAGTGCACCCAGCAACAGGGCACCACACTGGCCAAGCTATTCCACCATGGGAGGCAGTGCACCCAGCGACAGGGCACCACACTGGCCAAGCTATTCCACCATGGGAGGCAGTGCACACAGCGACAGGGCACCACACTGTACTTAGAGGCCGTCCTTTCTCTTGCAGGCCAAGCTGGCGAGCAATGTAAGGAGCCAGGCTGTCACTGGTGGAGGCCGTCCCGAGTACCAGGAGCTCACTGATCTGGAGGAGAGCGTGGCACGACTCATGCGTGGCCGGGTGACTGGCCCTGTCGCGATCGGCGAGGCGGACCCTGTACTGGTACCCACTGGTAAGGACATGACCGGTTGCACCTCTCTCGTTGCCCTCGCGCTTCAGATCTACATCCTTTCCCATTGACCGACAAATGCGCATAATGCACCACTCAGGCCTCCCTCGCTGACGGCCTGTCCTCACTCTAAAGCTACTCTTGTGCCTTCCTGCTTTCAGCTGGTGAGGAGGAGGTGGTCCCTGAAGCGCAGAGAGCCAGGCCCTTGGAGGAGGAGGACGTCGAGGACCAGGAGGAAGGCGGCACATCGGGGGAACCCTCCTCCGCGCCAGGGGATGGCAATGGAGGGGAGACGTCTGGCCTGCAGGAGAGCCAGGGGGAGGTGTTGGAGGGGAGGGCCGAAGCTGGCCCCAGTAGGGTGGACGCACGCGGGAAGGCTCCGGCAGCACGCCGGCCTTCTGCCCAGAGGGGGGAGGTGTTGGAGGGGAGGGCAGAACCTGGCCCAAGTGGGGTCGACGCACGCGGGAAGGGTCGGCCAGCTCGGCGGCCTTCTCCCCGGAGGGAGAGTCCACCCTCCAGTCCGGACACGGTCCTCGCCCAGGAGGTGCGCGTCCTCGATGAGATGTCGGCGGCGTCTGAGCGGCGCCACCAAGAGTTCATGGGGGTGGTCGAACAGATGCCTCACGCCATTGAGTCCCTGGCTCAGAGTGTGGTGGCTTTCGGGGAATCACAGGCCAGGGGGTTCGAACAACTCACGGCAGCGCACGACAGGGGTGTCCAGCAACTGGCCGCAGCGCACAACAGGGGTGTGCAGCAACTCGCGGCAGCGCAGGACGCGGGTGTGCAGCAACTGGCGGCAGCGCAGGACGCGACTCGCGAGATGAGTGGTGCCGTCCACACACTGGCAGAGCTGATGTGGGCACATACCAGGGCAGTTCGGGCACTCACTTCTGCCACACTCGCTGTGGCACGGAGGCATCGCCATGGCACCCGCCGCCCTGCTGCAGCACAGCGGTCTGGCCTCCCCCAGATTGCTGCGCTTGCTACACTGCCAGCCCGGCCGAGTGCCAGTGTCTCTGGCGAGCAGCGCGCACCTGCCATCAGCCAGCTTACCCCCAATGGTGCTGCCGACACTGCCACTCCCCCAGCCAAGGTGCGACGAGCTGCTGCTAAGACTGATGCTGCCCAGCCACAGCAGTCAGCAGCTGGCCCCTCCCGGGCCAGGCCTCGTCTAGGCCGACCCCCAAGGGCATCTGGCGACACGCTTTGTGGCCCTCATGAGCCTTCCCCCAGCCTCGCCACACCCGCAGGGCCCAGGTTGAGGCGGAGCAGCAGGTCGGCCAGGGGCCGGAGAAGCCTGTCTAAGGACTCGCCCTCTCGGCACACCCATTAGAGTGTGGTGAGAGCGGTTTCTTTTATATTGGGGGGCTTGTGTTGTGGGGGGCATTATTTTGTTAAGGCCGAGGATCAAGGCATTTTTTGTTTTCATGGGGGTGTCTCTGTTGTGGGGGGGGGGGGCTTATTTTTGTAAGGCCGCTGTTGAAGGCCTTTTGGATGGGCAAGTTTTGTTAGTCCTCCCCAGGTTTTGGGAGTGACAGATGTTTTTGACTTTTTTGGGGGTCTTGTCTGTTTTTCTGTTTCATGTGGGAAGGGCCCTGAGTTTGTGAAATAAAGCTTTTGATTTATTCAGCATGTCCAGGTGTCATGTTTGAAGTGGTTGTTGCGTTAACCGGCTGAGGGCTTGCGGAGCGGCTGCCTCAGGTGCGTTCATTGCCACAGGCCATTCCCTGACAGGGGGCCTAGAAGTGTCAATCAATAAGCCCCCGGTGGACGGCCCTTGGCCCTTGTCGCTCCCTCCTGGGCTGGTCCTCCTCCTCCTCCTGCTCGTCCTCCTGAGGTGGTGGTGCAATGCCAGGTGGCAGTGCCTGAGTCCTGCGGATAGCCAGGTTGTGCAGCATGCAGCACACGACGACGAACTGGGAGACTCTATCCGGCGAATACTGAAGAGATCCTCCGGAACGATCCAGGCAGCGGAACCGTTGCTTGAGGACGCCTATCGTTTGCTCGATGATGTTCCTTGTGGCTTGATGGCTTTCGTTGTATGCCTCCTCCGCTGGGGTCCTGGGCGCGCGGAGCGGGGTCATGAGCCATGTACACAAAGGGTAGCCCTTGTCCCCGATAAGCCATCCCCTTGGTGGAGGCTGTGCCTCGAACATGTCAGCCACAGTAGTCTGGCGCAGGATAAATGCATCGTGGCTGCTTCCTGGGAAGCGGGCATTGACAGCTAGGATGCGCTGCCTGTGGTCACACACCAGCTGTACATTTAGGGAATGGTAGCCCTTCCGGTTGCGGTAATCCTCGGCATTGTGGATAGGTGCCCGCATAGCCACATGCGTGCAGTCAATGGCACCCTGCACCATGGGGAAGCCCGCGATCCTGCCAAATCCGACTGCACGCTGCTCCTGCCTCTGTCGGGTCATGGGGAAGGAGATGAATTGATGTCTCCTCACGTAAAGTGCATCGGTGACCTGCCGGATGCAGCGATGCGCGGCGAACTGGGAGATGTTCGCTATGTCCGCAGCAGCGGCTTGGAAGGAGCCGCTTGCATAAAAGTTCAGAGCCACCAAGACCTTCACTTCCACCGAGAGAGACGTCCTGCACATCAGCTGTGGACGCAGATCTGTGTGAAGCAGCTGGCAGATCTCTGCAACCACCTCCCTTCTGAAGCGCAGCCTCTTCACACAATGCGCCGCAGTCATGGTGAGATAGGACACCTGCTGCCGGTATTGCCTGAGTGGGTAAGGCCTACGTTGCCGACGCCTGATGGCCCCTCTGCGTCTAGGCATGGCTGGCCCTCTCTCACAGCGTCTGCGAGCCCTTCGCACATAATGCTGCAACTGAGGGTTGGCCCCCCATACAGCCCCCATAATAAAGTTGAGAACAGATAAATCACAATGAATCAAATGTCAAAGCACTGGCCAGAAGCCAAAAATACCTCTCCTATGTTGTCCCAAATCTGTAACCTCTGTCCCTTGGTCTCTGTCCAGAAATCCAAAGCAGTAAAGTCATTGCAGCAAAATGGCTGGGCTTTATAGGTCAGTGTAAGTGCCCTTTAATTTGCGCTCCCCGAGGCCCACAGGGCCTCTTTTGCGTTCCACCTCACAGTTCTTAGCAGCGCCACGTCCACATTGGGCGGGCGCCACTGAATTTCCGGTTTGGGGCGCACAAACAGCGTTGCGCGACGATATGACGTCATAAGCTGCGCGCGCACCTGAGCGGGCACAAACACTTTGCGCCGGCGCTAAATGTCAACTGAATTTGGGTGTCGGCGCAGATCGGACTGCGTTCAGGCGCTAAGTGTCTAGCGCCGGAAATATAGCCCTTTTATGGCGTTAGCGGCTGGCGCAACCCACTGAATTTCTAGGCCTGAATTTATAAATAGACTATTTTCAGCTAATGTTGCATGTTAAAAGTGTTAATTGTAATTAGTTTGATATTTAATTGTTAAATGAGTGTTATGGTACTGTTAATCTAAAAGGGGAGGAATTGTAATGTATGTACCTTTAAGGGAGAGAACTACTTTTTACAGCTCCTGTATACTGTAGTACCGGCAGTGACCACACCTGTATATAAACCCTGAGCAGTGATCTGTATAGTTAGTTCTAGAGTAACCCTCATTCAGTAAACACCTGTTCTACCGTTTCTCCTGCAGTCTGTGTCTTATTATACACAGACTGATATACCTATCAATTCGTCCAATAAAAAGCGACGAGTTAGGAACGTAACTAAAGGTTTTTATTGACTAAATAACAGAGCCCACCCTCGTGGGTGATCGGGTCCAACAAGGAGGAATACAGCCAGTCGACTACCTTTATACCTGGGCAGGTAGGTGGAGCCATGGGCGGAGTCGGAGGTGGTCAGCCCAGGTATAACAGCGCGACAAGAGGCGACCTCGTATAGTGATACAACAGTGAGAACAGTGATAACAATATAACAGTGATAACTATAGTGTAACGATAGTGAACGATAAAAGTGGTTTACCACACAGACACAACACCCAAATCTCAAGTTTGAATATGAAAAGGCTTCTGCCTTTCATGACGTCAGCATTGAGACAGGTCCCATGGCAACTCTCTCCCTCTGTCTCTCTCTCTCTCTCAGTCTGTCTCTCTCCCCCCCAGTCTCTGTCTGTCTGTCTGTCTGTCTCTCTCTCTCTCTCTCCCTTTCTCCCAGCCCAGGCTCTCGCTCTCCCTTCTCCCAGTCTCTCCCTCTCTCCCAGTCTCTCTCTCTGTCTCTCTCCCCAGTCTCTCTCTCTCTCCCCCAGTCTCTCTCTCTCTTGCTCTCTCTCTCCCATCTCTCCCTCTCTCTCCCCCAGTCTCTCTCCCTCCTCTGTCTCTCTCTCTCCCCCGGTCTCTCTCTCTCTCTCCCCCATTCTCTCTCTCCCTGTCCCCCGTCTCTCTCTCTCTCTCCCCCAGTCTCACTCCCCAGTCTCTCTCTCTCTCTCTCGCTCTCCGTCTCTCTCTCTCCCAGTCTCTCTCCCTCGTCTCTCCCCCAGTCTCTCTCTCCCCCCAGTCTCTCTCTCTCTCTCCCTGTCTCTCTCTGCCTCAGTCTCTCTTTCTCTCTCCCCCGGTCTCTGTCTCTCTCTCTCCTTCAGTCTCTCACTCTCTCTATCTCTCTCAGTTCAGTTCAGTTCAAATGCTTTATTGGCATGAAAGTTTACAGAGAACCATATTGCCAAAGCTTACATAGCAAAAAGGTACAGTTTTCCAACATTCTGTAGGTGTCAATCGATTTGACATTTGTTGGGTATATACAATATTACTTTTAAACAATATTAATTTTAAACAGTCTTTCTACTTCATTTGGTACGTTCAATATTAATTTTAAACAGTCTTACTTTTAAACAGTCCTCAGGTTGTGACATGTTGTTACATATTTAGCCCCAAGGTATGGTCTGTCTCCTTCTCCTAGGACTAATCTCAATTTTGACAGATCATCCAATTCCTTGAAATCTGGGGTTGTTTGGCTTAGCTTGTTGAATAATATGTTTCTTGATGTGTTGAATTTTTCGCATTTTAGGAGGAAATGCATTTCTGTTTCAACCTCGCCAGCCAGACATTGATCGCATATTCTATTCTCTCTAGGCTGCCAGGATTTCTTGTATCTGCCTTTTTCAATTTCCAGTTGGTGGTCGCTTAGTCTGTACCTGGTGAGGGTCTGTCTCTGTTTTGTGTCTCTGATGGTCGTGAGGTAGTCTGCCAGTTTATATTCTCTTTTTAGGGCCCGGTAACATTCTAATCTGCTTTGGTTTTCGGTTATTTTGTTCCAATGTTCCAGGTAGGTTTCTTTGCATTGTTTAATGATTTGGTTCACTCGGATTGGTGTTTGGACGGCTGTGTTGGTCTGGGGCTGGTCAGGGTCCGGCTGAGTACTTAGTTTCAGTAGCAGCTGACTCAGGGGACTCTTTTCTGGGTTTAGCTCTTGGGTCTGAAAGGCTTTGAAATGAAGGGTGTCTGGGGAGCTAGATTTGAGGTGATTTAGGAAGTTTAGTGCTCGTTTTTGGATGTTTATTATCAGTGGGTATCTGCCTAGTTCGGCTCTGCATGCATTTGTTGGCGTTTTTCTTTGGGTGCGAAGGATGCTTCGGCAGAATTCTGCATGTAGGGCTTCTATTGTGTGTTTTTCCCATTTAGTGTAGCTTTGGTGATTTAGCGGGCCCCATACTTCACTACCGTACAGTGCAATGGGCAGGATTATGCTGTCAAAAATTTTGAGCCAGATTTTGATTGGGATTTGGATGTTGTAGAATTTTCTTTTTATTGCATATAGGGCTCTTCGGGCTTTTTCTTTTAGTGCATTCACTGCTATGCTGAAGCTCCCTGATGCTGTAATAGTTTAAAAATGAGTCCGGCGGGGTGAAGTGTATTTAAAAGTTCGTGTATTGGAGTCTCTCCGGAGGTCTTGTCTGCCGCTGTGATCGACGTGGCGACGGCAGGGGTGGTGGAGCTTCCGGCGTCGCGTCCCGTGTAGGCTGGGGCCCTGGAGTGTAGTCCTCGTGGGTGACGGGCTCAGGCGTGCCGGCTGCTGGGGTTGGATATCGGGTCGTGGGGGGGGGTGGTAATGGGTAGTGGGTTACAGCGGTCCCCGAGGGTGCGAGGTCTCGTATGGAGACTGTGTCCTCCCGCCCGTCCGGGTACGCAATGTAAGCGTACTGGGGGTTGGCGTGGAGGAGGTCGACCCTCTCGACCAGGGGGTCCGTTTTATTGGCCCTCACGTGTCTTCTCAGTAGTACCGGCCCTGGGGACGTCAGCCATGGCGGTAGCGATGTCCCCGATGTGGACTTCCTTGGGAAGACAAACATTTTCTCGTGAGGGGTGGCATTGGTGGCAGTGCAGAGAAGTGACCGAATCGAGTGGAGCGCATCGGGGAGCACCTCCTGCCAGCGGGAGGTCGGAAGGCCCCTAGACTTTAAGGCTAGTAGGGCGGCCTTCCAAACAGTTGCATTCTCTCTTTCCACCTGTCCGTTCCCCCGGGGGTTGTAACTGGTGGTCCTGCTTGTGGCTATACCCCTAGCGAGCAGGTACTGGCGGAGTTCGTCGCTCATAAACGATGAGCCCCGGTCGCTATGGATATAGCTGGGGAAACCGAACAGGGTGAAGAGGCTGTTCAGAGATTTAATGACCGTGGCACTGGTCATGTCCGGGCAGGGGATAGCGAACGGGAACCGGGAGTACTCGTCAATGATGTTGAGGAAGTACACATTGCGGTCGGAGGAGGGGAGAGGCCCTTTGAAATCGACGCTCAGGCGTTCGAAAGGGCGAGTGGCTTTTATCAGGTGGGCTCTGTCTGGTCTATAAAAGTGCGGTTTGCACTCAGCGCAGACTTGGCAGTTCTTGGTCATGGTCCTGACCTCCTCGATGGAGTAAGGCAGGTTGCGGGCCTTGATGAAGTGGAAGAACCTGGTGACCCCCGGGTGGCAGAGGTCATTGTGGAGGGCCCTCAGCCTATCGATCTGCGCGCTGGCGCAGGTGCCACGCGATAGGGCATCTGGGGGTTCATTGAGCTTCCCAGGCCGGTACAAGATCTCGTAATTGTAGGTGGAAAGTTCGATTCTCCACCTCAAGATCTTGTCATTTTTGATTTTGCCCCTCTGCTTGTTGTTGAACATAAAAGCAACTGAACGCTGGTCAGTGAGCAGGGTAAATCGTTTTCCGGCCAGGTAGTGCCTCCAATGACGCACAGCCTCCACGATAGCCTGGGCCTCCTTCTCGACTGCGGAGTGTCTGGTCTCTGGGCCCTGGAGGGTTCATGAGAAGAATGCCACAGGTCTCCCCGCCTGATTAAGGGTGGCGGCCAGAGCGAAGTCGGACGCATCGCTTTCCACCTGGAAGGGGATGGATTCGTCCACTGCGTGCATGGTGGCTTTGGCAATGTCTTCCTTGATACGGTGGAAGGCTAAGCGGGCCTCTGCCGTCACGGGAAAAGAGGTGGACTTGATCAGCGGACGGGCTTTGTCTGCATAGTAGGGGACCCACTGAGCGTAGTAGGAAAAAAACCCTAGGCACCTCTTCAGAGCTTTTAGGCAGTGGGGCAGTGGGAGTTCCATAAGGGGACGCATCCGGTCCGGGTCGGGACCGATGACCCCGTGTTCTACAACACAGCCAAGGATGGCGAGGCGGTCTGTGCGGAATATGCACTTCTCCTTGTTATATGTCAGGTTCAGGAGTTGGGCGGTGCGGAGGAATTTCTCGAGGTTTGCGTCATGGTCCTGCAAGTCATGGCCGCAGATGGTCACATTATCTAGGTAAGGGAAAGTGGCCTGCAGCTCGTTTTGATCGACCATCCGGTCCATCTCCCTTTGGAAGACGGAGACCCCGTTGGTAACGCCGAAGGGAACCCTAAGGAAGTGATAGAGGCGGCCGTTTGCCTCAAAAGCAGTATACTGGCGGTCTTCAGGGCTGATGGGGAGCTGGTGGTACGCTGATTTCAGGTCAATGGTCGAAAAGACGCGGTACTGCGCGATCTGGTTGACCATGTCAGCTATGCGGGGGAGTGGGTAGGCGTCCAGCAGGGTGTAGCGGTTTATTGTTTGGCTGTAGTCGATGACCAGGCGTTGTTTCTCGCCGGTCTTAACGACCACAACCTGGGCTCGCCAGGGGCTGGAGCTGCCCTCAATAATCCCCTCCTTCAGGAGCCGTTCCACTTCGGTTTTGATGAAAACCCTGTCCCCGGCACTGTATCGCCTGCTCTTTGTGGCGATGGGCTTACAGTCGGGGGTGAGGTTAGCAAACAGTGGGGGGGGTGGGACTCTGAGTGTGGAGAGGTTGCATCTGGTGCGCGGCGGGCAATTTGGAGGCTGCTGGCTGCGGACTGTGAGTGGGGGGAGGGGGCCACCGTACGCCATCGTAACGCTTTTGAGGTGGCACTGGAAATCCAACCCCAGTAGAACGGCAGCGCAGAGGTCGGGCAGGACCAGGAGTTTAAAATTATTGAACACAGTCCCGTCTACTACTAGTGTCACCACGCAGTAGCCGCCAATGTCCGCTGATTGGGACTCGGAGGCCATAGAAATCCGCTGGTGCGCAGGCAGGACTGGGAGAGAGCAACGCCGCACCGTGTCGGGGTGGATGAAGCTCTCTGTGCTCCCGGAGTCAAAAAGGCAGTTTATTGCATGGCCGTTTACCTTAACGTCCATTTTGGACCGAGCTAGCTGGTGCGGTCTCGTTTGGTCCAGCGTCACAGAGGCCAGCGTAGGGGTCGGTGTGTTGCTGCGAGTATCAGATGGGGGGGGGTTGGCGGTCTGCTGCGTCCCGGCTGGTGTCCAAGATGGCGGTGTCCATGATTCCCATGTGGCTGGAGTCGTCCAAGATGGCTGCTGCTGCGGTGGTTCGCACATGGCTGGGGTTGCCCAAGATGGCGGCTCGCACGGCCCACACGCGGCGCTGCTGGCGTTCGGGGTGGCTTTGGCCTTGCAGACGCTGGCGTAGTGTCCCTTTTTCCCGCAGCCCGAGCAGGTCGCATTCTTCGCCGGGCAGCGCGCTCTGGGGTGTTTGGCCTGGCCACAGAAGTAGCATTTCTGGCCTTGGGATACTGCTGTCTGGCTTTGGGACACTGCTGCGGTAGTTGGGCCGTTGTTGGGCTGTGGCTGGGGTGGCACGGTGCTATGGGGCTGTCCTACCGTGTCCCAGGTTGTCGTTCCCCGCGGCGTCCACGGTGCAGAGGAGTAGGCATCCATGCCCCGGAAGGCTGCGTCCAGCGTTAGTGCGATGTCGGAGGCTTTGTCGAGGGTGAGGTCACTCTGCTCCAGCAGTCGCTGTCGGGTGTAGTTGGACCTGTGGCCTGCTATGAAGGCATCCCGGATCAGTTCCTCCGTGTACTTAGTGGGCGTTACCGCCTTACACCCACAGGCCCGGCCAAGCACGGACAGTGCTTGGAGGTATTCCTCAGTCGATTCCCCAGGTTGTTGCTTGCGACTCCCCAGAAGGTGCCTAGCATATACTTCGTTCACAGGGCGCGTGTACTGGGTCTTGAGGAGCTGGAGGGCGGCTGTGTACGAGGTCGCGTCCCGGATGACTGAGTACACTTGGTGGTTCACCTTGGAGAACAGGACAGACAGTTTGTCCGCATCCGTTTCGACCGCAGTGGAGGCAGTCAGGAATGTCTCGAAGCACGTGAGCCAGTGAGCAAACTTGGTGGAAGCGTCCGCTTCCCGACTGTCCAGGTCCAGGCATGCTGGTGTGAGGATCTTTCTTCCAGCCCAGTCTCTCCTTCTCCCTCCTCCCAGTCTCTCCCTCTCTCCTAGTCTCTCCCACTCTCCCCCCACCCCCAGGCTCTGTCTCTCTCTCTCCTTCAGTCTCTCTCTCTCTCTCTCTCTCTCTCTCTCTCTCTCCCCCAGGTTCTCTCTTTATCCCAGCCAAGTCTCTCCCTCTCCCTCCTCCCAGTCTCTCCCTCTCTCGTAGTCTCTCCCACTCTCCCCCCACCCCCAGGCTCTGTCTCTCTCTATCTCTCTCCCTCTCTCTCTCTCCCCAGTCTCTCTCTCTCTCCCCTGTCTCTCTTCCCCTAGTCTCTCTCTCTCCCCCAGTCTCTCTCTCCCTCCCTGTCTCTCTCTCTCCCAGTCTCGCTCTCTCCCCTGTCACTCTTTCTCTCTCCCCCAGTCTCTCTCTCTCCCCTGTCTGTCTCTCCCCCCGGTGTCTCTCTCTCTCTCTCTCTCTCCCCCAGTCTCTCTCTCTCCTCCCAGTCTCGCTCTCTCTCTCTCTCCCCCAGTCTCTCCCACTCTCTCCCCCAGTCTCTCTCTCTCTCTCCCCGTCTCTCTCTCCCCCCCTCAATCTCTCTCTCTCTCCCCCAGTCTCTCTCTCTCTCCCCCAGTCTCTCTCACTCTCTCCCCTCAGTCTCTCTCTTACCCTCTCTCCCAGTCATTCTCTCTCTCTCCCCAGTCTCTCTCTCACCCTCTCTCTCAGTCATTCCCTCTCTCTCTCACCCCAATCTCTCCCACTCTCTCCCCCAGTCTCTCTCTCTCTCCCCCAGTGTCTCCCCCCAGTCTCTCTCTCCAGTCTCCCCATCCCTCTCTCAATTCAATTCAATTCAATTCAATTCAAATCGCTTTATTGGCATGACAAGTTACATCTTATGTTGCCAAAGCATCGGAAAACATTCATGTTTGTTCACAAAAATACAGATCTATCCATACAGTGTATAAACAGATATATCCCTGAGTGTATAAATATATACTTTCATATAATTTATATATACTCTTTTCTCATATTTAGTGGTTGTCCCTCTGTTTATGGCAAGCTGTAACATAGTGTGCCGCTAGTGTTATGCAATTTCTCTCTTCCCCTAGTAGGTATGGGAGTTTTTGGTCGTCATTCAAATTTCTGAATTCCGGGCATATTTTTGTGAATTTTGGGTAGAAATTCTCCCTTATGCCCTGATATTTTCTACAAGCTGTGAGGAAGTGCATCTCTGTCTCCACCACTCCCTGACTGCAGTGAGAGCATATCCTGTCCTCTCTTGGTAGCTGGGTCTGTCTGTGTCTACCTTTTTCGATCGCCAGGTTATGTTCACTAAGTCTGTACATTGTCAAAGTTTTTCTCAGTTGGCTATCCTTTACCATGGTCAGGTAATCAGCCATGTTGTATTGTCTGTTTAGGGCCAAGTAGCAATTGAGTTTGCTTTGGGTTTTTGTTGTTTCTGCCCAATATGACAGATATTTTTCCTTTTGCTTAGCGACGATTGTGTTGGGTCGAATTCTTTGTGTTACGCTGTCACTGTCCTGGGGCTGGTTATTGTTAGTAGTGTTAGTAGTTACTTCACTGAGTCCCAGGACTAGTTGACTGACGGTATTCTTCTTTATGGTCCTCTCTTGGCATTTCAGGGCTTCGTAATGATAGCATTGGGGGTTGCTCATTTCTAGGTGTTTCCAAAATTTGGTGGCTCTTTTTTGGATAGTGATTATTAATGGATATTGGCCTAGTTCTGCCCTGCATGCATTGTTTACGGTTTTCCTTTGAGTCCGGAGGATACTTTTACAGAATTTCTCACCCCCAGTCTCTCTCTCTCCCTCCCACTCCCCAGTCTCTTTCTCTCCCCCAGTCTCTCTCTCCCTCTCTCTCTCACCGTCTCTCTCTCGCTCCCCACCATCTCTCTCTCACACCCCACTGTCTCATTCTCTCTCCCACCCTCGTCTCCCTCTCTCTCCCACCCTGTCTTTCTCGCTCTCCCACCCCGTCTCGCTCTCTCTCTCCCAGTCTTTCTCCCTGTCTCTCTCCCCCAGACTCTCACTCCCCCAGTTTCTTACTCTCCCTCTCTCCCAGTCTCTCCCTTTCTATCCCCAGTCTCTCTCTCTCCCCAGTCTCTCTCTCTCTCGCCCAGTCTCTCTCTCGCCCTCTCTCCCATATTTCCCTCTCTCTCCCCAGTCTCTCTCTCTCTCTCTCTCCCCAGTCTTTCTCCCTCCCGTCTCTCTCTCTCTTCCCCGTCACTCTCTCTCTCATTCTCTCTCTCTCTCTCTCGCCCCCAGTCTCACTCCCCAGTCTCTCGCTCTCCGTCTCTTTCTCTCTCTCACCCAGTTTCTCTCTCTACCCTGTCTCTCTCTCTCTCTCCCTCGTCTCTCCCCCCAGTCTCTCTCTCTCCCCCCAGTCTCTCTCTCTCTCCCCAGTCTCTCTCTCTCCCCCCAATCTCTCTCTCCCCAGTCTGTCTGTCTCTCCCCCGTCTCTCTCTCCCCCAGTCTCTCTCCCTCTGTTTCTCTCTCTCCCTCAGTCTCTCTCTCTCTCCCCCAGTCTCTGTCTCTCTCTCTCTCCTTCAGTCTCTCTCTCTCTCTCTCTCCCCCAGGTTCTCTCTTTATCCCAGCCAAGTCTCTCCCTCTCTCCTAGTTTCTCCCACTCTCAACCCACCCCCAGGCTCTGTCTCTCTCTATCTCTCTCCCTCTCCCCCAGTCTCTCTCTCTCTCTCTCTCCCCAGTCTCTCTCTCTCTCTCTCTCTCTCTCTCCCCAGTCTCTCTCTCTCCCCAGTCTCTCTCCCTCTCCCCCAGTCTCTCTCTCTCTCTCTCTCTCTCTCCCCAGTCTCCCCCTCTCTCTCTCTCTCTCTCTCCCCAGTCTCTCTCTCTCCCCAGTCTCTCTCCCTCTCCCCCAGTCTCTCCCTCTCTCCCCCAGTCTCTCTCTCCCCCAGTCTCTCTCCCTCTGTCTCTCTCTCTCCGCCTGGTCTCTCTCTCTCCCACTCTCTCTCTCCCTGTCCCCCAGTCTCTCTCTCTCTCTCTCCCCAGTCTCTCTTTCTCTCCCCTGTCTCTCTCCCCCCCGTCTCTCTCTCCCCCACTCTCCCTGTCCCCAAGTCTCTCTTTCTCTCTCTCCCCCACAGTCTCTCTCCCCAGTCTCTCTCTCCCTCCCTGTCTCTCTCTCTTCCAGTCTCTCTGATGCGCCTCAATAACTTCAAGGCTCAAAGTTAACTGGATAAAACAAGGCTTTTATTAGCAAAGAAAGATGCCTGTGTCTTCACCTAGCTTCACCTAGCATTCTGCTGTTCTGCTGCAAGACAAGCCTGGGCTTGTCTTAAGTAGGGCCCGGTATGGGCGGAGCCGACACACCCAATGGGGAGAAAGGGGGCGGTGCACTATATACAATACAAGGTAAAACACCGGAGCAGGCAATACAATATATGTAGTTAAATACAGAGTCTGATGAATTACATATTTCATCACATTCACCCCTTCTACAAATTTAGTCTGTCCGGGGGTGTGATGGTCCTCTGTGACCGACGTAACGGTTGCGGTGCCGCGGGTGCCGGCTGGGTGTCCCGGGTGACCTCCTGGGTCTCTGCCGGGGGTGCCACCGGGGTTGTTGAAGGAGTAGGTGGTGGGGGTACCGTTGGCTGGTGTTCTTCCGGGGGTGATGAAAGAATAGTGGGTGGAGTGGGTGGGTAATAGTTGTTGTGGTTGTTGTCGTTGTTGCTGTTGTTGTTGTAGTCGTTGTCGTTGTTGCTGTTGTTACTGGCTGGGGCGAGGTCTTTTATGGACACAGTGTCCTCCCGTCCGTCGGCGTGCCGGACATACGCATATTGTGGGTTGGCGTGGAGCAGGTGCACTGGCTCCATGAGAGGGTCCGTCTTGTGGCCCCTCACATACTTCCGCAAAAGTACCGGACCTGGGGTGGAGAGCCATGACGGTATGGATACGTCTGAGGTGGATTTCCGGGGAAACACAAACATTAGCTCATGAGGCGTGGCATTAGTGGCGGTACACAATAGTGACCGTATTGAGTGGAGCACATCTGGGAGGACTTCCTGCCAGTGGGAGATAGGGAGACCCTTGGTCCTTAGAGTTAGGTTGACTGCCCTTGAAATCTAAGCTAAGCCGCTCAAAGGGCCGTGTAGCTTTGATTAGGTGGGCTCTATCAGGGCGGTAGAACCGAGGCTTGCACTCAGCGCAAGTGCGGCAGTTCCCGGTCAGGGACCGAACTTCCTCAATCGAGTCGGGTAAGTTGCGGGACTTTATGAAGTGGAACAGCCGTGTGACCCCTGGGTGGCAGAGGTCGTTGTGGAGGGTCTGTAGCCGATCCCCGGTGGCGTTGGCACACATCCCTCGTGAGAGGGCGTCAGGGGATTCGTTAAGGGCCCCCGGCCGGTATATGATGTCGTACTCGAAGGTGGAGAGCTCGATCCGCCACCTAAGAATCTTATCATTTTTAATCTTCCCCCTCTGTTTATTATTGAACATAAACGCTACCGACCGCTGGTCGGTAAGTAGGGTGAAGCGTTTGCCGGCTAGGCAGTGGCGCACTGCCTCCACGATGGCTTGGGCCTCCTTTTCCACGGAGGAGTGTCTGATCTCGGGCCCCTGGAGGGTCCTCGAGAAGAAAGCTACGGGCCGCCCCGCCTGGTTGAGGGTGGCCGCCAAGGCAAAGTCAGACGCATCACTTTCCACTTGAAAGGGAGTGTTCTCGTCCACTGCCTGTAGCGTGGCCCGCTCAATATCCTGCTTAATGCTTTTGAAGGCAGCATGGGCCTCAGCAGAGAGCGGGAAAGAGGATGCTTTCAAGAGGGGGCGGGCTTTATCGGAGTAGTTAGGGACCCATTGGGCATAATACGAGAATAACCCCAGGCACCTTTTCAGGGCTTTGGGAGTGTTGGGCAGGGGCAGCTCCCGTAGGGGGCGCAATCGGTCGGGGTCTGGTCCGATTTCCCCATTCTCCACCACGCTGCCTAGTATGCAGAGGCGCATGGTGTTGAAAACGCACTTGTCCTCGTTGTAGGTGAGGTTGAGTTTTTGTGCGGTTTTCAGAAACCTCGCGAGGTTTGAGTCGTGGTCCTGTTGGTTGTGGCCGCAGATGGTGATGTTGTCAAGATAGGGGAGGGTTGCCTGCAAGTGGTGGTCATCGACCATGCGGTCCATCTCCCTCTGAAAGACCGAGACCCCATTCGTCACCCCAAAGGGGACTCTGAGGAACTGGTAGAGGCGTCCGTTTGCCTCGAAGGCGGTGTACGAACGGCCCTCTTGTCTGATAGGGAGCTGGTGGTACGCTGACTTGAGGTCGATAGTGGAGAACACCCGGTATTGGGCGATTTGGTTCACCATCTCGGATATGCGGGGTAGCGGGTAGGCGTCTAGTTGGGTATAGATGTTGACTGTTTGACTATAGTCAATCACCATCTGCTTCTTCTCGCTACCCCTCACCACCACTACTTGGGCGCGCCACGGGCTGTAGCTGCGTTCAATAATGCGCTCCCTCAGGAGCCTGTCTACCTCGGTCGCGATAAACCGCCTGTCCTCCCAGCTGTACCTCCTGCTTTTGGTCGCTATTGGCCGGCAGTTAGGGGTAAGGTTCGCGAATAGCGAAGGCGGCTTTACCTTCAGGGTAGCCAGACCGCACACTGTGAGGGGCGGCTGGGTCCCACCGAAATTGAGCGTGATGCTTTGGTGGTGGCACTGAAAATCCAGGCCCAAGATCACGCTCACACACAAATCCTTCATAATTAACAGTTTAAAATTATTATATACAGTGCCTTTAACGGACAATGGTACCGCGCAGTAACCCGCAATAGTCGATATCTGGGTTTTGTCGGCCATAGAGATCGTGCCCTGAGTAGGGACTATAGTTAGAGAGAGTCGTTGTACCAGACCAGGGTGAATGAAGCTCTCCGTGCTCCCGCTGTCAATTAAACATTTAACCTTGCACCCGTTTACCTCGATGTCCACCATCGATTTGGATAGTGGGTGCGGTCTGGACTGGTCCACTGTGATCGACGCCACTGTAGGGCCCTGATCGGGACAAGATGGTGGGCCACACGAGGCCGGGTAAGATGGCGTCCACGATGTCTGCTCGCGAGATGGCGGACCCCACGAGGTCGGACAAGATCGCGTCCAAGATGGCCGCTCCCACGGCGCGCATGCGGCGGTGGCAGGTTTGCCTGCGGGGTTCCCTCTGCACACCTTCCCAAAGTGCCCCTTCTTACCGCACTTACAGCAGGTGGTGCCTTTCGCCGGGCACAGGTTCCTGGTGTGCTTCGGCTGCCCGCAGAAGTAGCATTTGGGGCCCCGATGCGTCGCGGCGGTCGTAGGGCTTCTGGGGGGAGAGCAGGGCCCCGACGGTGTTGGGCTACCGGGCGGGGAAGCAGAGGCGGCGTGGGCCGCGCAGCCTGACGAGTAGGAGTCAGAGTTCTTCTGAGCCACATCAAGCGATCGCGCTGTGTCCACAGCCTGTGTCAGATCTAGGCCCGTTTTCTCTAGCAGTCTCTGCCGGATGTAATTAGAGCTAAGGCCTGCGATAAAGGCATCCCGAATAAGCTCGTCTGTGTATACCGTGGCTTTCACGTCTTTGCATTTGCAGTCTTTGCCAAGCACTTTTAGGGTGACTAGAAAGTCCTCTAGCGACTCTCCGGGTCGCTGTGTGCAGGTAGCAAGCAGATGCCTGGCGTACACCTCGTTGGTAGGCCGCTGATAGTGGGCCTTTAGAATGTTGCAGGCATCCAGGTAGGTGGCGGCGTCTTGGATGAGTGGAAAAACCCGGTGGCTTACCCGATTCTGCAGGATCCCGAGTTTCACATCTCCGGTGGCTTTAGAGGCTGTGACGGCTTCGGAGTTGGCCATAAAAAATTCCAAGCACTGGAACCAGGGTCCAAACCGTGCCGATGCATCCGAAGCATGCGGGTCCAAATCCAAGCGTTCCGGTTTCAAAAGATGATCAATCGTTGAAAGTTTGCTAATAAAATTGATGCGCCTCAATAACTTCAAGGCTCAAAGTTAACTGGATAAAACAAGGCTTTTATTAGCAAAGAAAGATGCCTGTGTCTTCACCTAGCTTCACCTAGCATTCTGCTGTTCTGCTGCAAGACAAGCCTGGGCTTGTCTTAAGTAGGGCCCGGTATGGGTGGAGCCGACACACCCAATGGGGAGAAAGAGGGCGGTGCACTATATACAATACAAGGTAAAACACCGGAGCAGGCAATACAATATATGTAGTTAAATACAGAGTCTGATGAATGACATATTTCATCACACTCTCTCTCTCCCCTGTCACTCTCTCTCTCTCCCCCATCTCTCTCCCCAGTCACTCTCTCTCCCCAGTCTCTCTCTCTTCCCAGTCTCTCTCTCCCCTGTCTGTCTCTCCCCCCGGTCTCTCTCTCTCTCTCTCCCCCAGCCTCTCTCTCTCCTCCCAGTCTCTCTCTCTCTCTCTCTCTCTCCTCCCAGTCTCTCTCTCTCCTCCCAGTCTCTCTCTCTCTCTCTCCTCCCAGTCTCTCCCTCTCTCTCTCCCAGTCTCTCTCTCTCCCTTAATCTCTCTCTCACCCCCAGTCTCTCTCTCCCCCAGTCTCTCTCTCTCTCTTATTCTCTATCTCTCTCTCACCCTCTCTCCCAGCCTCTCTCTCTCCCCCAGTCTCTCTCTCTCTCCCCCCAGTCTTTCTCACTCTCTCCCCTCAGTCTCTCTCTCACCCTCTCTCCCAGTCATTCTCTCTCCCCAGTCTCTCTCTCCCCCCTAGTCTCTCTCTCACCCTCTCTCTCAGTCATTCCCTCTCTCTCTCTCTCTCTCTCACCCCAATCTCCCCCAGTCTCTCCCCCCAGTCTCTCTCTCCAGTCTCCCCATCCCTCTCTCACTCCCAGTCTTACTCACCCCCAGTCTCTCTCTCCCCAGTCTCTCTCTCTCCCTCCACCTCCCCAGTCTCTCTCTCTCCCCCAGTCTCCCTCTCCCCCAGTCTCCCTCTCCCCCAGTCTCCCTCTCCCCCAGTCTCCCTCTCCCCCAGTCTCCCTCTCCCCCAGTCTCCCTCTCCCCCAGTCTCTCTCTCCCCCAGTCTCTCTCTCCCCCAGTTTCTCTCTCCCCCAGTCTCTCTCTCCCCCAGTCTCTCTCTCCCCTGTCTCTCTCTCCCCCAGCCTCTCTCTCGCCCAGTCTCTCTCTCTCTCTCGCCCAGTCTCTCTCTCTCTCTCGCCCAGTCTCTCTCTCTCTCGCCCAGTCTCTCTCTCTCTCTCGCCCAGTCTCTCTCTCGCCCAGTCCCTCGCTCTCTCGCCCAGTCCCTCTCAATTTTCAATTCAATTCAATTCAATTCAAATCGCTTTATTGGCATGACAAGTTACATCTTATGTTGCCAAAGCATCCGAAAACATTCATGTTTGTTCACAAAAATACAGATCTATCCATACAGTGTATAAACAGATATATCCCTGAGTGTATAAATATATACTTTCATATAATTTATATATACTCTTTTCTTAAATTTGCTGGTTGTCCCTCTGTTTATGGCAAGCTGTAACATAGTGTGCCGCTAGTGTTATGCAATTTCTCTCTTCCCCTAGTAGGTATGGGAGTTTTTGGTCGTCATTCAAATTTCTGAATTACGGGCATATTTTTGTGAATTTTGGGTAGAAATTCTCCCTTATGTCCTGATATTTTCTACAAGCTGTGAGGAAGTGCATCTCTGTCTCCACCACTCCCTGACTGCAGTGAGAGCATATCCTGTCCTCTCTTGGTAGCTGGGTCTGTCTGTGTCTACCTTTTTCGATCGCCAGGTTATGTTCACTAAGTCTGTACATTGTCAAAGTTTTTCTCAGTTTGTTATCCTTTACCATGGTCAGGTAATCAGCCATGTTGTATTGTCTGTTTAGGGCCTTGTAGCAATTGAGTTTGCTTTGGGTTTTTGTTGTTTCTGCCCAATATGACAGATATTTTTCCTTTTGCTTAGCGACGATTGTGTTGGGTCGAATTCTTTGTGTTACGCTGTCCCTGTCCTGGGGCTGGTTATTGTTAGTAGTGTTAGTAGTTACTTCACTGAGTCCCAGGACTAGTTGACTGAGGGTATTCTTCTTTATGGTCCTCTCTTGGCATTTCAGGGCTTCGTAGTGATAGCATTGGGGGTTGCTCATTTCTAGGTGTTTCCAAAATTTGGTGGCTCTTTTTTGGATAGTGATTATTAATGGATATTGGCCTAGTTCTGCCCTGCATGCATTGTTTACGGTTTTCCTTTGAGTCCGGAGTATACTTTTACAGAATTCTGCATGTAGGATCTCAATTGGGTGTTTGTCCCATTTTGCAAATTCTTGTTGTGTTAGCGGTCCCCACACCTCACTGCCATAGAGTGCAATTGGTTCAATTACTGATTTGAAAATTTTGAGCCAAATGCTAATTGGGATTTCTATTTGGATTGATTTTTTAATGGCATAGAAAGCCCTTCTTGCTTTCTCTTTCAGTTCATTCACAGCCAGTTTGAAATTTCCCGTAGAGCTGATTTTTAAGCCCAAGTATGTGTAGTTAGTGGTTTGTTCAATTTTGGTTGTTCCTAGTGTGAAATTTATTTTGGGTCCCTGATGTCTGGATCTTTGCTGGAACACAAGGACTTTGGTTTTTTGGGGATTTATTGTCATGGACCAAGTCTGGCAGTATGACTCCAGCAGATCCAGGTTCTGCTGTAGACCCTCCTTAGTTGGCGACAGCAGAACCAGGTCGTCTGCATAGAGGAGGAATTTAACCTTGGATTCATATAGGGTGAGGCCGGGTGCTGTAGATTGTTCAAGTAATTTTGCCAATTCATTTATGTAAATATTAAACAGTCCCTCTCTCTCTCGCCCAGTCCCTCTCTCTCTCGTCCAGTCCCTCTCTCTCTCTCGCCCAGTCCCTCTCTCGCCCAGTCCCTCTCTCGCCCAGTCCCTCTCTCGCCCAGTCTCTCTCTCTCCTCTGTCTCTCTCTCTCTCTCTGCGCCCGAACTCTGTCTCTCCCCCAGTCTCTCTCTCCCCCAGTCTCTCTCTCCCCCAGTCTCTCACTCCCCAGCCTCTCTCTCGCCCAGTCTCTCTCTTTTGCCGTCTCTCTCTCTCTTTCGCCCAGTCTCTCTCTCTCTCTCGCCCAGTCTCTCTCTCTCGCCCAGTCCCTCTCTCTCTCGCCCAGTCCCTCTCTCTCTCGCCCAGTCCCTCTCTCTCTCCCCAGTCTCTCTCCCCATCTGTCTCTCTCTCTCCCCTGTCTGTCTCTCTCTCTCCCCTGTCTCTCTCTCTCCCATTCTCTGTCACTCTCTCACCCTCTCTCCCAGTCTCTCTCTATCTCCCCCAGTCTCTCTCTCTCCTCTGTCTCTCTCTCTCCGCCCGATCTCTCTCTCACCCCCAGTCTCTCTCTCCCCCAGTCTCTCTCTCCCCCAGCCTCACTCTCGCCCAGTCTCTCTCTTTTGCCGTCTCTCTCTCTCTCGCCCAGTCTCTCTCTCTCTCGCCCAGTCTCTCTCTCTCTCGCCCAGTCTCTCTCTCTCGCCCAGTCTCTCTCTCTCGCCCAGTCTCTCTCTCTCACCCAGTCCCTCTCTCGCCCAGTCCCTCTCTCGCCCAGTCCCTCTCTCTCTCCCCAGTCTCTCTCTCTCCCCTGTCTGTCTCTCTCTCTCCGCTGTCTCTCTCCCCAGTCTCTCTCTCTCCCCAGTCTCTCTCTCCCCAGTCTCTCTCTCTCCCCAGTCTCTCTCTCTGCCCAGTCTCTCTTTCTCTCTCCCCAGTCTCGCTCTCTCGCCCCCAGTCTCGCTCTCACTCCCCCACTCTCTCTCCCCAGTCTCTCTCTCTCTCCCTCAGTCTCTCTCTCTCTCTCCCCCAGTCTCTGTCTCTCTCTCTCTATCACTCTCTGTCTCTCTCTCTCTCCCCCAGGTTCTCTCTTTACCCCAGCCAAGTCTCTCCCTCTCCCTCCTCCCAGTCTCTCCCTCTCTCCTAGTCTCTCCCACTGTCACCCCACCCCCAGGCACTGTCTCTATCTCTCTCCCTCTCCCCCAGTCTCTCCCTCTCTATTTCTCCCCAGTCTCTCTCTCCCCCCATCTCTCTCCCCCAGTCTCTCTCTCACTCTCTCTCCCCCAGTCTCTCTCTCCCTGTCCCCAAGTCTCGTTCTCTCTCTCCCCAGTCTCCCTCCCCGTCTTTCTCGCTCCCCGTCTCTCTCTCTCCCCTGTCATTCTCCCTCTCTCCCCCAGTCACACTCTCTCACCAGTCTCTCTCTCTCTCCCCAGTCTCTCTCTCTCCCCTGTCTCTCCCTCTCCGCCCGGTCTCTCTCCCTCTCCCCCAGTCTCCCTCTCCCCCAGTCTCCCTCTCCCCCAGTCTCCCTCTCCCCCAGTCTCCCTCTCCCCCAGTCTCCCTCTCCCCCCAGTCTCCCTCTCCCCCAGTCTCCCTCTCCCCCAGTCTCCCTCTCCCCCAGTCTCCCTCTCCCCCAGTCTCCCCCTCCCCCAGTCTCCCTCTCCCCCAGTCTCCCTCTCCCCCAGTCTCCCTCTCCCCCAGTCTCCCTCTCCCCCAGTCTCCCTCTCCCCCAGTCTCCCTCTCCCCAGTCTCTCTCTCCCCCAGTCTCTCTCTCCCCCAGTCTCCCTCTCCCCCAGTCTCCCTCTCCCCCAGTCTCCCTCTCCCCCAGTCTCCCTCTCCCCCAGTCTCCCTCTCCCCCAGTCTCTCTCTCCCCCAGTCTCTCTCTCCCCCAGTCTCTCTCTCCCCCAGTCTCTCTCTCCCCCAGTCTTTCTCTCCCCAGTCTTTCTCTCCCCCAGTCTCTCTCTCCCCCAGTCTCTCTCTCCCCCAGTCTCTCTCTCCCCCAGTCTCTCTCTCCCCCAGTCTCTCTCTCCCCCAGTCTTTCTCTCCCCAGTCTTTCTCTCCCCAGTCTCTCTCTCCCCCAGTCTCTCTCTCCCCCAGTCTCTCTCTCCCCCAGTCTCTCTCTCCCCCAGTCTCTCTCTCCCCCAGTCTCTCTCTCCCCCAGTCTCTCTCTCCCCCGTCTCTCTCTCCCCCAGCCTCTCTCTCGCCCAGTCTCTCTCCTTTGCCGTCTCTCTCTCTCGCCCAGTCTCTCTCTCTCTCTCTCGCCCAGTCTCTCTCTCTCTCTCGCCCAGTCTCCCTCTCTCTCTCGCCCAGTCCCTCTCTCTCTCGCCCAGTCCCTCTCTCTCTCGCCCAGTCTCTCTCTATCTCCCCCAGTCTCTCTCTCTCCTCTGTCTCTCTCTCTCTCCGCCCGATCTCTGTCTCTCCCCCAGTCTCTCTCTCCCCCAGTCTCTCTCTCCCCCAGTCTCTCTCTCCCCCAGTCTCTCTCTCCCCAGCCTCTCTCTCGCCCAGTCTCTCTCTTTTGCCGTCTCTCTCTCTCTCTTTCGCCCAGTCTCTCTCTCTCGCCCAGTCTCTCTCTCTCGCCCAGTCCCTCTCTATCTCGCCCAGTCCCTCTCTCTCTCGCCCAGTCCCTCTCTCTCTCGCCCAGTCCCTCTCTCTCTCCCCAGTCTCTCTCCCCATCTGTCTCTCTCTCTCCCCTGTCTGTCTCTCTCTCTCCCCTGTCTCTCAATTCAATTCAATTCAATTCAAATTGCTTTATTGGCATGACAAGGTACATCTTATGTTGCCAAAGCATCGAAAAACATTCATGGTTGTACACAAAAATACAGATCTATCCATACAGTGTATAAACAGATATATCCCTGAGTGTATAAATATACATTCATATAATTTGTATATACTCTTTTCTTATATTTAGTGGTTGTCCCTCTGTTTATGGCAAGCTGTAACATAGTGTGCCGCTAAGGTTACACAATTTCTCTCTTCCCCTAGTAGGTATGGGAGTTTTTGGTCGTCATTCAAATTTCTGAATTCCGGGCATATTTTTGTGAATTTTGGGTAGAAATTCTCCCTTATGCCCTGATATTTTCTACAAGCTGTGAGGAAGTGCATCTCTGTCTCCACCACTCCCTGACTGCAGTGAGAGCATATCCTGTCCTCTCTTGGTAACCGGGTCTGCCTGTGTCTACCTTTTTCGATCGCCAGGCTATGTTCACTAAGTCTGTACATTGTCAAGGTTTTTCTCAGTTTGCTATCCTTTACCATGGTCAGGTAATCAGCCATGTTGTATTGTCTGTTTAGGGCCAAGTAGCAATTGAGTTTGCTTTGGGTTTTTGTTGTTTCTGTCCAATATGACAGATATTTTTCCTTTTGCTTAGCGACAATTGTGTTGGGTCGAATTCTTTGTGTTACGCTGTCACTGTCCTGGGGCTGGTTATTGTTAGTAGTGTTAGTAGTTACTTCACTGAGTCCCAGGACTAGTTGACTGAGGGTATTCTTCTTTATGGTCCTCTCTTGGCATTTCAGGGCTTCGTAATGATAGCATTGGGGGTTGCTCATTTCTAGGTGTTTCCAAAATTTGGTGGCTCTTTTTTGGATAGTGATTATTAATGGATATTGGCCTAGTTCTGCCCTGCATGCATTGTTTACGGTTTTCCTTTGGGTCCGGAGGATACTTTTACAGAATTCTGCATGCAGGATCTTAATTGGATGTTTGTCCCATTTTGCAAATTCTTGTTGTGTTAGCGGACCCCACACCTCACTGCCATAGAGTGCAATTGGTTCAATTACTGATTTAAAAATTTTGAGCCAAATGCCAATTGGAATTTCTATTTGGATTGACTTTTTAATGGCATAGAAAGCCCTTTTTGTTTTCTCTTTCAGTTCATTCACAGCCAAATGAAAATTTCCCGTAGAACTGATTTTTAAGCCTAAGTATGTGTAATTTGTAATTTGTTCAATTTTAGTTGCTCCTGAAGTGAAGTTTATTCTGGGTCCCTGATGTCTGGATCTTTGCTGGAACACAAGAACTTTGGTTTTTGGGGGTTTATTGTCAGGGCCCAGGTCTGACAAATGACTCTAGCAGATCCAGGTTCTGCTGTAGACCCTCCTCTGCTGGTGAGAGCAGAACCAGGTCATCTGCATAGAGGAGGAATTTAATCTCCCCCAGTCTCTCTCCCTCTGTCTCTCTCTCTCCACCCGGTCTCACTCCCCCATTCTCTCTCTCCCTGTCCCGCAGTCTCTCTCTCTCTCTCTCCCCCAGTCTCTCTCCCCAGCCTCTCTCTCCCCCCTGTCTCCCAGTCTCTCTCTCTCTCTCTCCCATTCTCTGCCTCTCTCTCCCCCAGATTATCTGTCTCTCTCCCAGTCTATCCCACTCTCTCCCCATAGTCTCTCTCTCGCAGTCAATTTCTCTCTTCCCCAGTCTCTCTCTCTCACCCCAATCTCTCCCACTCTCTCCCCCAGTCTCTCACTCTCTTTCCGTCTCTCGCTCTCTCCCCCAGTTTCTCTCTCCAGTCTCCCCATCCCTCTCTCACATGGAAACATAGGAACATAGAAGATAGGAGCAGGAATAGGCCATTCAGCTCCTTGAGCCTGCTCTGCCATTCAAAGAGATCATGGCTGATCATCCAAACTCAGTACCCTGTCCCTGCCTTCTCCCCATATCCCTTGATCCCTTTAGCCTTAAGAAATATATCTAACTCTTTCTTGAATATACTTAATGAATTGGCCTCAACTGCCTTCTGTGGTAGAGAATTCCACAGGTTCACCACTCTCTGGGTGAAGAAATTCCTCCTCATCTCAGTCCTAAATGGCTTACCCCTTATCTTTAGACTGTGACCCCTGGTTCTGGACTCCCCTGCCATCAGGAACATCCATCCTGCATCTAGTCTGTCTAGTTCTGTTAGAATTTTATAAGTTTCAATGAGATCCCCTCCCATTCTTCTAAACTCCAGTGAGTATAAGCCCAATCGACCCAATCTCTCCTCATACGTCATTCCTGCCATCCCAGGTATCAGTCTGGTGAATCTTCACTGCACTCCCTCCATGGCAAGAACATCCTTCCTCAGATAAGGCAAACAAAACTACACACAATACTCAAGGTGTGGTCTCACCAAGGCCCTGTACAACTGCAGCAAGACATCCTTGTTCCTGTACTCGAATCCTCTCACTACGAAGGCCAACATTCCATTTGCCTTCTTAACCGCCTGCTGCACCTGCATGCTTACCTTCAGCGACTGGTGCACAAGGACACCCAGGTCTCATCGCACTTCCCCTTCTCCCAATCTATTACTGTTCAGATAATAATCTGCCTTCCTGTTTTTGCCACCAAAGTGAATAACCTCACATTGGATGATCAGCCATGATTGCATTGAATGGCGGAGCAGGCTCGAGGGGCTGAATGGCCTACTCCTGCTCCTATCTTCTATGTTTCTATTTATCCACATTATACTGCATCTGCCATACATCTACCCAATCACCCAACCTGTCCAAATCATACTGGAGTTTCTCGGCATCCTCCTCACAGCACACTCGCCCACCCAGCTTTGTGTCGTCTGCAAACTTGGAGATATTACATCTAGTTCCCTCGTCTAGATCATTAATATATATTGTGAATAGCTGGGGTCCTAGCACCGATCCCTGCGGTACCCCACTAGTCACTGCCTGCCACTCGGAAAAAGAGCCGTTTATTCCAACTGTTTTCTTCCTGTCTGCCAGCCAGTTCTCTATCCAAGTCAGTACCTTGCCTCCAATCCCATGTGCTTTAACTTTACACACTAATCTCTTATGCGGGACCTTATTGAAAGCCTTCTGAAAGTCCAAATACACCATATCCACTGCTTCTCCCTTATCTGTTCTACCAGTTACATCCTCAAACAATTCCAGTGGATTAGTCAAGCACAGTTTACCTTTTGTAAATCCATGTTGACTTTGTCCGATCCTGTCACTGTTTTCCAAGTGCTCTGCTATTACATTTTTTATAATGGACTCTAGCATTTTCCCCACTACCGATGTCAGGCTTGCCGGTCTATAATTCCCCGTTTTCTCTCTACCACCTTTTTTGAATAGTGGGGTAACATTTGCTGCCCTCCAATCCATGGGAACTGTTCCAGAATCTATAGAATTTTGGAAGATGACCAGCAATGCATCTACTATTTCTAGGGCCACTTCCTTAAGTACCCTAGGATGTAGATTAGCAGGCCCTGGGGATTTATCGGCCTTCAATCCCATCAATTTCCTTAACACCATTTCCCTACAAATACTGATTTCATTCAGTTCCTCCCTCTCATTAGACCCTATGTTCCCCGACATCTCTGGGAGGTTATTTGTGTCCTCCTTTGTGAAGACAGAACCAAAGTATGTATTTAATTGGTCTGCCATTTCTTTGTTCCCCATTATAAATTCCCCTGATTCTGACTGCAAGGGACCTACGCTTGACTTCACCAATCTTTTTCTCTTCACATATCTATAGAAGCTTTTACAGTCAGTTTTTATGTTCTCTGCAAGCTTACTCTCATACTCTATTTTCCCCCTCTTAATTAATCCCTTTGTCCTCCTTTGCTGAATCCTAAACTGCTCCCAATCCTCAGGTTTGCTGCTTTTTCTGGCCAATTTATATATCCTCTCCTTGGATCTTATGCTATCCCTAATTTCCCTTGTTAGCCACGGTTGAGTCACTTTTTTTGTTTTATTTTTATGCCAAACAGGGATGAACAAATTCTGTAGTTCATCCATGCGATCTTTAAATGTTTGCCATTGCCTATCCACTGTCAACCCTTTAAGTAATGTTCCCCAATCCATCCTAGCCAACTCACGCCTCATACCATCATAGTTTCCTTCATTTAAATTCAGGACCCTAGTCTCTGAGTCAACTACTTCACTCCATCTTAATGAAGAATTCGATCATATTATGATCGCTCCGCCCCAAGGGGCCTCGCACAACAAGATTGCGAATTAATCCTTTCTCATTACATAATACCCAGTCTAAGATTGCCTGATCTCTAGTTGGTTCCTCGACATATTGGTCCAGGAAACCATCCCGTATACACTCCAGGAATTCCTCCTCCACAGTATTGTTACTAATTTGGTTAGCCCAATCTATATGTAGATTAAAGTCACCCATGATAAGTGCTGTGCCCTTATTGTACGTGTCTCTAATTTCCCGTTTAATGCCATCCCCAACCTCGGCATTACTGTTCGGGGGTCTGTATACAACTCCCACTAACATTTTCTGCCCCTTGGTATTTCTCAGCTCTACCCATACAGATTCCATATCATCAGAGCTAATATCCTTCCTGACTATTGTGTTAATCTCCTCTTTAACCAGCAATGCTACCCCACCTCCTTTTCCTTTTTGCCTGCCTTTCCTGAATATTGAACACCCCTGGATGTTGAGTTCCCAGCCTTATTCACCCTGGAGCCATGTTTCCGTAATCCCAATCATATCATATCCATTTACATCTATTTGCGCAGCTAATTCATCCACCTTATTACGAATGCTCCTCGCATTAAGACACAAAGGGGGAGAAATTCAGTATCGCCACATTTGGGGTGTAATACTCGAGCGGGTGCGAAATTTGGCGCTCGGCGCAAATTATCGCCACCTACTGCTAAATTGACCTGCTTCGACCCAGGATGTGCTTGGAGTGCTAAAACAGGCTCTGCACGACTGTCTTAAGGCGCTAAGCTGGAGAAGCGAGGCGCTACCACCGAGGGCGGGCGCAGCGCAGGTGCCGCCAGTTAGCGATTGCACGCAGACACGCTGGCGCTGGTCAGCTCTTAAAGGGGAGGTTCAATCTTGGATTGCAGCCACACCCTGCGCATCGGAGCCCTGATTCTCGGCCTGGACAGACCTGCTGCCACATTCTAACGCCTAGGACCATGGAGAGGGCCAGGGAGCGAGCGCAGCGGTTCAGTGAGGGGACCTTGCAGGTGCTGGTTGGCGCGGTGGAGCGCAGGCGATCTATCCTGTTTCCGGACAGTGGCAGGAGGCCGCTGCCCAACGACTATCGCAAAGCTTGGAGGGAGGTGGCTCACAGAGTGACCTCCAGCAGCATGGTGCCTAGGACCCCTGTGCAATGCAGGAAGAAGTTCAACGACCTCACTCGGGTCATCAGGGTGAGTACCCTTTTCAGTATCCTCTTCATCCCTGCATGTCCACCTCACTTTATGGCCAAAGGGTCCTGAAAGCCCCAATGCCCAGCCCTCATCCAACACCTATGGGCCTTTCATGAAACTTACATGCACATTCAGCACTTTACACACTGTAAAGGCTAATCGACCATGGGAGGCAGTGCAGCCAAGATCAGGGCTTCACACCGTACTCAGAGCCCGTCCTTTCTCTTGCAGGGCAAGCTGGCCCATAACAGGAGGCAGCAGCAACGGACCGGGGGAGGCTGGCCTCACCTTCAAGACCTTAGCGATCTGGAGCAGCGAGTCCAGCAGATTATGGCAGGCCGGATGATTGGCCCCGTCGCCACTGGAGATGCCGACCCCGTTCTGGACAGCAATGGCAAGGTCATCACCTTTTTGACCTCTCTCCTTCCACTTGTGCCTCACACCAGCATCCTTTGCCACTATCGAACCAATACAGTGCATTGCAGCACTCATGCCTCCCTTGCTGCCGCCCTGTCCTCATGCTAAAGCAACTCTTGTACCTCCCTGCTTTCATATGCTGATTCACCAGGTGAGGAGGCGGGCCCTCAAGCTGCCACTGTGAGTGACTCTGAAGGCGAGGAGGAAGAGGAAGCCGGACCATTAGTGCCACCCTCAGCCGAGGCAGCACATGGCCATAATGGGGACACGTCTTCCCTGGAGGGGAGCAGGGGGGAATGGTCTGAGGAGGGTGAAACTCCGGGGCCCAGCGGGCTGGAGCAACGTGGGGGGGTGGGTAGGGAAGCTCGGCGGCCTTCTCCCCGGAGGGAGAGTCTGGCCTTGAGTCCTGCTACAGTGAGCGCAGAAGAGGTGCGGCTCCTTGCTGAAATGAGCGCCCAGGCGGAGAATAAGGCACACTGAGCTCATGGCTGCAGTGGCAAGGATGCCCGAATCCATTGAGTGACTGGCAAGGAGTCTGCAGGACTTCAGCGCAGCACAGGCGGCTTCCACGCAAGTGCTTAGTGGTGCAATGCAGTCAGTGGCTGGTCTGATGCAGATGCAGATTGAGGCCACACGAGCACTGACTGCTGCCACCCTTGCTGGATCGGGCACGAATCGCCAGGGCCCTCGCCGCGCCGCAGCAGGCCAGCAGTCTGTGCTTCAGCAGATTGCTCCGCATGCTGCAGTGCTGCCCCGTGGGAGTGCCAGTGTGTTGTCCGACCAGGGAGTGGCTGTCCTCTGTCAGGATGGCAGCATTCCTGCTGCCAACACTGTCACTTCTCCACTGCAGCTGCCACCACCTGTAGGACAGACTGCTGCCGCCCATGCAGAGTTGGAGCAGTCAGCAGCCGGGCCCTCCAGGCCCAGAGCTGGTCCAGGCCGTACCTCAAGGGCATCTGCCAACTCAGTTTCTGACACTCAGCAGCCTTCCCCCAGCCTTGCTGCAGCCACTGGGGTCCCATTGCGGAGGAGCTGCAGGGTGAGAAGGGGCCAATCTCGCAAGCGAAGCAGATCACCCTTGAAGGGCAAAAAGTAGGAGGTGTGGCAAAATGCTGTTAATTTTTTTATTGAAGGCCGAGGATCGTGGTCATTTTTTGGTTACTCTTTTGTTCATTGTCTCCAGGTTGTGAGAGCCAGTTATGTGTCTGACTGCTTTTTTGGGGGTTTTCCTCTATTACTTTGTCATGCGGGGAGGGCACACAGTTTGTTAAATAAAGAAGTGTCTTTATTCAGAATGTGCATGTTTGCTCTTTGAACTATTTGTTGCCTTGATTGGCTTAGGGGTTGCGGAATAGTTCCATTCATGTTCTTTCAATGGCACAAGCCATTCCCTCAGAGGGGGCCTAGAACCGACTTGCAATAAGCCGCTGACAGACGGCCCTTGCACTTTGTGCCTCCCTCCCGTCTTGGTGCTCCTCCTCTTCCTCTGCTGGTGCTCCAATGTCTGGTGGCAGTGGCTGAGTCCTGAGGATTGCCAGGTTATGCAGCATGCAGCACACTACAACAAAATGGGAGACTCGCTCAGGTGAGTACTGAAGGGCTCCCCGGAATGGTCCAGATAGCGGAACCGTTGCTTGAGCATGCCGATTGTGTGCTGTAATCAACCACCACCTAGACCGAAGGGTGTGTTGATGCGGGGGGTGGGGGTGGAGAATACAAGCACAGTCACAAGATTGGTAAATGAAAAACAGCAGTTAGCTGTGTTTTATTTTTAGAAAACGGGGAAAAAAGGTTCACGTCTGGCAAAATCCAAAAAACCTTATGACGCTCAAAAAAGAAAAATGAAGAACAAAACCATCACCTGCCCCGGGTGGTTAGGAAGTCAGTCCTTACATCAATTTCCTCCAAAAACAATAAGCCATGGTTACTTTACCAGTGGATCTTTCTCAGCCGGTCCAGGGATCATATCAGGCTCTCAGAACTAAACAATATTCCACCCGGGTTCAATAGTAGACCTCTCTGTGGCAGCCGTAAGCTGGTCCTCAACAGCAGGCCCTGCCCTGCCCTGCCCTGCCCTGTCCTGTCCTGCCCTGCCCTGCCCTGCCCTGCCCTGCCCTGTCCTGCCCTGCCCTGTCCTGTCCTTCTCCTCAGGCACTGGCCCTGAAGGGATGCACCAGTTTGCCTTTTGAACTTATGAGCTAATGGGTAGATTTGCCTCAGGTGTGTTGGAGGTGGGTGTGGCCTTCACCTGAATTGGAGTGAGAGGGGGACTTTGTCTCCATCTGGTGGCCACATACCATCCATCCACCATAAACTGCCCCCATAGCTCACAGTGCTCAATGATGTTCCTGGTCGCTTGATGGCTCTCATTGTATCATTCTTCAGCAGGGGTGTTGGGCGCACGGAGCGGGGTCATCAGCCAGGTGCACAGAGGATAGCCCTTGTCCCCAAGAAGCCAGCCTCCTGGGTGAGCTGGGGCTTCGAAAAGGTCTGCCACAGAAGTCTGGCGCAGGATGAAGGCGTTGTGGCTGCTGCCTGGAAAGCGGGCATTGACAGCGAGTATCAGCTGTCTGTGGTCACACACTAACTGGACGTTCAACGAATGGAACCCCTTCCGGTTGCGGTAATCCTCGGCATTCTCTTGCAGCGCCCGCAAAGCCACATGCATGCAGTCAATGGCGCCCTGGACTATGGGGAAGCCCGCTATTGTTGCAAATCCCATTGCGCACTCTTGCTGCTTGTCCAGGGTCATGGGGAAGGAGATGTACTGACGTCTCCTTTTAAAAAGGGCATTCGTGACTTGACGGATGCAGCAATGCACCGCGAACTGGGAGATATTGGCAATGTCCCCAGTAGCGGATTGGAAGGAGCCGGTGGCATAGAAGTTGAGAGCCACTGTCACCTTCACTGCCACCGACAGAGACGTCCTGCTCCTCGGTTGAGGCTGCAGATCTGGCTGAAGCAGGTGGCAGAGCTCAGTGACCACCTCCCTACTGAATCGCAGCCTCCGAAAGCACTGCTCCTCAGACATGTTGAGGTATGAGAACTGTTGGCGGAAAACCCTGGGATGGTAAGGTCTTGTGTGCCGACGCCTGTTGGCCCTCCTCCGTCTGGCCATGATTGGCACTCTCTCGCGGCATCTCTGAGCCCTCTCAATGTAATGGAGAAGCCCAACGTTTCCACCCATTGCAGCCCCCAAAGTATGTGGTCACTCAAGATTATGCCAGTGAAAAAGCAAAGCAACTACAAAGTTATGGGCCGAAGCCAGAAGTACCTCTGCGAGCGCTGACTCAATGCAGAAAGTTCTCTCCCTTTGTCTCTCTGCAAATCTCTCTCTCTCTCACAGAAGGAGTGGTCCAAAAATGGCTACCACAAAGAAGCCAGGAAGAGCCCCCTTTAAATAGCGCCTCCCCCCCAGCCCCACAGCGACTGGGAACCGTTCCAGTCAACCAGTCGCTGGGAGCGCCAGGTGGAAAGGAGGGGGGGCGCCACTGAATTTCCGGTTCGGGGCGCCCCAAGGGCGTTGCACCATGAAATTACGTCAGGAGCTTCACGTGCCGCTGAGCGGGCATTGCGGTTTTGCGCCGCCGCTAAATGTCCGCTCAATTTCACGAGAGGCACAGGTCTCGCTGTGCCTGGGCGCTAGCCGCCTCGCGCCCCACTTATCACCCTCTTAAGGCGCTAACGGGTGGCGCAAACAACTGAATTTCAACCCCAAAGCCTTCGGGCTTGTTTTTTTAACACTCTTAGACCTTTTAGAACTATTAGTTACTGTGGCCATGTTTGATTTAAACCTTTGACTTCTCTGCCTGCCACTTTTGCTTTTCTCCTTCCTGTCTTTTGCTTCTATCCTTGTTTCCCATTCCACTGTCTCCCTGCACTGTTTCCCAACCTCCTGCCACTTTAGTTTAAACCCTCCCCTAGAGCACTAGCAAACACTCCCCCTAGGACATTGGTCCCGGTCCTGCCCAGGTGCAAACTGTCCAGTTTGCACTCGTCCCACCTCCCCCACAACCGGTTCCAATGTCCCAGGAATTTGAATCCCTCCCCCTTGCACCATTCCTCTAGCCACGTACTCATCTGAAATATCCTTCTATTTCTACTCTGACTAGCACGTGGCACTGATAGCAATCCTGAGATTACTACCTTTGAGGTCCTATTTTTTAATTTACCTCCTAACTCCCTATATTCAGCTTTTAGGACCTCGTCCCGGTGTTTACCTATATCGTTGGTACCTATATGCACCACGACAACGGGCTGCTCCCCCTCCCCCTCCAGAATGCTCTGCAGCCGCTCCGAGACATCCTTGGCCCTTGCACCCCCGCAACATACCATCCTGGAGTCTCGTTTGCAGCTGCAGAGACACCTCTCTATTCCCCTTACAATAGAATCCCCTATTACTATAGCTCTCCCACTCTTTTTCCTCCTGTCCTGCGCAGCAGAACCACCCACGATGCCAGGAAGTTGTCTGCTGCTGTCTTCCCCCGATAAGCCACCCCCCCCCAACAATATCCAAAGCGGTCTATCTGTTTGAGAGGGGGATGGCCACAGGGGACCCCTGCACTACCTGCCTGCGCCTACTACTCTGCCTGGCAGTCACCCATTCCCTTCCTGCCTGTGCAGCCTTTACCTGCGGTGTGACCAACTCCCTAAATGTGCTATCCACGACGTCCTCAGCATCGCGAATGCTCCAGTATGTATCCATTTACAGCTCCAGTGCTGCAATGCGGTCTGCCAGTAGCTGCAGCTGGATACACTTCCCGCACACATGGTTGTCAGAGACACAGGAAGTGTCCCTGATTTCCCACATAGTGCAGGAGGAGCATACCCCCAGTCTCTCTCACCGCCAGTCTCTCTCTCCCCAGTCTCTCTCTCTCCCTCTCCCTCCCCAGTCTCTTTCTCCCAGTCTCTCTCTCCCTCTCTCACCATCTCGCTCTCTCCCCAGTCTCTCTCTCAATTCAATTCAATTCAAATTGCTTTATTGGCATGACAAGATACATCTTATGTTGCCAAAGCACAGTAAAACATGTATAATTGAACACATAAACGCAGATCTAGACATACAGTGTATAGACAAATATACCCATGTATACATAAATATATACACACATATAATGTACATATAATCTTTTCTTAGATTTAATGGTCAATGGTTGTCCCTCTGCTTATGGCAAGCTGTGACATAGTTTGATGCTAAAGTTACACATTTTCTCTGTTCCCCTAATAGATATGGGAGTTTTTGTTGGTCATTCAAATTTTTGAATTCAGGGCATATTTTTATGAATTTTGGGTAGAAATTCTCCCTTATGTCCTGATAGTTTCCACAAGTTGTGAGGAAGTGCATCTCTGTCTCCACCACTCCCTGACTGCAGTGAGAGCATATCCTGTCCTCTCTGGGCAGCCAGGTCTGCTTGTGTCTGCCTTTTTCGCTGGCCAGGCTATGTTCACTAAGTCTGTACATTGTCAAGGTTTTTCTCAGTTTGCTATCTTTTACCATGGTCAGGTATTCAGCCATGGTGTATTGTCTGTTTAGGGCCAAATAGCAATCGAGTTTGTTTTGGGTTTTTGTCGTTTCTGTCCAATAGGTTAAATATTTTTCTTTTTGTTTAGTAATAATTGTGTTGGGTCGAATTCTCTGTGCTAGGATGTCACTGTCCTGGGGCTGATTGTTATTAGTGGTGTTAGTAGTTACTTCACTGAGTCCCAGGACCAGTTGACTGAGGGGACACTTCTCTATGATCATCTCTTGGCATTTCAGGGCTTTGTAATGATAGCAGTGGGGGTTGCTCATTTTTAGGTGTTTCCAAAATGTGATGGCTCTTTTTTGGATATTAATTAGTAGCGGATATTGGCCTAATTCTGCCCTGCATGCATTGTTTGTGGTTTTCCTCTGAGTCCGGAGGATACTTTTACAGAATTCTGCATGTAGGATCTCAATTGGATGTTTGTCCCATTTTGCAAATTCTTGTTGTGTTAGCGGACCCCACACCTCACTGCCATAAAGTGCGACTGGTTCAATTACTGATTAAAAAATTTTGAGCCAAATGCCAATTGGAATTTCTATTTGGATTGACTTTTTAATGGCATAGAAAGCCCTTTTTGCTTTCTCTTTCAGTTCATTCACAGCCAAATGAAAATTTCCCGTAGAACTGATTTTTAAGCCTAAGTATGTGTAATTTGTAGTTTGTTCAATTTTAGTTGCTCCTAATGTGAAGTTTATTCTGGGTCCCTGATGTCTGGATCTTTGCTGGAACACAAGAACTTTGGTTTTTTGGGGTTTATTGTCAGGGCCCAGGTCTGACAGAAAGACTCTAGCAGATCCAGGTTCTGCTGTAGACCCTCCTCTGTTGGTGAGAGCAGAACCAGGTCATCTGCATAGAGGAGGAATTTAACCTTGACATTCAATGGCATTACCATCGCTGAGTCCCCCACTATCAACATCCTGGGGGTTACCATTGATCAGAAACTGAACTGGACCAGCCATATAAATACCAGGCCAGAGGCTGGGAATTCTGCGGCAAGTGTCTCACCTCCTGACTCCCCAGAGCCTTTCCACCATCTACAAGGCACAAGTCAGGAGTGTGATGGAATACTCTCCACTTGCCTGGATGAGTGCAGCTCCAACAGCACTCAAGAAGCTCGACACCATTCAGGATAAAGCAGCCCGCTTGATTGGCACTCCATCCACCACCTTCAACATTCACTCCCTCCACCACCGGCGCACTGTGGCTGCAGTGTGTACCATCTACAAGATGCACTGCAGCAACTCGCCAAAGCTCCTTCAACAGCACCTTCCAAACCCGCGACCTCAACCACTTAGAAGGACAAGGGCAGCAGACGCATGGGAACATCACCACCTACAAGTTCCCCTCCAAGCCACACACCATCCTGACTTGGACCTGTATCGCCGTTCCTTCACTGTCGCTGGGCCAAAATCCTGGAACTCCCTTCCTAACAGCATTGTGGGTGTACCTACACCATATGGACTGCAGCGGTTCAAGAAGGTGGCTCACCACCATCTTCTCAAGGGCAATTAGGGATGGGCACTAAATGCAAGCCTAGCCAGCGACGCCCTCATCCCATCAATTAATTAAAAAAAAATATAGGGCGAGGCCAGGTGCTGTAGATTGTTCAAGCAGTTTTGCCAATTCATTTATATAAATATTAAAGAGTATCGGTGAGATAGATGAGCCCTGCGCCACGCCACGCCCCTGTGAGAAATATTTTGTTTGTTTGTCTCCAATTTTAACTGCACATTTATTGTTTGTATACATTGATTTAATTACATCATATGTTTTTCCCCTTACACCACTTTCAATAAGTTTTAAGAATAGACCGTCGTGCAAAATAGAATCGAAAGCCTTCTGGAAATCTATAAAGCAGGCAAAAATTTTGCTTTTGTTTTGGTGAACATGTTTGTCGATTAGGGTGTGTAAGGTGAAAATATGATCCGATGTTCTATAATTTGGTAAGAATCCAATTTGGCTTTTACTCAAGACATTGTGCTCCTTAAGGAAGTTTATAAGTCTTTGGTTTATGATACTACAGAATACCTTCCCCAGATTACTGTTCACAAAGATGCTTTCGGTAGTTATTTGGGTCAACTTTGTCTCACTCCCCACAGTCTCTCTCACTCCCCACAGTCTCTCTCTCTCCCACCCTCATCTCTCTCTCTCTCCCATCCCATCTTTCTCTCTCTCCCACCCCCGTCTCTTTCTCTCCCAGTCTTTCTCTCTCCCCGTCTCTCTCTCCCCATCTCTCACTCCCCCAGTTTCTCACTCTCCCTCTCCCCCCCAGTCTTTCTCTCTCCCCAGCCTCTCTCTCCCAGTCTCTCTCTTCCTCTCCCCAGTCTCTCTCCCCAGTCTCTCTCACTCAGCCTTTCTCTCTCTCGCTCGCTCTCTCTCTCTCTCTCTCTCTCTCTCTCTCTCTCTCCCCCGTCTCTCCCTCTCTCTCCCCCCAGTCTCCCTCTCTCCCCAGTCTCTCTCTCTCTCTCACCCAAGTCTCTCTCCCTTTCCTGTCTCTCTCTCCCCCGGTCTCTCTCTCCCCCATTCTCTCCCTGTCCCCCGCCTCTCTCTCTCTCTCTCCCCCAGTCTCTCTCCCCAGTCTCTCTCACTCCCCAGTCTCTCCCCCTCCCCTGTCTCTCTCTCTCTCTCTCTCTCCCATTCTCTCTCTCCCTGCCCCCATCTCTCTCTCCCTTTCCCCAGTCTCACTCCCCAGTCTCTCTCTCTCTCCCCATCTCTCTCTCTCTCTCTCCCAGTCTCTCTCTCTCCCCTGTCTTTCTCTCTCTCCCTTGTCTCTCCCCCAGTCTCTCTCTCTCCCCAGTCTATCTTTTTCTCCCTCTCCCCAGTCTCTCTCTCGCCCAGTCTCTTTCTCTCGCCCAATCTCTCTCTCACCCAGTCTCTCCCTTTCTCTTGCCCAGTCTCGCTCTCTCTCTCTCGCCCAGTCTCCCTCTCTCTCCCCAGTCTCTCTCTCGCCCAGTCTCTCTCTCTCTTGCCCAGTCTCTCTCTCTCACTCTCTCTTGCCCAGTCTCTCCCTCTCTCTCTCCCCAGTCTCTCTCTCGCCCAGTCTCTCTCTCTCTTGCCCAGTCTCTCTCTCTCTCTCTCTCTCTCTCTCTCTCTCTCTCCCAGTCTCTCTCTCGCCCAGTCTCTTTCTCTTGCCCAATCTCTCTCTCGCCCAGTCTCTCTCTTTCTCTTGCCCAGTCTCTCTCTCTCTCTTGCCCAGTCTCCCTCTCTCTCGCCCAGTCTCTCTCTCTCTTGCCCAGTCTCTCTCTCCCTATCTTCCAGTCCCTCTACCCCATCTCTCTCTCTCTCCAGTCTCTCTCTCTCTCCAGTGTCTCTCCCCTGTCTCTCTTTCTCCCCGTTTCTCTCTCCCCCAGTCTCTCTTGCCCTGTCTCTCTCTCTCTCTCCCCCCAGTCTCTCCACCTCTCCCCCATTCTCTCTCTCTCTCTCTCTCCCCATCTCTCTCGCCCCAGACTCTCTCTCTCCCCAGCCTCTCTCGCTCTCCCTAGTCTCTCTCACTCTCCCTAGTCTCTCTCTCTCTTCCCCAGTCTCTCTCTCCCCCAGTCAATTCAATTCAATTCAATTCAAATTGCTTTATTGGCATGACAAGGTACATCTTATGTTGCCAAAGCACAGAAAAACATGTATGATTGAACACGTAAATGCAGATCTAGACATACAGTGTATAGACAGATATATCCCTGTATACATAAATATACACACATATAATATGCATATAATCTTAGATTTAATGGTTGTCCCTCTGCTTATGGCAAGCTGTAACATAGTTTGCCACTAAAGTTACGCAATTTCTCTGTTCCCCTAATAGATATGGGAGTTTTTGTTGGTCATTCAAATTTTTGAATTCAGGGCATATCTTTGTGAATTTTGGGTAGAAATTCCCCCTTATGTCCTGATAGTTTCCACAAGTTGTGAGGAAGTGCATCTCTGTCTCCACCACTCCTTGACTGCAGTGAGAGCATATCCTGTCCTCTCTTGGCAGCCAGGTCTGCCTGTGTCTGCCTTTTTTGATGGCCAGGCTATGCTCACTAAGTCTGTAAATTGTCAAGGTTTCTCTCAGTTTGCTATCTTTTACCATGGTCAGGTATTCAGCCATGGTGTATTGTCTGTTTAGGGCCAAATAGCAATCGAGTTTGTTTTGGGTTTTTGTCGTTTCTGTCCAATAGGTCAAATATTTTTCCTTTTGTTTAGTGACAATTGCGTTGGGTCCAATTCTCTGTGCTAGGATGTCACTGTCCTGGGGCTGATTATTATTAGTAGTGTTAGCAGTTACTTCACTGAGTCCCAGGACTAGTTGACTGAGGGGACTCTTCTCTATGATCATCTCTTGGCATTTCAGGGCTTCGTAATGATAGCAGTGGGGGTTGCTCATTTTTAGGTGTTTCCAAAATTTGATGGCTCTTTTTTGGATATTAATTAGTAGTGGATATTGGCCTAGTTCTGCCCTGCATGCATTGTTTGCGGTTTTCCTCTGAGTCCGGAGGGTACTTTTACAGAATTCTGCATGTAGGATCTCAATTGGGTGTTTGTCCCATTTTGCAAATTCTTGTTGTGTTAGCGGACCCCACACCTCACTGCCATAGAGTGCAACTGGTTCAATTACTGATTAAAAAATTTTGAGCCAAATGCCAATTGGAATTTCTATTTGGATTGACTTTTTAATGGCATAGAAAGCCCTTTTTGCTTTCTCTTTCAGTTCATTCACAGCCAAATGAAAATTTCCCGTAGAACTGATTTTTAAGCCTAAGTATGTGTAATTTGTAGTTTGTTCAATTTTAGTTGCTCCTAATGTGAAGTTTATTCTGGGTCCCTGATGTCTGGATCTTTGCTGGAACACAAGAACTTTGGTTTTTTGGGGTTTATTGTCAGGGCCCAGGTCTGACAGAACGACTCTAGCAGATCCAGGTTCTGCTGTAGACCCTCCTCAGTTGGTGAGAGCAGAATCAGGTCATCTGCATAGAGGAGGAATTTAACCTTGGAGTCATATAGGGCGAGGCCAGGTGCTGTAGATTGTTCAAGTAGTTTTGCCAATTCATTTATGTAAATATTAAAGAGTATCGGTGAGATAGGCGAGCCCTGCGCCACGCCATGCCTCTGTGAGAAATATTTTGTTTGTCTCCAATTTTAACTGCACATTTATTGTTTGTATACATTGATTTAATTACATCATATGTTTTTCCCCCTACACCACTTTCAATAAGTTTTAAGAATAGACCGTCGTGCCAAATAGAATCGAAAGCCTTCTGGAAATCTATAAAGCAGGCAAAAATTTTGCTTTTGTTTTGGTGAACATGTTTGTCAATTAGGGTGTGTAGGGTGAAAATATGATCCGATGTTGTATAATTTGGTAAGAATCCAATTTGGCTTTTACTCAAGACATTAGAAACATAGAAACATAGAAGATAGGAGCAGGAGTAGGCCATTCGGCCCTTTGAGCCTGCTCCGCCATTCAACGAGATCATGGCTGATCATCCAAACCCTAGCAGCCATCCCACACAAGCCCTATCCCCATAACCCCACGTATTTAATCCCCCCTAACAGTAAGGGCCAATTTTTATCATGGCCAATCAACTTAACCCGCACATCTTTGGACTGTGGGAGGAAACCAGAGCACCCGGAGGAAACCCACGCAAACACGGGGAGAATGTGCAAACTCCACACAGACAGTCTGTGCTCCTCAAGGAAGTTTATAAGTCTTTGGTTTATGATACTACAGAATACCTTCCCCAGGTTACTGTTCAAACAGATGCCTCGATAGTTATTTGGGTCAACTTTGTCTCCATTTTTGTATATGGGCATTATGAGTCCTTTGTTCCAGATATCAGGGAAGTAACCGACACTCAGAACCAAGTTGAAGAGTTTTAGGATAGCCAATTTCATTTTATCATCAGTGTGTTTAATCATCTCGTTTAGGATGCCATCTGCACCGCAAGCTTTTCTTGGTCGCAGGTCCTTGAATTTTTCAAATAGCTCTTTTTCAGTTATTGGGGAGTCTAACGGGTTTTGGTAATCTTTTATGGCCAGTTCGAGCTTTTCCAATTCTTTACATATTTGATCTTGCTCTGGGCTTAATGTGTTTTTCTGGTATAATTTTTCAAAATGGTTTTCCCATGTATCTCCATTTTGAATGGGCAATTTGTCATGTTGCTTTTTGTGTAATGTATTCCAGTTGTCCCAGAAACAATTCGAATCAATAGATTCCTCAATGGAGCTGAGTTTATTCTTAATATACTGTTCTTTCTTGGTTCTGAGTGTGTTTTTGTATTGTGTTAGTGTCTGACAATAAGTAAGGCGTAATTCCTCGTTTTCTGGTTGTCTTTGTTTTTGTTTTGATATTTTTCTGAGTTTTTTCCTCATGTTATGACAGTCTGAATCAAACCATTTTTCGTGGTTTTGTGTTTTGTGTTTACTCTTGCGAGATTTCAAGTTCGACATTGATGCCAAATTATCAAAAATATTATTTAGGTTATTCACTGCCAGGTTTACGCCTTCTTTATTGTGAGTGTATGTGTTTTCCAGAAAGGTATCCAAGAGAGATTGAGTTGGTTGACTGCTAATTGCTTTCTGGTAGGTTTCCGTGCTGTTTTGGGCCCATCTGTAGGATTTTTTAATGTTGTACAGCTTACTGGGCTGTGTTTCTGTGTTGGTTGTTTCTGTCCTTTTAAGATACGCAGTAATTTGGCTGTGATCTGACAGTGTTGTTTGTGGTTTGACTGTGAATGCTCTGAAAGAGGATGGGTCCAGATCTGTAATCATATAGTCTACGGTGCTGATGCCCAGAGGTGAGGAATAGGTCGCTCTTCCTAGGGAGTCTCCTCTGAACCTACCATTGACAATGTACAGACCCAGGCTTCGACAGAGCTGCAGGAGCTGCTTTCCGTTTGCATTTGTCTGTTTGTCGTAGTTATTCCTGTGTGAATGAAAAGGGAGATCAAAATGGTTATTCCCAAATATGTAATTATTCCCCTGAGTACAGATAAAGTCTGGTTCTTCACCAGTTCTTGAGTTGAGGTCACCACAGATCAACACGTTCCCCTGGGCCTGGAAGTGGTTGATCTCCCTCTCAATGTTGGAGAAGGTGTCCTCTTTGAAGTACGGGGATTCTAATGGGGTGATATAGATTGTGCAAATGAAAACATTTTGCATGCTAGAAATGATGTCTTTCTTAATCTTGAGCCATAAGTGGTTTTCGCCCTGTTTTATAAATTCAATGTAATTCCTAAGCTCTGCTTTAAACCAAATCAGTATGCCTCCAGAATCTCTGCCCTGGGTTACTCCTGGCAGTTTATTGGAGGGGACCACCAGCTCTGTGTACCCAGGGGGACAACCAGTGGGCCCTTCTCCTCTACACCAGGTTTCTTGCAAAAAGATAATGTCCAGATCTTTGATTTCATCTAGGAACCCTGAGGTCCTGCTCGTCAGGCTGAGCACAGAAGAGCGTAGGCCTTGGATATTCCAGGTTGAGATGCACAAGGATTTCATTCTAAGATTGGTCTTTTACTGTGATAGGTGTGTGTGTGTTTGTCGTGTTAAATGAGGAAAAAAGAACATGTCAAGTGTCTATAAATGCTGAGAATATATCGCTGCAACTCTTTCTAACAACTAGTCATTGATATACCTTAAATAGCTACAGAGACTGGTAGTTATAACTCAAACAGTTGGCTTTTAATAGCTTAGAACTGGACAGAACAGAACACACATGTTAGCCTTCTGACCAGCTTCTCAGAAGTGAACTAGGAGGCGGAGCCAGGGGCGAAGTAACAGATCAGGACAATCAATGGCACAGCAGAGTGGTATACAGTACATCAGCATTCCTGGCCAACCAAGAAAACAGCAGGGTTACAATAGATTACAATAGGAAACTATACACAGGTAGAATAAGGTATATACTTATAAGACTTATTTCACCACATTCACCCCTCCTATAAGTTAAGTCTGACCGGGGGTTTTACAGTTCGTAGTGAGCGACGTAGCGTCGGCCGAGGAACCTCTTGAGGGACTTGCTCAGGTTCCTCCGCCGTCCCGGCGTCTGCTGGGTTTTCCAAAACGACGTTTTGTACGTCTTGTACCTCCGGGCATCCCACCCCCACAGGCGGCGCATCACGGTGCTCCACACCCGCATCTTCGCTAGCAGCATCGCTCTCTCTCTCTTCTCCTGCCGGAGCCAGGTCCTTTATTGAAACAGTATCCTCACGTCCATCAGGGTATTGAATATATGCATACTGAGGATTGGCGTGGAGGAGCTGTACTTCCTCCACTAGGGGATCAGTCTTATGACCTCTCACATGTTTTCGTAGCAGTACAGTGCCCGGGGACATCAACCACCCGGGTAGTGAAATACCTGAGGAAGATTTCCTGGGGAAACCGAACATCCTCTCATGAGGAGTAGCATTTGTTGCGGTGCACAGCAGAGACCTTATGGAATGCAGTACATCGGGAAGAACTTCCTGCCAGCGAGAGGTCGGTAGGCCTTTCGATTTTAAAGACAGAACGACTGCCTTCCACACTGTCGCATTCTCCCTCTCAACCTGCCCATTGCCCCGGGGGCTGTAGCTAGTGGTTCTACTAGTAGCAATCCCTTTTGATAGTAAGAACCGGCGTAACTCATCGCTCATAAACAACGTCCCTCTGTCGCTATGGATATAGTTGGGCATACCGAACAGACAGAATAAGTTGCAGAGGCTTTTGATTACCGTAGCACTGGTCATGTCCGGGCAGGGAATGGCAAAGGGGAAACGAGAGTATTCGTCTATAACGTTGAGGAAATAGACATTACGATCAACCGATGGGAGAGGACCTTTGAAATCAAGGCTTAGGCGCTCGAATGGCCGAGTTGCCTTGATGAGGTGAGCTTGTTCGGGCCTGTAGAAGCGGGGTTTGCATTCCGCACAAACGCGGCAGGCTCTGGTCATCGTTCGGACCTCCTCAATGGAGTAGGGTAAGTTGCGAGACTTGATGAAGTGATTCAATCGGGTGATTCCTGGGTGGCAGAGTGCGTCGTGGAGACTTTGGAGCTTGTCAGTACTAAGGCTGGCACATACCCCTCGAGATAGGGCATCGGGTGGCTCGTTGAGTGCTCCTGGCCTGTACATAATATCGTAGTCGTAAGTGGACAGTTCTATCCGCCATCTTAGGATCTTGTCATTTTTTATCTTGCCTCTCTGCTTCGTGTTAAACATGAAGGCCACAGACCGCTGGTCAGTGAGGAGTGTGAAACGTTTGCCGGCAAGATAATGTCTCCAATGTCTGACCGCCTCGATAATTGCTTGTGCTTCCTTCTCAATGGAAGAATGCCTGACTTCAGGACCCTGTAGTGTACGGGAAAAGAAGGCTACCGGTCTCCCGGCCTGGTTGAGGGTTGCAGCCAACGCGAAATCAGAAGCATCGCTCTCTACCTGGAAGGGTATCCTCTCATCTACAGCACATACCACGGCCTTTTCAATGTCCCGTTTGATGTTGGTGAATGCCTCCTGCGCTTCTACTGATAGAGGGAAGGACGTCGACTTGATAAGGACTCGGGCTTTGTCCGAATAGTTGGCCACCCACTGAGCATAATAAGAGAAGAATCCCAGACACCTTCTTAAGGCCTTAGGGTTATGTGGCAGTGGTAGTTCTTTAAGCGGGCGTAATCGTTCAGGGTCTGGCCCGATTACCCCATTCTCTACCGCACAGCCGAGAATACACAGATGAGTAGTGTTGAAAGTACATTTGTGTTCGTTACAGGTCAGGCTTAGCTTTTCTGCCGTCTCTAGGAATTTAGCGAGATTCCGGTCATGCTCCTGTTGGTCGCGTCCACAGATAGTAACATTGTCCAGGTACGGAAATGTTGCCTCCAACGCATTCTCATCTACCATATGGTCCATTTCCCGTTGGAAAACGGAAACTCCATTCGTGACCCCGAAGGGTACCCTAAGGGATTGATAGAGGCGCCCATTTGCTTCAAAAGCCGTATAAGGACGGTCGTCTACTTTTATGGGGAGCTGGTGATAGGCAGACTTTAAGTCAATAGTGGAAAACACACGATACTGGGCAATCTGGTTCACCATCTCGGAGATGCGAGGCAAGGGATAAGCATCTAGTTGCGTATATATGTTGATGGTCTGGCTGTAGTCGACCACGAGCCGTTTCTTTTCGTTAGTTTTAACCACCACTACCTGAGCACGCCACGGGCTATTACTATTTTCGATGATACCCTCCCGCTGTAGCCTTCCTACTTCTTCTTTTATAAATTTTTTATCTTCCGAACTGTACTGTCGACTTTTGGTCGCGATAGGTCTACAGTTTGGGGCGAGGTTCGCAAACAGGGATGGCGGGCTTATCTTTAAAGTGGAGAGGCCGCAAACTGTGAGCGGGGGCTGGGATCCGCCATATGCAAGTGTGACGCTCTCGTGGTGGCACTGGAAATCTAGGCCTAGAATTAGTTTCACGCAGAGCTGCGGCAACACAAGGGCAGTTTGTGCCTCGCCCCAAATTAAGTGGACCCTTAGCGCCGGCGTAAAGTTTAGCGCCCGCCCGGCTGCGCGCGCAGAAAATGACGTCACATCCTCGTGCAACGCCCTTTGCGCGCCCCGATTCCAAACTTCAGTCGGACCGCCCCATTGTGCGGCTGGCGGCCAGAGAGTTTGTAAAATGGAACGCAACACAGCAGACGCGAGCCCCGGGGAGCGCAAATTAAAGGGCACGTACCCTGCAGTATAAAGGGCAGCCATTTTGCAGCAAACACTCTTGTGCAACGGATTTCTGGACACACAACAAGGAGGAGAGCTAACTGGTTTTGTGCATCAATAGCTCAGGTATTTTTGGACTCAGGCCAAAGCGCTGCAAGTGCCCTGTTGGAAATTTGACTGTTTGCCAGCATTTGATGGGGGCTGCATGGGGTGCCAACGCGGAGTTTCAGCGCCATGTGCGTAGGGCTCGCAGACGCGGGGTCAGAGGGGCAGCCCTGGCTAGAGGCAGAGGGGGCAACAGGCATCGGCAACATAGGCCTTACCCAGTCAGGGTATACCGCCAGCAGCGCTCCTACCTCACCATGAGTGGCGCGCGATGTGTAAGAAGGCTGAGATTCCGAAAGGAGGTGGTTGCAGAGATCTGCCACCTGCTTCGCAGAGATCTGCGTCCAAAGCTCAGGTGCAGGACGTCTCTGTCGGTGGAAGTGAAGGTGACGGTGGCATTGAACTTCTATGCCACCGGCTCCTTCCAATCCGCTGTTGGGGACATAGCGAACATATCCCAGTTCGGCGTGCATCACTGCATCCGCCAGGTGACCGATGCCCTTTTCAGAAGGAGACGCCAATTCATCTCCTTCCCCATGGCCCTGGAGAGCCAGCATCAGCGTGCAGTGGGATTTGCTAGACTCGCGGCCTTCCCCTTGGTGCAGGGCGCCATTGACTGTACGCATGTGGCTTTGCGGGCACCTCTGGAGCATGGCGAGCAGTATCGCAACCGAAAGGGCTACCATTCTCTCAATGTGCAGCTGGTGTGTGACCACAAGCAGCGCATCCTGGCTGTCAATGCCTGCTTTCCAGGCAGCTGCCACGATGCCTTTATCCTGTGGCAGAGTACTGTGCATGACATGTTCGAGGCACAGCCTCCCCCAAGAGGATGGCTACTCGGGGACAAAGGCTATCCTTTGTGTACCTGGCTCATGACCCCGCTCCGCACGCCCAGGACCGCTGCTGAAGAGGCATACAACGAGAGCCATCAAAGGAGCAGAAACATCATCGAGCAAACTATTGGGGTCCTCAAGCAGCGGTTCCGCTGCCTTGATCGTTCCGGCGGATCTCTGCAGTATTCGCCGCACCGGGTCTCCCAATTTGTCGTAGTTTGCTGCATGCTACACAACCTGGCTCTCCGCAGGATTCAGGCACTGCCACCTGACGTTGGACCACCACCTCAGGAGGAGGAGCAGGAGGAGGAGGAGGAGGAGTACGTTCCCAGGAGGGAGCGACAAGGTCCAAGGGCCGTCCGTCGCCAGCTTATTGAACGTAACTTCTAAGCCCCCTGTCAGGGAATGCCTTGTGGCCATGAAGCAAGATGAATGCAGCCGCTCCGCAAGCCCTCAGCCGGCGAAGGCAACAAAGACTAACAAGAACAACCATGGACACTGTCTGAATAAAGATAAATTTATATTTGACAAAAATGAAACCCCTTCCCACATGAATCCCCAAAACAATCAACGGACCCCACAAAAAGTGCAACAAACGACTCACTCCCACAACCTGGGGAGGAGTAACTCCACATTTGAACAAACCAGGCCTCAACCTCGGCCTTAACGCAAAAAACATACCCATAAACAAAACAACCATGGGCAAAATAAAGATGTCCACCGCCATATAAAATGAAAGCTGGCCACACCCTCTACTTAGTGGCCCGCGAGGGCGAGACCTTGTCCAGCCTTTTGGCGCCCCTGCCCGGCCTGCTGCTCCTCTGCAAGCTCTGCCCAGTGGCTGCTGCGAGGCTGGGGGAAGGCGCCTGAGGGTCAGATGTCCTTCCGCCAGATGGCCTTGGGGGGCGGCCTACACGGGCTTTGGGCCTCGAGGGGCCGGCTGTTGATTGGCGCACATGTGCATGGCCACCATCAGCTCCAGCCGCTTGCCGTTGACGCTCCACTGGGGGAGTGGCAGCGACGGATGGCGCAATGTGCAAGCTGGCGTATTGGAGGCGCTGGCTGGTGATGTCGCACGCTGGCACTCGCCCAGGCACGCACTGCACGATCCGCACCAATCAGCCGAAGGGCGGATCGCTGTGCTGCTGCAGCGCGGCGGGTGTCCTGGCGATGCCTGGCTGAGGCAGCGCATGTGGCAGCAGTGAGTGCCCCTGTTGCCCTGGTCTGCGCCCGCATCACATCCGCCACTGACTTGACGGCATCAGCCAGCGACTCCATCACCGGAGGCATCCGTTCCACTACCTCCATCATCATCCGGCCACTCTCGGCATTTGATGCCCCAAACTCCCGCACACTGGTCGCCAGCGACTCGATGGCCTCAGGCATCCGTCCCACCACCTGCATGAGCTCTGTGTGGCGGCGGTCCAAATCCTCGGCCATTTGGTTCAGCTGGCACACCTCCTCCGAGGTGAAGGTGGCCGGACTGGAGGCGGGACTCTCCCGCTGGGGAGCAGGGGTCCGAGCTAGGCGACCCTTTGCACGTTGCTGGCGCCGAATGTCCGCAGCAACTGCACTCCCCTCCGATCCTTCCCCCCTCTGGGGGGAAGGCCGCGGCCCACCCGCAGCCCTCCTGGGTGGCTGGACGCCACTGGTCCCAGCAGCTGCACTCCCCTCCGAAAGTTGCTCCAGGCTCTCGTCCAGGGAAGACGTGTCCAACACTTCGCCCTCTGCTGCGGGACCTGAGTCCTCCCCTGATGGTCCGGGTTGCTCTTCCTCCTCCTCCTCCTCCTCCTCCTCCTCCTGTTTGGAGGGGCTGTCACTGGCAGCTTCAGGGAGCTCTTCGTCACCAGCTGAAAGCAGGAAGGCACAAGAGTAGCTTCAGGGTGAGGAGAGGGCGTCAGCGAGCGAGTCATGACTGGTGGCATTCAGCGCATTGGTGGCACAGTGGCAAAGGAGGTAGCTCGGATGCGCAAGTGTGACGAGAGAGGGCCAAAAGGCGAGGTCCTTACCATTGCCGGGCAGCGCAGGGTCGGCTTCTCCGCACGCTCTGGGCACAATCACGCGGCCTCCCATGAGGCCACTCACGCGCTCCTCCAGGGGAGTGAGCTTCTGGAACTTGGCGCGGCCTCCCCCGGTGATGTCGCGGCGCTTACGATTATTCGCAAGTTTAGCCTGCAAGAGAAAGGACGGGCTCTAAGTATGGTGTGTAGCCGTGACGTAGTGTGCACTGCCTCCCATGGTGGAATAGCTTGGCCAGAGTGTAGCCCTGATCTAGTGTGCACTGCCTCTCATGGTGGAATAGCTTGGCCAGAGTGCAGCCCTGATCTAGTGTGCACTGCCTCTCATGGTGGAATAGCTTGGCCAGAGTGTAGCCCTGATCTAGTGTGCACTGCCTCTCATGGTGGAATAGCTTGGCCAGAGTGTAGCCCTGATCTAGTGTGCACTGCCTCCCATGGTGGAATAGCTTGGCCAGTGTGTAAAGTGCAGAATGTGCAATTGATGCTCATGACTGTCCCAAAGCTGCTGGCTGAGGGCTGCCCATTAGGCCTTTCAGGTCCCTTTGCCCATCATGTCAGGTGTACATGCAAGAATGAGGAGGAGAGTGGAAAGGGTACTCACCCTGACAATCCTGGTCAGGTCATTGTATTTCTTCCGACATTGCACCTTGTCCCTGGGGGCATCGCCGTAGGACGACACCCTGGTGGCGATCTCCCTCCAGGCTTTGGTGTAGACGCGGTGGGTGGGATTCCTGCCATTGTCTGGGAACAAGATCCTGCGCCTCTTCTCCAATGCTGTCAGCATGATATCCAGATCACGCCCTGAGAAGCGCAGGGCACGCTCACGGACCTTATCATGCATTGCCATGGCTCCTTGGCCTCAGCAGCAGTGTTGAGGCCTAGTTTGAAAGCTGCAGTGTGCAGGGCGTGGCAGCAGACCAAATCGTCCCTTCCCCCTTTAAGAGCTGGCCGGCGCCACGGGGTCTGCTGTCAATCAAAAAATGACCGCACCCGCGCTGCGCCCCGCCTCGGCGCTATCCCTCTGCACCGCCGGCTTAGCGCCTAAAGATAGTCGTGTAACGCCTCTTTTAGCGCTCCAGCAACCTCTTAGGGCGAACCAACTGAATTTCGGCGAAGGGGGCGCAACTTTGGGGCGGGCGCTAATGTCGGGCGGGCGCTAACGTTATCGCCCCAAAACTGGCATAACTGAATTTCTAGGCCAAGGAGTTTAAAATCTTTATACTCTGTGCCCTTAACAGTCAGTGTTACTTTACAGAAACCGATTACCTCCGAAGTGAGGGACTTAGATGCCATCGCGATTTTGCTCCGGGTAGGGTACACCTTTAGTGAGTACGGTTTGATGAGGCTAGGGTGAATAAAACTCTCAGTACTCCCGCAATCGATTAAACACTTCGTCGGGTGTCCGTTTACCTTAACGTCCATCATAGACTTTGATAGAGGATGCGGTCTGGACTGGTCAACCGTGACTGAGGCTATCGTAGATCCGTAGGCGGCCGCTGAGACGGTATCAAATTCTGGGACCACGTGTAGGGCCGCGGAGACTGTATCAGGTACGGGATTCCCCTTACATACCTTGCTGAAATGTCCCCGTTTCTTGCACTTGAAACATGTGGCGCCTCTCGCAGGACATCGGTGTCTGGGGTGCTTGAGCTGGCCGCAGAAGTAGCATCTTGGTCCGCGGGACATCGCTGCAGTGGTGGGGCTGGGTGGAGACTCCCGTGGTGTAGGGCTGGTCCGAGGCCCAGGCGGAGAGGATGGCGCCTCCTCGCTCGGCGCGCACGAGGCTGAGAGGGCCGCATGGCCTGACGCATAGGTCTCGGAGTTCTTCTGCGCCACATCCAGCGATCGAGCTGTAGCCACGGTCTTCTTTAGATCCAGAGTGTCCCTTTCAAGCAACCTCTGCCTAATGTAATTCGATCGAAGGCCCGATATAAACGAATCGCGAACCGCTTCTTCCTGGTACAAAATGGCCGTCACGGCCTTGTAGTTGCAGTCCTTCGTCAGGGCCTTTAGATTCTGTAGAAAATCATCCAGCGATTCCTCCGGTAGTTGCCTGCGGGTAGCCAAGAGATGCCTGGCATACACCTCGTTAACAGGCTTCAGGTATTGGGCCTTGAGAGACGCGAGTGCATCCTCGTATGTAGAAGCGTCCTCGATTAGCGAGTAAGTCCGATGACTTACTAGGTTAGTCAGTAGGCCCAGTTTGTTGGCCCCATCATCGAGCGATGCAATGAAATGTTCAAAACACCAGAGCCAATGTGCGAATTTCTTCGATGCGTCCGCCGAATGTGGATCACTGTCTAGACGCTCCGGCTTCAGGAGTCTGTCCATCCCTGGAAGTATTAAGCTATTAAAATTGATATACCTTAAATAGCTACAGAGACTGGTAGTTATAACTCAAACAGTTGGCTTTTAATAGCTTAGAACTGGACAGAACAGAATACACATGTTAGCCTTCTGACCAGCTTCTCAGAAGTGAACTAGGAGGCGGAGCCAGGGGCGAAGTAACAGATCAGGACAATCAATGGCACAGCAGAGTGGTATACAGTACATCAGCATTCCTGGCCAACCAAGAAAACAGCAGGGTTACAATAGATTACAATAGGAAACTATACACAGGTAGAATAAGGTATATACTTATAAGACTTATTTCACCACAGTCATTATGCTTCCTGATCCATAAGGCAGGAGCAGATGATGCTGAGCATCTGCTTTATGTCTCTCAGTGGATTGTCTCTGCCTGTAGTATTGCTTACATCCTGAGCACCTCTCCCTCTGCTGGGCTGGGGTGGTCCTGCTCCCCTGTAGGGCAGGAGTGGTGCAGGTCGGCCATTGGTGTTGTGCTCTGATGGCGTGTACGTGGGGATCCTCTCTGGTCCTGGTTGGTGTGGTGGTGGTCTCTGTAGTGGTCCTGGGCTGTACCCCGCTGGTCTCTGGTGGCCGGGGGGGGTGTCCTCTTGGAGTCTGGGTGTGGACCCGGTTAAGAGCGACGTCCTTCAGGGCCTTAGCAAAGACCGGCACTAGTTCCTTGTGGAGATGGACGTGGTTGCGAAGACATTCCACATCGAGGGTGGGATGTTGGGCCAGGTGCACATTTTGTTTTATCTATCCCTCTGTCTCTCTCTCTCCCCCAGTCTTTTTCTCGGTCTCTCGCTCATTCAGTCTCTCTCTCTCTCTCTCCCCCCCCCAGGCTCTCTCTTTCTCCCAGCTCAGTCTCTCCCTCTCCCTCCTCCCAGTCTCTCCCTCTCTCCCAGTCATTCCCACTCTCCCCCCACCCCCAGGCTCTGCCTCTATCTCTCTCCCTCTCCCCCAGTCTCTCTCTCTCCCCTGTCTCTCTCTCCCCCGTCTCTCTCTCTCCCCCAGTACCTCTCTCCCTGTCCCCAAGCCTCTCTCTCTCTCTCTCCCCATCTCTCTCTCCCAGTCTCTCTCTCCCCGTCACTCTCTCTCTCCCTGTCTCTCCCCCAGTCTCTCTCCCCAGTCTCTCCCTCTCCCTGTCTCTCTCTCTCCCAGTCTCTCTCTCTCCCCTATCTCTCTCCCAGTCTCTCTCTCTCTCCCAGTCTCTCTCTCCCCAGTCTCTCTCCTCAGTCTCTCTCTCTCTCCCCAGCCTCTCTCTCCCTCTCGCCCAGTCTCTCTCTCGCCCAGTCTGTCTCTCTTGCCCAGTCTCTCTCTCGCCCAATCCCTCTCTCCCCCCGGCCTCTCTCACTCTCCCCCCCGGCCTCTCTCTCTCTCCCCCCGGCCTCTCTCTCTCTCTCCCCCCGGCCTCTCTCTCTCTCTCCCCAGTCTCTCTCTCTATCCCCAGTCTCTCTCTCCCCAGTCTCTCTCTCCCCAGTCTCTCTCTCTCCCCAGTCTCCCTCTCTCCCCCAGTCTCTCTCTCTCTCTCTCCCCAGTCTCTCTCTCCTTGCCTCTCTTTCTCTCCCCAGTCTCTCTCTCTCCCCTGTCTCTTTCTCTCCCCAGTCTCTCTCTCTCCCCTGCCTCTCTCTCTCCGCCCGGTCTCTCTCTCTCTCTCTCCCCCATTCTCTCACTCCCTCTCCCCCAGTCTCTCTCCCCAATCTGCGTGTCTCCTGTCTCTCTCTCTCCCCAGTCTCTCTCTCTCCCTATCTCTCTCTCACCCAGTCCCTCCCTCTCTCTCCCCAGTCTCTCTCTCTCTCGCCCAGTTCCTCTCTCTCTCCCCAGTCTCTCTCTCTCTCCCCAGTCTTTCTCTCTCCTCGCCTCTCTTTCTCTCCCCAGTCTCTCTCTCTCCCCTGTCTCTCTCTCCGCCCGGTCTCTCTCTCTCTCTCTCTCTCCCCCATTCTCTCACTCCCTGTCCCCCATTTTCTCTCTCTCCCCCAGTCTCTCTCCCCAATCTGTGTCTCTCCTGTCTCTCTCTCTCTCTCTCCCAGTCTCTCTCTCTCTCTCCCTATCTCTCTCTCTCCCCAGTTTCTCTCTCTCTACCCGTTTCTCTCTCTCTCCCTGTTTCTCTCTCTCTCGCCCAGTCTCTCTCTCTCTCTCTCGCCCAGTCTCTCTCTCTCTCCCTGTTTCTCTCTCTCCCAGTCTCTCTCTCTCCCAGTCTCTCTTTCGCCCAGTCTCTCTCTCCCTCTCCCCAGTCTCTCTCCCTCTCCCCAGTCTCTCAATCTCTCCCCCAGTCTCTCTCTCTCTCCTTCAGTCTCTCTCTCTCCCCCAGTCTCTCTCTCTCACTCTCTCCCTGTCTCTCTCGCCCAGTCTCTCTCTCTCTCTCTCGCCCAGTCTCTCTCTCTCTCTCTCACCCAGTCTCTCTCTCTCTCTCGCCCAGTCTCTCTCTCTCTCCCAGTCTCTCTCTCTCTTGCTCAGTTTCTCTCTCTCTCTCGCCCAGTCTCTCTCTCTCTCGCCCAGTCTCTCTCTCTCGCCCAGTCTCTCTCTCTCCCCATCCCTCTCTCTGTCCCATCTCTCTCTCCCCAGTCTCTCTCTCCCAGTCTCTGTCTCTCACCCAGTCTCTCTCTCGCCCAGTCTCTCTCTCTCACCCCAGTCTCTCTCTCTCTCGCCCAGTCTCTCTCTCTCTCCCCAGTCTTTCTCTCTCTCTCTCCAGTCTCTCCCCCTCTCCCCAGTCTCTCTCTCCCCAGTCTCTCTCTCTCGCTCCTTCAGTCTCTCTCTCTCTCCCCCCAGTTATAGGGGGTTTTGGTTTGGGGTTTGTGTCTGGCCAGTCAGGTGTATCTGAGCTGCTCCAGCCCTGTGCGGTTCGAATCGCTTCCCCTCTGGTTCTGACCACCGGACTTATTACGAGCAGCAATATAAACAAAACGAGACCAGTGGTTTGGTGCAAAGAAAACCAAAGTTTATTAAAAATAGAGAAAATTAAACACTATACAGAGAAAATCACTATGTATGTAACACAATTACACTTGGCGGGGGAGGAGAAACGGACACATCGAGGGAAAATGACTAAAATGACAATTTTAACAATCCCCTTAACTCCCACCCTTTACATCTATCTAAGTTGTCTTGCGATGGGCCAGAAAGTTTATGCTCACCAGTCTCGGATGTTAGAACGCCTGCTCCATGCCCCGTTGTCTGCCGATGTCTTTAAGGTTTACGCCGCCTAGAGCAGAGATACCCCAGTGATTCAAAGGTAACTGTCGGTATCCTGCTTCCCTGGACGGGCTCTTTGTCGTCGATCTTCCCTGCTTCCCTGGACGGGCTCTTCATTGTCGATCTTCTTGATGGTAAGGCAGGGCACCGGAGTCCAGGCGAGAGAGAGAGAGAGAGATGGCTTCCCGAGGGACTACTTATACCCCTTTCTGGGAGCCCTTATCACTCGCCAGATCAGCTTGTTTCTTTGTCTGACCTGGACGTGCTGAAGTCTATACAAAGGAAACCGTTCTGGGTCCATCGACCTGGATGGCCGGTTAATCGGTTTTTAAACGTCCCATAAGTGTTTTCCTTTGTGTAACTGGTCTTGTGATAGGGCCATTCCAGTTTTAATGCCCCGTTGATCGTTTCCAAACAGTGTTGAAGTCAGCTAACGAAGGTCTGAATGCAGCTATTACCCGTTGATTATCTGTGCAAACTGCCTTGATGGGTTTTAATCAGAGGCCCGAATGCCACTGTTTGCTTCTCATACATAAATGCAGAAGGGCTGTCTGCCTTCTAATTTCTCTCTCTCGCCCAGTCTCTCTCTCTCCCAGTCGCTCTCTCTCGCCCAGTCTCTCTCCCAGTCTCTCTCTCTCTCTCGCCCATTCTCTCTCTCCCAGTCTCTCTCTCTCGCCCAGTCTCTCTCTCTCCCAGTCTCTCTCTCTCGCCCAGTCTCTCTCTCTCCAAATCTCTCTCTTGCTCAGTTTCTCTCTCTCCCCAGTCTCTCTCTCTCCCATCTCTCTCTCTCTCCCATCTCTCTCTCCCCAGTCTCTCTCTCTCCCAGTCTCTGTCTCTCACCCAGTCTCTCTCTCTCTCTCTCGCCCAGTCTCTCTCTCGCCCAGTCTCTCTCTTGCTCAGTTTCTCTCTCTCCCCAGTCTCTCTCTCTCCCATCTCTCTCTCTCTCCCATCTCTCTCTCCCCAGTCTCTCTCTCTCCCAGTCTCTGTCTCTCACCCAGTCTCTCTCTCTCTCTCTCGCCCAGTCTCTCTCTCGCCCAGTCTCTCTCTCTCGCCCGGTCTCTCTCTCTCTCTTTCTCTCTCTCGCCCAGTCGCTCTCTCTATCTCGCCCTGTCTCTCTCTCGCCCATCTCTCTCTCTCTCTCTCCCCAGTTTCTCTCTCTCCCAGTCTCTGTCTCTCACCCAGTCTCTCTCTCTCTCGCCCAGTCGCTCTCTCTATCTCGCCCTGTCTCTCTCTCTCTCTCTCTCTCTCCCTCTCCCCCAGTCTCTCTCCCATCTCTCCCTCTCCCCAGTCCCTATCTCTCTCTCCCCAGTCTATCTCTCACCCTCTCCAAGTCTCTGTCTCTCTCTCTCCCTCAGTCTCTCTCTCTCTCTCCCCCAGTCTCTGTCTTTGTCTTTCTCCTTCAGTCTCTCTCTCTCCCTCCCCCAGGCTTTCTTTCTCTCCCCCCACGTCTCTCCCTCGCCCTTCCCCAGTCGCTCCCTCTCTCCCAGTCTCTCCCACTTCCCCCCCCCCCCGTAAGGAATTAGCACACACACGCTAGCGGGGCTGGGGTTATTTGTCTCTGGCCAGTCAGAAGCCTCTGAGCTGCTCCAGGGACCCCCTTGCGGTTTCGAAGCGCTCCCCTATTCCTGAATTATGACCCCCGGACTTATTCGGTGGCGATGTAGACAGAAAACAACGTGACTCGTGGTTTGAGTGCAAAAACAGACCAGTATTTATTGAAAACAAAAGAGAGAAAAATCGATATGGCTCTTATGCCTGGTACAACACTTTTGCTTAAACGCAGTACGCTTAGTGTCCACTAGAGGGCTCCCTGCTCAGTGTGACTCTCCTTTATTTAACACACGCAGTACACTCAGTGTCCACTAGAGCACTCCCTGCTCAGTGCAACACTACTTTATTTTAAATACAGTGCTTTAACTTAAAAACCCTTTGCGCACTACAGCACCTTAGCTTAGTGGCTTTTACTTAAAAACAGCACTTTAATACAGTTACTTTAAAACAGCTAACAGCGTTCACCACAGCACTACAGCTTGATGCAACACTCCTTTTAATACAGTTTTACATACAGTACTTTAAAACAGCTACTCCTTTTTAATACAGTTTTAAATACCGAATTCAGTGTTCACTATAGCACTTCTCTGCTAGGTGCAACACTGTCTTGCTTAGATAGGGGAGGAGAAACGGACACAATGAAGGAAATCGACTAAAATCACAATTCTAATGAAATTCCCACTTTACTCCCACCCCTATACCTATTCTAAGTTGCCTTGTGGAAGGCCAGAAAAACATATGCTCACCACTGGAAATGCCTGCTCCGTGTCCTGTGAACTTAGATTTTCACTGCCCCGAAGTGAAAAACGCCCCAGTGTTTTAAAAGTAAACTGCTGGTGTTTCGCTTCTACAGGCAGACTCCCACGCTGTTGAGGGACCCGGAGGCGAGGCCAGAGAGAGAACGATGCTTCTGGGAAGCTATCTTTTATACCCCCATTTGGGACCCGCCCAGATCCTGATGTTTCTGGGCTAAAACAAAAGGGATCCAACTGCCCCATTGTCCAGTAACGGGTTTCAATGTGTTCTCCCATTCATTTAAACGGTTTCTCCTCAGTTTGGATGTGTCCACTTGATATACAAACAAATGCTAATAGCATTCAATTTCTTTGTAAACAAAGCATTGTCCTGTGGTCATCTGGAACCGCAATTGATTGACAGTCTTGAGTGCTTAGCAAACAAAGTTCCTTTGTTCATGCTGGCAGTTTCAAGCACTTGATCTTAGAGTCGACATTGTAGAACGTTCTGTAAACAGGCATCGATTGTCCTGCTGCAGGGCGGGGGGGAAACTCCCCTTTGACAGATTTGACTGCCATTGAACCTTTCTTCACAGACACACACAAGCTGTTTCCAAGTCCTTTTTGCTTTCGGCCATGTGGTCTGACGGCCATCTTTGATCCCGGGAATCTTTTAAAGGCACATCACCCAGGGATTCTTTAATCAAATAAATTAATCTTCAGAGCTGTAAATTATTGCAAAATCTTACAGTCCCCCATCGGATACTAAAACTTGCTTGTAGTATCCTTGCCAAAAGTGAGCTATAATTTCTGACCCCCCCACAAACAACCTTCCCTTATACTTAACTAAATCTATCTTTGATCCCCCGACACCTCCATCTCCCCTGCCCAGAGAGAATCAAGATTCAAGATTCAAGATCATTTTATTGCCATATGTAACTAGTACAATGGAATGCTTACCCCCCACTCACTCCCACAATACAAGCATATAATATAAAAGCAAAAAAATAAAAACAAGTATAAATAAAAACAATAAGCAAATAAGCAAAAAGTATAGCAATAACAGTCCAAGTTGCAGGATATGATGAATAGTGCAAAAAAGCCTCAATTACCACTGGAAATAATAGTAATGTAATATGATAAATATATGGTAATATAAGTATAATATATATATTTACATAAACATATAACTATAATATATAGGGCAGTGCGATTAGCAGTTCAGTAGGCGCACTGCCTGTGGATAGAAACTGTTCTTAAACCTGCTGGTCCTGGTTCGGATGCTGCAGTACCGACGTCCAGACCGCAGGAGGGAGAACAGTTTGTGCCCAGGGTGATTGGGGTCCTGGATGATGGAGCGGGCTTTGTTCTGGCACCTGGTCTGGAAGATCTCCTCGATGGACGGAAGTGCGCACCCGATGATCTTTTCTGCCGTATTCACAACTCTCTGGATGGCTTTCTTGTTCTGTGCAGTGGTGTTACCATACCACACATTGACACCACTCGTCAAGACACTCTCTATGGTGCCGCGGTAAAAGTTCACAAGCCACTGTGTGCTTATGCCGCATTTCCTCAGGCACCGTAGAGGGTAAAGGTGCTGGTGTGCCTTCTTCAGCATAGCCTCAGTATTATGGTTCCAGGCCAGGTCATCAGAGATCTGCAGACCCAGGAATCGGAAGCAACTGACGACTTCCACTGGTGTCCCGTCTATGCTGATGGGGCGATGGTTCCCTCGGTGGCTTCTGAAGTCCACGATGAGCTCCTTAGTTTTGCCAACGTTCAGGGCAAGGTTGTTGTCATTGCACCATCTCATCAGCTGGACTATCTCATCTCTGTACTATCGTCATCGTTGCTTATCAGGCCAATTACTGTGGTGTCGTCGGCAAACTTGATAATCCGGTTATTGCTGTTTATGGCTGTACAGTCATGTGTAAACAGAGAGTACAGCCAAGGACTGAGGCGGCAGCCTTGTGGCGCTCCGGTGTTGAGAACCAGAGTGGATGAGGTGCTGTTCCCTATTTTCACCACTTGAGGCCTACCAGTCAGGAAATCCAGAATCCAATTGCAGATGGGGGTGCCCAGGCCTAGGTCCCTCAGTTTCAGGACCAGCTTGGAGGGAATAATAGTATTAAATGCAGAACTGTAGTCCATGAACAACAGTCTGACGTAAGTGTCCCTCCTGTCTAGGTGTTCCAGGGCAGTGTGTAGTGTTAGGGAGATGGCATCGTCTACAGACCTGTTCGCCCTATATGCGAACTGGAACGGGTCCAAGGAATCGGATATGATGCTGCTTATGTGTGTCATGACCAACTTTTCCAGGCACTTCACGGCTATAGATGTTAGAGCCACGGGACGATAGTCATTGAGGCCTGTTACCTTGGTCTTCTTAGGTAACGGCACAATGGTTGTCTCCTTGAAGCACACTGGTACAACAGACTGCTGCAATGAGATGTTAAAAATGTCCGTGAACACAGGAGCCAGCTGGTCTGCGCAGGTCTTGAAGACACGGGGTGAAACCCCATCTGGGCCGGCTGCCTTCCGTGCTTTCACCCTCCTGAAGGTTCTCTGGACCTCGGATTCAGTCAGCTGTAATGTGTAATCCTCTGGGTGGCTGGGGGTTTTGATGGCTGGCTCAGTGTTCTCCCTCTCAAAGCGAGCATAAAAAGTATTCAGTTCATCTGGTAGGGAGGGATCGGTGTTGGTGACTCCCGCTGAGCTCCCCTTGTAGTTGGTGATGGCCCTTAGTCCCTGCCACATGCGTCTGGCGTCAGAGCCTCTGCCATACTGAGACTCTAGTTTGTTCTTAGTCTTTTTTGCTGCTTTGATAGCCTTTCTGAGGTCATACTTGGCCTTCTTGTAGAGTTCGGTGTCCCCTGATTTGAAAGCGGTACGCCGTTCTCTTAGTTAGTTGCGGATGTCTGAGTTCATCCATGGTTTGCAGTTAGGAAATAAACAGACAGTCTTGGTAGGAATGCATTCATCCACCAGTCTGTTAATGTATCCAGTAACGTGACCTGCGTACACATCCAGGTCTGGGTTCTTGAAAACACCCCAGTCCGTTATTTCTAACCCGCCCTGCAGTTGTAATTCTGTGTCCGCTGTCCAGCTTCGCACCGTTTTTACTGTTGTGGGTGTGCTCTTTAACTTCTGTTTGTAAACAGGAAGTAGGAGTATGGAAATGTGGTCCGATTTGCCAAAGCCCGGCCGAGCAATGGCACGGTAGGCGTGCTTTATTGTTGTTAAGCAGTGATCTAGAGCTTTTCCATTTCTTGTCGGACAGAAGATGTGTTGAAAGTATTTCGGCAATACTTTCTTTAAACTACAATGGTTGAAGTCTTCCGCAATGATAGGAACTGCCTCGGGATACCGGTTCTGAAGTTTACTGACCTCACTGTAAAGTTCACTCAGTGCAGCGTTTGCATCAGCTTGTGGCTGAATGTAGACTGCTGCCATGAGAATAGCAGAGATTTCCCTCGGTAAATAAAAAGGGCGACACTTAATTGTTAGTAGTTCTAAATTAGGTGAACAGTGTTGTGAAAGTACCTGGACATCTGTACACCAGTTGTTGTTGATCAGGCAGCAGACACCCCCACCTCTGTTCTTCCCCGTTGAATCAGCTGTTCTGTTGGCCCGAAACAGAAGGAATCCCTGGGGCTGCACCGCCTCATCAGGTATCATGGAGGTTAGCCACGACTCTGTTAGGAACATGGCACAGCACTCCCTAATGTCCCGCTGTGAGGCGATACGGCAATTCAACTCGTCAATCTTATTTGCCAGAGATTGAACATTGGCAAGGAGAATGCTGGGCAAAGCTGGTTTCCACCCCCGTCTGCGTGATCTAACTAGCAGGCCTGCCCGCGACCCCCGCCTGTGGGCTCGTCTGCACCTACTCCCCGGGGCCTGATGGTTCTGGTCGAGGGGTGGACTCCCCTGCCCCCGCTGCTCTCCATTGTCCCTCAGTACCTCCACAGGAAAGTCTTTTGTTAAGTTTCTTGTTGTGATGTCTGTATTTCCGTGAAAAACAACTGGAATATTCCGTAATTCCAAGAGTGTTTGGCGACTATATATAATAACCACTTTCATACTCAGGATACGCATAATAATAAATAAAAAGCAACAGCGAACCTGCAGGAGATGAGGCGGTCGAGCGGCGGCAATGATAAAAGCGGCGGCGAGGCAGATAGGCCCAGAGCGGCGATGGCAGCAGCAGCAGTCCTGTGGTAGACGAGGCGGCGGCTGTGAGGCAGGTATGCCTATATTCGAGGCAAGTAAGCCCATAGGCGAGGCAGGTAGGCCCAGAGACGAGACAGGTAGGTCTAGAGGCGAGGCAGGTAGGCCCAGAGGCGAGGCAGGTAGGCCCAGAGGCGAGGCAGGTAGGCCCAGAGGCGAGGCAGGTAGGCCCAGAGGCGAGGCAGGTAGGCCCAGAGGCAAGGCAGGTAGGTCTAGAGGCAAGACAGGTAGGCCCAGAGGCGAGACAGGTAGGCCCAGAGACAGGTATGCCTATATTCGAGGCAGGTAAGCCCAGAGGCTGTGAGGCAGGTATGCCTATATTCGAGGCAGGTAAGCCCAAAGGCGAGGCAGGTAGGTCTAGAGGCGAGGCAGGTAGGCCCAGAGGCGAGACAGGTAGGCCCAGAAGCAGGGCAGGTAGGACTAGAAGCAAGACAGGTAGGCCCAGAAGGCAAGTATGTCTATATTCGAGGCAGGTAAGCCCAGAGGTGAGGCAGGTGGTCTAGAGGCAAGACAGGTAGACCCAGAGGCGAGACAGGTAGGTCTAGAAATCTAAAGGCGAGACGAGGCAGGTAGGTCTAGAGGCGAGACCGGTAGGCCCAGAGGCGAGGCAGGTAGGTCTATAGGCGAGACAGGTAGGCCCAGAGGCGAGGCAGGTAGGTCTAGAGGCGAGACAGGTAGGTCCAGAGTCGAGGCAGGTAAGTCTATAGGCGACACAAGTAGACCCAGAGACGAGACAGGTGGGCCCAGAGGCAAGGTAGATAGGCCCATAGACAAGGCAAGTAGACCCCCAAAAGTGGTGCAGCAGCAACGGACCCGCGGGAAACTAAGCGGCCGAGCGACGGCGGTGAGACAGTTAAGCCCAGACGCAAGGTAGGTAGTCTCTAAAGCGGCGGCAGCAGCAACCACCCGCGGGAAACGAGGCGGCCGAACGGCAACGGAAAGGCAGGTAAGCAGCAGCAATGGACCCACGGGAAACCAAGCGGCCGAGCGACAGCGGGGAGACAGTTAAGCCCAGACGCAAGGTAGGTAGTCTCTAAAGCGGCGGCAGCAGCAACCACCCGCGGGAAACAAGGCGGCCGAACGGCAACGGAAAGGCAGGTAAGCCCAGAGGCGAAGCAGGTAAGTAGATAGGCAGGTAGAACGGCCGCAGTAGCGAAAAAAATAAAACAAAGCTGTGGGAGCTCACAGAGACACGTCTGCTCTCTTTCAGCGCCGTGCCACAAATCCCGACTGAAGGGTCAACAGACTCGTAGTACGGCGGGCATCTATTGACAGAAAACCAAAATTTAATTGAATAATCAATACACGAAGGGGGTTCCAGTGCCCCTGCGCCACTTATATTCACAATAAGTCAAGCATGGAGGGGGTCCTATGCCCCTGCACCGCTTGTAACATAATTTCAACATCTTTAAAGGGATTGTCATCCAGCCAACATGTCTGCTAAAAAAAGATGGAAGACAAACGAGCTTCCCTTAACTCCAAACAAGCAGTGAAATATTAACCAGTTCTGTAAATTCTTAGTCTTAAATTGTATTTCCAGCAGCAGTTTTTAAATGTTGTGGGCATCTGTTTCCTGCAGACCCCTTCCTTCGTGGACTAGGGATGCTTCCTCTCTCGAATCCCATGACACGTTGATCCCTGGTGCCTTCCGGAACTCTGAAAAACAAAAGAAAACATCTCGCCAGGTCCCCTGGCTTGGGGAAGTGTAATCAGGTCCCGTGACCTTGATCCACAATACAATCCTGGAACCATACCACACTCAAAACTTATACACTAATATGTCACTGTAATTAAAATTAACATGTTCTACCTTAACACACGTTCTACCTTAATAACATGTTCTACCTTAATTCTTTCTACCTTAATACACGTTCTACCTTAATTCTTTAATCACACATAACTGACCAAAACTATTTACAAGCGCCGCCCATCTCCAGGCGGCCAGCTCAGTCCCTGGTTGGGCTGCCACAGGCTGCTCCCTGTGGCATGGCTGGACTGATTGCAGCTTCTGGTCCCTCGCAGCTTATGGCTGCTGGTTGGGGACCTCTGCTCTTTGGCCTTTCCCTGACTCGGGAGACCGCCCTACTCCACTGTAAAGTGGGTGACCCTACTTTCTTGGGCTGGGACACCCGAAGAGATCTCCTAGGGAGTGCTGCCGGGGGGGGGGGCTACCCTGGCGAGCAGACCCTTAGCTCGGGTCACACTCCCTGCTGGCTGGGGACCTCCTCCTTTGGGTCCCTCCCTCCCCAAACCTGGGCTGAGGACAGGCAATCCCTTGCCACCGGCTGCCGGTGGCTGAGAGCCTTCCCCTTCAGGTCTAAAACCTGGTTCAGGCTCCTCCCTGGAGTCCCACAAGAGAGGGGGAATCGCTCAGGCCAAGTGCTGGGGAGCTCCTACAATCCCAGCTGCTTGTTCCCCTGCCCCCTGCTTAAACAAACTGCATCGTTTGATATAACTGGCTGCCTGCCAGTAATCCTGTTCAAAATCATGAATAGCTCCTCCCCTAACACAAGTCACAGCGCTTGCCTGTGAACTTGGACCTGCTGTGGGCTGGGGATTTCTATTCTCAGGTTCACTCCCAGCTGCCTGTTTCCCTGTGGGTCCCATTAAGCTAAATGGGACCTTGTCAGACCGGGGTGAATGGGTCAGGTCCTTCGAGTGGACCGCCGTGCTGGATCCTCCAGAATCCACCCAATATCTCCCCTGCACCATCTCCTCCCCCATCTCAACATAGGGCCTGCTCCTCTCAGCATTTTCGTGGGGACACAGGTCAACAAGCTGCGCTGGTTCTACTCATTGCTGGGAGTGATGTGGGGCAGACGGGGTCAGAGCACCGGTGGTGGCTGCTATTTTTCCCTGGTTGGTCAGAAGAGACCGTAGGGACCGCAAAAATGACTCAATTGCTGTGGGAGGGAGGTCTGGCCCTGCCTTTTGGGCTGGGGCTGTGGGATCCTTTCCCTTATCCTTTCAAGGATTTTTACAGTCTTTTCTTCAGTGACCGTCTTTCCCACATCCATAGCAATTTAACCTAGCCTGAGAGGACCGGTTCCCCTCCTGGTGCCACTCTCTCTTACTCTGGCTCCCAGGTTTAACCTCATGGACTTTTCCCTTGGGTTGGGGCGTCTCAATACCCCTCCTGTTTCTCGGAGCTGTGGGTGGCGGTCGTGGTACCTCTGATTCCCTGGCCAACCGTTCCCTGGGTGTTGCCTGTGGGACGGTTTTAATTGGGTTGCCAGTAAAATCCGACTGGCCTGCCTTCGGGCTGATCAGACATAGCATCCCCTTTGCTCTTTTTAAAGCCATACTCAGGCTTTCTATCTCTTCCCTACAGGGGCCATGATCTGCTTCCTCAAACCCGTGCTCATAGGCCAGCTTATATGCTGCCTTTACTTCCCTAAACCTTCTCCTTCTGCTCTTTTAATTTTTGTATGAGGCGAGCATTCTCCTCCCGCACCCTCATCTCATTGTTCTTGGTCTCTGCAACTAGGCACTTCAGGTACTCTGACTCGTGCCTCGTGTGGCTTTTGCCCTCACTAAACTGAACTACCAGGCGCTCTACCTTGGCCTGGTATTCTTCAACCTCCCTTTCCCTATCCCAACTCTCTGCCCTGGCTTCCCTAAGCCTACGGGTAACCTCCCCAAGCCTGCGGGAACCTAACCACAAACAAACCAGTGGGATAAAAAGAAACCCAATAACTGCTGCTCGTTCCAGACCCAAACCACTGTTTGCCACACCGCACACCGTTGCCGAGGGTCCTGCCGTGGTTGCCATTTTGTACGGAATTAGCACACACACGCTAGCGGGGCTGGGGTTATTTGTCTCTGGCCAGTCAGAAGCCTCTGAGCTGCTCCAGGGACCCCCTTGCGGTTTTGAAGCGCTCCCCTATTCCTGAGTTCTGACCCCCGGACTTATTCGGTGGCGATGTAGACAGAAAACAACGTGACTCATGGGTTGGGTGCAAAAACAGACCAGTATTTATTGAAAACAAAAGAGAGAAAAATCGATATGGCTCTTATGCCTGGTACAACACTTTTGCTTAAACGCAGTACACTTAGTGTCCACTAGAGGGCTCTCTGCTCAGTGCGACTCTCCTTTATTTAATACACGCAGTACACTCAGTGTCCACTAGAGCGCTCCCTGCTCAGTGCAACACTATTTTAAATGCAGTACTTTAACTTAAAAACCCTTTGCGCACTACAGCACCTTAGCTTAGTGGCTTTTACTTAAAAACAGCACTTTAATACAGTTACTTTAAAACAGCTAACAGCGTTCACCACAGTACTACAGCTTGATGCAACACTCCTTTTATTACAGTTTTACATACAATACTTCAATACAGCTACTCCTTTTTAATACAGTTTTAAATACCGAATTCAATGTTCACTATAGCACTTCTCTGCTAGGTGCAACACTGTCTTGCTTAAATAGGGGAGGAGAAACGGACACAATGAAGGAAATCAACTAAAATCACAATTCTAATGAAATTCCCACTTTACTCCCACCCCTATACCTATTCTAAGTTGCCTTGTGGTAGGCCAGAAAAAGATATGCTCACCACTGGAAATGCCTGCTCCGTGTCCTGTGAACTTAGATTTTCACTGCCCCGAAGTGAAAAACACCCCAGTGTTTTAAAAGTAAACTGCTGGTATTTCGCTTCTACAGGCAGACTCCCACGCTGTAGAGGGACACGGAGGTGAGGCCAGAGAGAGAACGATGCTTCTGGGAAGCTATCTTTTATACCCCCATTTGGGACCCGCCCAGATCCTGATGTTTCTGGGCTAAAACAAAAGGGATCCAACTGCCCCATTGTCCAGTAACGGATCTGAATGTGTTCTCCCATTCATTTAAACAGTTTCTCCTCAGTTTGGCTGTGTCCACTTGATATACAAACAATCATTCAATTTCTTTGTAAACAAAGCATTGTCCTGTGGTCATCTGGAACCGCAATTGATTGACAGTCTTGAGTGCTTAGCAAACAAAGTTCCTTTGTTCATGCTGGCAGTTTCAAGCACATGATCTTAGAGTCGACATTGTAGAACGTTCTGTAAACAGGCATCGATTGTCCTGCTGCAGGGCGGGGGGGAAACTCCCCTTTGATTGACAGATTTGACTGCCATTGAACCTTTCTTCACAGACACACACACACAAGCTGTTTCCAAGTCCTTTTTGCTTTCGGCCATGTGGTCTGACGGCCATCTTTGATCCCGGGAATCTTTTAAATGCACATCACCCAGGGATTCTTTAATCAAAGAAATTAATCTTCGGAGCTGTAAATTATTATGAAATCTTACACCCCAGGCTCTGTCTCTATCTCTCTCCTTCTCCCCCAGTCTCTCTTTCTCCCCAGTCTCTTTCTCCCTGTCTCTCTCTCTTTCTCTCTCTCTCCCACAGTCTCTCTCTCCTTGTCCCCAAGTCTCTCTCTCTCTCTCCCCCAGTCTCTCTCCCCAGTTTCTCTCTCTCTCCCTGTCTCTCTCTCTCTCTCCTGTCACTCTCTCTCTCCCCGTCTCTCCACCAGTCTCTCTCTCTCACTCCCCCAGTCTCTCTCCCCCATCTCTCTCTCCCCCCAGTCTCTCTCGCCCAGTTTCTCTCTCTCCCGCCCAGTCTCTCTCTCTCTCTCTCTCGCCCAGTCTCTCTCTCTCTCTCTCTGTTTCTCTCTCTCTCACCCCAGTCTCTCTCGCCCAGTCTCTCTCTCTCGCCCAGTCTCCCTCTCTCTCCCCAGTCTTTCTCTCTCTCTCTCCAGTCTCTCTCCCTCTCCCCAGTCTCTCTCTCCCCCAGTCTCTCTCTCTCTCTCCTTCAGTCTCTCTCTCTCTCCCCCAGTTGTAGGGGGTTTTGGTTTGGGGTTTGTGTCTGGCCAGTCAGGCATATCTGAGCTGCTCCAGCCCTGTGCGGTTCGAATCGCTTCCCCTCTGGTTCTGACAACCGGACTTATTACGAGCAGCGATATAAACAAAACGAGACCAGTGGTTTGGTGCAAAGAAAACCAATGTTTATTAAAAATAGAGAAAATTAAACACCATACAGAGAAAATCACTATGTATGTAACACAATTACACTTAGCGGGGGAGGAGAAACGGACACATCGAGGGAAAATGACTAAAATGACAATTTTAACAATCCCCTTAACTCCCACCCTTTACACCTATCTAAATTGTCTTGCGATGGGCCAGAAAGTTTATGCTCACCAGTCTCGAATGTTAGAACGCCTGCTCCATGCCCCGTTGCCTGCCGATGTCTTTAGGGTTTTCGCCACCTAGAGCAGAGATACCCCAGTGATTCAAAGGTAACTGTCGGTATCCTGCTTCCCTGGACGGGCTCTTCGTCGTCGATCTTCTTGATGGTAAGGCAGGGCACCGGAGTCCAGGCGAGAGAGAGAGAGAGATGGCTTCCCGAGGGACTACTTATACCCCTTTCTGGGAGCCCTTATCACTCGCCAGATCAGCTTGTTTCTTTGTCTGACCTGGACGTGCTGAAGTCTATACAAAGGAAACCGTTCTGGGTCCATCGACCTGGATGGCTGGTTAATCGGTTTTTAAACGTCCCATAAGTGTTTTCCTTTGTGTAACTGGTCTTGTGATGGGGCCATTCCAGTTTTAATGCCCCGTTGATCGTTTCCAAACAGTGTTGAAGTCAGCTAACGAAGGTCTGAATGCAGCTATTACCCGTTGATTATCTGTGCAAACTGCCTTGATGGGTTTTAATCAGAGGCCCGAATGCCACTGTTTGCTTCTGATACATAAATGCAGAAGGCCTGTCTGCCTTCTAATTTCTGGAACATTCCTTCTTTGTCAGTCCAAACCTGAACTTTGCAGGCCTTGGCCATGAGGTTGACCGTAGCCATCTTGTTGGGCCCTGGAGCCCTGGATTTTAAACTCAGTCCAGCCAGAGTTTCTCCAATAAGCCAGAAGTAAATCTTCAGGGGAGACATGAAATTTGCGAATCCTTTCACAGTCTCTCTCTCTCTCTCCCCAGTCTCTCTCTCTCCCCAGTCTCTCTCTCTCTCCCCCAGTCCCTCTCTCTCCCATCTCTCTCCCCAGTCTCTCTCTCTCCCAGTCCCTCTCTCTCACCCAGTCTCTCTCTCTCTCTCACCCAGTCTCTCTATCTTGCCCAGTCTCTCTCTCTCTCACCCAGTCTCTCTATCTTGCCCAGTCTCTCTCTCTCTCCCTCTCCCCAGTATCTCTCCCCTGTCTCTCCCTCTCCCCAGTCCCTCTCGCCTCTCCCCCAGTCTCTCTTTCTCTCCCCAGTCTCTCTTTCTCTCCCCAGTCTCTCTCTCTCCCCCAGTCTCTCACTCTCTCCCCAGTCTCTCACCCTCTCCCCAGTCTCTGTCTCTCTCAGTCTCTGTCTCTCTCCTTCAGTCTCTCTCTCTCTCTCCCTCCGCCAAGCTCTCGCTCTCTCCCCCCCCAGTCTCTCCCTCTCCCTTCCCCAGTCGCTCCCTCTCTCCCAGTCTCTCCCACTCCCCCCCCGGCTCTCTCTATCTCTCTCCTTCTCCCCCAGTCTCTCTCTCTCTCCCCAGTCTCTCTCTCTCAATTCAATTCAATTCAATTCAAATTGCTTTATTTGCATGATAAGGTACATCTTATGTTGCCAAAGCATCAAAATACATTTATGGTTGAACACATAAACGCAGATCTATTCATGCAGTGTATAAACAGATATATCCCTGAGTGTATAAATATACATTCACATAATTTATATATACTCTTTTCTTAGGTTTACTGGTTGTCCCTCTGTTTATGGCAAGCTGTAACATAGTGTGCCGCTAGTGTTACACAGTTTCTCTCTTCCCCTAGTAGGTATGGGAGTTTTTGGTCGTCATTCAAATTTCTGAATTCAGGGCATATTTGTGAGAATTTTTGGTAGAAATTCTCCCTGATGCCCTGATATTTTCCACAGGCTGTGAGGAAGTGCATCTCTGTCTCCACCACTCCCTGACTGCAGTGAAAGCATATCCTGTCCTCTCTTGGCAGCCTGTCCTGTCTGTGTCTGCTTTTTTCGATCGCCAGGCTATGTTCACTGAGTCTGTATCTTGTCAAGGTTTTTCTCAGTTTGCTATCCTTTACCATGGTCAGGTACTCAGCCATGTTGTATTGTCTGTCTCTCTCTCTCTTTCCCCAGTCTCTCTCTCCCTGTCCCCAAGTCTCTCTCTCTCTCCCCCAGTCTCTCTCCCCAGCCTCTCTCTCTCTCTCCCCAGTCCCTCTCTCTCCCCCAGTCCCTCTCTCTCCCCATCACTCTCTCTCTCCCCCGTCACTCTCTCTCCCCCGTCACTCTCTCTCTCCCCGTCTCTGTCTCTCCCCAGTCTCTCTCCCCATCTCTCTCTCCCCAGTCTCTCTCTCACTCTCCCTGTCTCTCTCTCTCCACAGTTTCTCTCTCTCTCGTGCAGTCTCTCTCTCTTGCTCAGTCTGTCTCTCTCTCCCCAGTCTCTCTCTCTCACTCTCCCTGTCTCTCTCTCTCCAGTTTCTCTCTCTCTCGCGCAGTCTCTCTCTCTTGCTCAGTCTCTCTCTCTCTTGCCCAGTCTTTATCTCGCCCAGTCTCTCTTTCTCTCTCTCTCCCTTTCCCCCGTCTCTCTCCCCAGTCTCTCTCTCTCCCCCACCCAGTCTCTCTCTCTCCCCCAATCTCTCTCTCCCTCCCCAGTCTCTCTCTCTCCCTCTCCCTGTCTCTCTCTCTCCCCAGTTTCTCTCTCCCTCTCGCCCAGTCTCTCTCTCTCTCTCGCCCAGTCTCTCTCCCCAGTCTCTCTCTCTCCCCAGTCTCTCTCTCTCTCCCCAGTCTCTCTCTCTCCCCCCTCTCTCCCTCTCCATTCTCTCCCTCTCCCCCAGCCTCTCTCTCTCTCCCCCAGTCTCTCTCTCTCCCCAATCTCTCTCTCGCTCTCTCTCTTTCTCTCTCTCTCTCTTTCTCTCGCCCCCAATCTCTCTTTCCCCTCCAGTCTCTTACTCTCTCCCCCAGTCTCTCTTGCTCTATCTCCCCTAGTCTTTCCCTCTCTCTCCAGTCTCTCTCTCTCTATCTCCCCAGTCTCTCTCTTTCCCCTAGTCTCTCACTCTCTTTCCCCAGTCTCCCGCTCTTTCCCTAGTCTCTCTCCCTCCCTCTCTGAGGCTCAGGCCTGTAGCAGGTCTTTATAAGCGCATCATCATTCGCCACGACTCCCAGTATAGTATCTGCATTCGGCAGCCATTCACATTCTCAGTGGCTCAGGCCTGTAGTGGCTTCCAGCGCGCAGGCGCCGAAATGGGTTCAGCACGCAGGCTCCGAAACGTGCTCCTGCGGGCCTAAAGAATGAACCTGTGGGACGTGATTGAAAAGAGCCTGTAATGCCTGGTGTGAGGCAGCATCGAGGTAACAGTGCTTACAGGTTAGTTGATTTCTACTAACTGTTGCTGAGTATGTAGAAGTGTTTGGTGCTTTCTAGACTTCTTTAAAGTTGCCTAAAGTCTACAGGGAGTGGTGTGGCACATGCTCAAGGACTTAGTACTGACTTGTAAGGGGCCTGCTCAGACCAGTTGCTCCCAGACATGGGTGCTGTAGTTTGTACCCCCTTGGCCTGCAGCATGACAGGGAGAATGAGCAGAAGCGACACAGAGCAGGACAAGCTGCTAGAAGAGACAGGAGGATGAGGGGAGAAGGGCTCTCAGCAGGAGGCCATATCCACCCAGGGTCTTCAGGGAGCATGAATGCTGTCATCCTGATAGAGGACAGCAGGTTTTGCTCCACGGAGCCACTGCCACTCCCCCAGGGTGGCGCCTCAATAATCCTAGCAATCTGTTGGAGGACAGATTGTGGACTACTGTGACACCCTGCAAGCCCCTTTCAACACTGGTAAACTGAGTCCTGATGACAGCAGTCTGTGCTTGCGAGGCAGCAAGCTGAGCTGGGCCCCCTGCTGAGCGTGCAGCCACTCAGCAGCACATTTAGCGCTGGGCTGCATGCCACTATCATGACACCTTTGAGGAGGACAACAAACGAGGCTGAGGAACATTACAATCAAAGCCTAATCTCCATAGAGCAGATGATAGGGTTGCTTAAAATGCGCTTCAGGTGCCTTGACAGATCTGGAGGAGCCCTGCAGTATGCACCAGCCACGGTCTCCAGAATCATAGTGGTCTGCTGCACCCTGCACAACATAGCACAGCAGCGAGGATTAGCGCTGCATGAGGAAGAAGGCGCAGAGCGCACACCCTTTTTGGTGGAGGAGGAGCATGAAATTGAGGTCGAGGATGATGAATACCTTGAGCAGCCGACGGTACCAATGACACCAGTACACGACCACATTGCTACCTGTGAGGCATCATGACCAGATTTAGTTAAGTTCACGCAACACCGACACGTGGCTGCCACATGCGTTGACACATTGGCATCAGCCCATCCCTACAATGACCAGTCCCATCTTATCAATTTCACCACCATTGATGGAGATTAAAATAGCCCTGACCAGCTACTCTGCCACTTCTAAATGTCAACACACATTTTCCAAGGACCACAAAGTTAACGAATTTAAAGATTTATTCCCCCAAATCATTTTAACAGAAACTTGTCAATAACATTGAAAGAAAGACCCAAGTGACTACCCTTGTGACTCTATTTGTGTGGCATCTTTCTTTTCTGAGTGCTTCTACATGGTGCAACCCCTGTGGCTTCAGCAGAGGTAGAGGCAGCCTGCTCACTTCCCTGCTGAATCTGCTTAGATGTATTTGGCGGTCGTCCTCTGGGTTTTGGAGCCTGTGTGGGTCCCTGCTCCTCCTGTAACTGTGTAGTAGCAGACTCGCCCATCGCTGTCGTAGAGGCATCTGGGGCTCTGACTGAGGGGTAGGCAAGGAGGTTGAAGTATGAGCACTTGGAGAGGAACCCTCACTTCCATGTGCCCTCTCATGGGCCACCTGCACTTCTCTACTAGCAAGTAGCTGGAGAGCACCTTGCTGCACATCAGCGGGGCCATGAGGACTCATGTCTATACTGACATTCCTCCAAGCAAGGACATCTATGAGCCTCTGGTTTCTCTCCTCCATAGATGCCTATCTATCCTCCATAGATGCCCATCTATTTTGAATTGAGACCATGTGCTCACGTGACTGGCGCATTATGTCCTCCATAGGTGAAGGTGCAAGGGATGTTGCATTGAGTTGCGCTGTGCAGGAGTATGGTTGGGAATGCTGAGTGATGGGGAAGTGATAACAGGCACAGCAGCATGAAGGTAAGTGTGGTTTTATACTCACTTTTCCAGATTGTAGAAGATCATGAAAACGCTTGCGACACTGAACCCAGGTCCTCATCACCACACACATGCTTGTGACCTCCTCAGCCAGGCTGCCTTGGTCTCCTGAGGAGGTCTCTTCCGCTCACTGGCAGGGAACAGAACCCCCCTGCGTGCTTGGACTCCCTGCACAAGAACATGGAGGGAGTCATCACTGAAGCGAGGAGCAGCCCTCTGCCTTTGTGAGTTCATTTTCTGAAGAAAACAAAGCATCTCTGCACTGCACGCTTGAAATTGAGGAAGTGGAATGACGTGGGGCCCTGGGCCCTTTAATATACCGGCAAAAGAAGCGTCAGTGCTGGTGTCACCTGACCCGCACCTTGTAATAGGGTCGGGGAATGTGAAGGGCCGGCTTAACAAGGCCCATTAACGCAAAATCTTTTTTCTCGGCGGGATGTAGACGACAGCGGGCTTGTTGCCCGACAACGACCTCTCCCACACCGAACCCACCTCGGTCGGCGAAATCGTGGCAAAAGTATTTGTTTAATCTCTCTGCCATTTCCTTATTCCCAATTATAATTTCTCCTGTCTCTGCCTGTTTACTTTCGCTAATCTCTTTTTTACATACCTATAGAAACTTTTACAATCTGTTTTTATGTCTCTTGCTAGTTTATTCTCATACGCCATTTTCTCTCTCTTTATAAATTTATTGGTCCTCCTTTGCTGAGTTCTAAAATCCTCCCAATCCTCAAGCTTACTACTCTTTTTAGCAACATTATAAGCCTCTTCCTTTAATCTAATACTATCTTTAACTTCTCTTCTTAGCCATGGTGGGACCATTTGTGCCGTGGCATTGGTATAGTTTTGTGTAATACTGCGACATAAGATGAGAGATATATTAAGGTCAGCTAACAAGAGAGGGTTTGACTAATGAAATAATACATAGAAACATAGAAGATAGGAGCAGGAGTAGGCCATTCGGCCCTTTGAGCCTGCTCTGCCATTCAATGAGATCATGGCTGATCATCCAAATTCGGTACCCTGTCCCTGCCTTCTCCCCATATCCCTTGATCCCTTTAGCCTTAAGAAATATATCCAACTCTTTTTTGAATATATTTAATGAACTGGCCTCCACCGCCCTCTGTGGCAGAGAATTCCACAGGTTCACCACTCTCTGGGTGAAGAAATTCCTCCTCATTTCAGTCCTAAATGGCTTACCCCTTACCCTTAGACTATGACCCCTAGTTCTGGACTCCCCGGCCATCATAAACATCCTTCCTGCATCTAGTCTGTCCAGGCCCAGCAGAATTTTATAGGTTTTGATGAGATCCCCTCTCAATCTTCTAAACTCCAGTGAGTATAAGCCCAATCGACACAATCTCTCCTCATACGTCATTCCTGCCATCCCAGGTATCAGCCTGGTGAATCTTCGCTGCACTCCTTCCATGGCAAGAATATCCTTCCTCTGGTAAGGCGACCAAAACTGCACACAATACTCAAGGTGCGGTCTCACCAAGGCCCTGTACAACTGTAGCAAGACATCCTTGTTCCTGTACTCGAACCCTCTTGCTACGAAGGCCAACATACCATTTGCCTTCTTAACCGCCTGCTGCACCTGCATGCTTACCTTCAGCGACTGGTGCACAAGAACACCCAGGTCTCTTTGCACTTCCCCTTCTCCCAATCTATTGCCATTCAAATAATAATCTGCCTTCCTGTTTTTGCCACCAAAGTGGATAACCTCACATTTATCCACATTATAGTGCATTTGCCATGTTACTGCCCAATCACCCAACCTGTCCAAATCGTACTGGAGTTTCACGACATCCTCCTCACAGATTACCCTCCCACCTAGCTTTGTGTCATCTGCAAATTTGGAGGTATTACATCCAATTCCCTCGTCCAGATCATTAATATATATTGTGAACAGCTGGGGTCCTACAAGTATAGCACACATATATGTATCTATCCATAATAGATTGAAAATTCTGAGTATAGGATGAAGTTCCCGTAAGTGTAATGCTTACTTTTTGTTGGACTTTTTCTGCCAAACCTTATGTGTCACATCTTCTTTGCCTCAAAATAAAACAGTATTAATTGTAACATATGATTCAAAAGTGAGAAAAATGGCTCGAAAATTACTGATGAGAAACTACTAAAGTGTTATGAAAATAACGATCCTAAATGATCAGTTAGAATAAAAGAAAGAAGGCAAACCAGTCAAATTGCTTTAAAAAATCCAAGTCTTTTGTCTGCTATTTTTTCCAGTAATTTAATTTGTAAAACATAAAAAATACATATAACATGATTTAAATTTACCCAAATAATTTGTTTTGTGTCTATAATACTTTATTAAAGTTTTTACTTCAAGGGTTCAGCCTGTCTCAAAAGCCTGGGTTTTGACTGATATTTTCAGTTGGAAAATTACTAATCACAGCTATGCAATCTGAGCATGTGCAGTTAGCAGAATTTTCCAGAATGCATCAGGAACTTTCTCTCTGAACCAGCTTTAATCCCCACGGTAATTTACCCCTAAATTCAGGTAATCTTTCACATTAAACTCTAATTAAATGTTTATTTTTTATGTGAGAGAGAGCATTAGTCAGAGCTGGAGACAGAGACAGAGAGAAAGAGCAGTATGGTAGCTATTGTAGAAACAAAGCACAGATTTAATTACGTATGTACGAAATATATTTTTCCTGTATTTAGTATCCAAAAAGCTTATTTCTAAGGAGTTTTTTTTCTGAAAAGACAAGCAAATTGAATTTTGAAACTCTTTCTGTGACACAGAATTGGTTAATCATGTCATCTGTGTTTTAACCATTGTTTTTGAGAAGCAAATTATATCACCTGTGTTATCCAGTTGTAAATATTCTAATTAATTGCAGCCATTATTATACATATAGAATAAGTGTGTAGCAAGAAAAGCATATTTTGCACTTCAAACCAGATTCAATCTGGCTCATAATAGGTGGGAGTGGATTGGCCCAAATGCTGCTGGGTATCTCTTATTTTATTTCTCTCTATCTGTCTGATAACTTTCTCCCGACAACTGCCTGTCCCTGGAATATCCCTGACCTTCAGCCCCAACCTTAATGTTGTGAAACCCTGGTCACCCTGGATGCTCTGGACTCTTTGATCTCACCTTTCTCTTATGCTCACTGACCCTGGGACTGCCTTCTCAGTTTTTTCAGACCCTGGACCCTCCCCATCGCTCCCAGACCCAGGGACCTCCCTCTCAGCTGTATCAGCTGTGGTTCAGTTTGTAGCACCCTTGCCTCTGGGTCAGAAGGTTGTGGGTTCAGGTCTGACTTCAGAGACCTGAGTACAAAAATCTAGGCTGACACTCCAGTGCAGTATTGAGGGAGTGCTGCACTGTCGGAGGTGCCAACTTTCAGATGAGATGTTAAACCGAGGCCCGGTCTGCTCTCTCAGGTGGACATTAAAGATCCCATGGCACTATTTTGAAGAAGAGCAGAGAAGTTATCCCCAGTGTCCTGACCAATAGTTATCCCTCAATCAACATCACTAAAACAGATTGGCCTAGAAATTGGGTATAGCCCCGCCAGCACGTTTGCGCCGAAAATTTTGCGCCCGCCGCGGAGCCAGTTGTGCCCGCCCCATATTCACTTTCAGCGCCCCAAAGCGGAACCGGGCGCTGGTACAGGGTGTGTCCGCCCCGCTTGGGGCGTTGAAAGTGAATTTCAGCGCTCCCGGTCCTGCTGCGCCACCCGATGCGGTGCGGCAGGCTGCTGTACTGCAGGCCTCCCCCTTCTCTTAAGGGGGAGGTGCCTGCAACGGCCGGAGCCCCGATTGCAAGTGCCGGCAAAAGAGCCCGGCACAACGGAGAAGTGCCGGGCTCCACGGAAACCAGCCGGCAATGCCGCGAGGGGGGGGGGGTGGAGGAGGCCGGGGAAGGAGGTGCGGGCAGGCGGCCGCCGAAAAAGCGGCCGCCCCGCACCTCCACCTTAACTTGCGCCGCTAAGGCTGCAGTAAGGACCCGGTCTCCCGATGTTGTTAGCGCCCGCCACGGAAGAGGCGGCCGCTACTGAAGATGGGGATCGGCGTGGTTTCGGGCGGTACCGGGGCACTGCGCACACCGATGACGTCATCGGAGCTGGCGCAGCGCTACCGGCTAACGCCGATGTTAGGGCCCACCTAATTTCGGGCGCGACGCAACTTCCGGCGCAACCCACTCTTTCGCCCCTAATTGGGCACAAACGCAACTGAATTTCTAGGCCATTATCTTGTCATTATCACATTGCTGTTTGTGGGAGCTTGCTGTGTGTAAATTGGCTGCCGCGTTTCCTACATTGCAACAGTGTCTACACTTCAAGAAATACTTTATTGGCTGTAAAGCGCTTTGGGGCATCCAGTGGCGTGAAAGGTGCTATATAAATGCAAGTCTTTCTTTCTCCAATACTCCCAGATTCTTTCCCCTCCCGCCTCCATGGCTACTAGACCCTGGACACCCACCTCAGTCGCACCCGAATCTGGGACCCCAAACCTCCCAGGACATGAACATCTTCGACTTTAAAAAAGTTGAGAGGAATTTGAGTACATATGCAAACCAATATATAATAATAACTCAAGGCTAATAACAACTAATTTCTCAGAAAAATGGACTGACTAGTGGAATTCAGTCAGTGTCAGGCCCGTATTTTCTGATCGGAGGCCTCCAATCTGGAAAAAATCTATGAACTTACCTGAGGGCTCCTGAGGTGCATATACTTCCACTCCTGGGCCTCTCCAAACTCGAAATGCGCAGGGCCCACGTATCCCAGGGGCGCATGCAGTTCACAAGTGTCCCTGGGATCACATGGGCCATGGGGAGCTAATAGGAGAAGAGTAACTTCCTTCATACACTTGACAGATAGACCTGTCAAATATATGGAGATCACCCCCAAAACACAGTAAAACATTAAATAAATGAAAACAAAAATCACATTTTTAAATGAGTTGAAATTACAATAAATTAAATATTTTAAACAAAAATTTAATTTTTTGAAAAAAATAATTAAAGTTTTTTTACGGGGCTAAAAATAAACTTACCTTTTTTAAAAGTATTTTAAAATTATAAATAAGTCCATATCTAAGAAGTATGGGGAATTAGGTTACAAAAACTTTTATTTTTAGGTACACTTCCTCTATATTTTGACTCTTTACCTTTTTTGAGCCTCACTGTGCACACAAATCTTGCCCAAAAGGGCAGGTGGACAACCTGACCTCAGACCCTTCCTATATTGCTCTATAAAATCAGCAAGTAAGCTCACACAAAACTGTTGCATATAATACTCCTGATTATATCTAAGCATACACAAGTTTATTCCCTTACTTTAAGCTCAAACGCTTATAAGCCAACACTACATACATACTAACACCAGCGAGTGGTCAGTTCGGCGATGGTTAGATGTATGACTTTAACTGACAACTGACCAAGTTGCCTCTGACTGCAGCAGCCCCGAGTGTCTTAAAACAGCATCTCTTATACCCTAAAAACCTGGGCAGGCTCCTCAATGTGTATGTGTCCCAAACTGTGTGACAAATGGTCGGCAGTTGTTTTCCTCTTCTTATCAGTGGGCCCCAAAGCTGTTCACATCATTTGTCTGAAGATATTCCTGTCTTTGTAACACCCAACCCTTTGTTCCTGCTCAGGGTCTGTCGCTTCCATATCTGATTAACAGCTTTCGTACAAAGTTCCCACAGGAACCAACCTCTCAACGACCCGAAGCATGCTGGGATATTAAATTTGGTCAACTTTTTAAGTTTGGTCAAGTTATAGCAAATTCTTACAGCAAATGGCTTATTCTTACACCATGTAGGACTGGTCAGGGCTGATCATGTGGGCCAGCACAGTGCCAAGGTGAGCAGACATTACCTTGGCAAGGATCCTGTAGTCCATGCTGAGGAGGGCGACCTGGCGCCAGTTCTTATTAGGTGGAGATCACCCCTCTTGGGTAGCAGGACGATGCCAAGAGAGGGGCATCTCCCTGGTCACCAGACTTTCCCCCAGGACCCGCAGGTAGTTGCCCCCCAGAACATCCCAGAACGCCCTGTGGAACTCCACGATCAGCCCATCCAGCCCCAGGGACTTGCCCCTCGAGAGCTGGCCAAGCGCACTGGTCAACTCCACCAGGCTTAGCTGAACATCAATCTGTTCGGCACCCTCTGGACTGACCTTTGGCAGGTTCTTCCACGAAACTCTGTGAGCATCCTTGCTGGACGGATCCGGAGAGAACAGAGCCCTGTAATAGGCACGGGCCTCGGCACTGATGCCCTCTGGATCCGAGACCAGGGATCCGTCATTGGCCAGCAGCCCCAAGAGCTGCTTACGGACCCCCTTCCTTTTTTCCAGCGAGTAGAAGAAGGGGGAGCCGCGGTCCAGGTCCCAGAGGAACTGGATCAGCAACCTCATGTACACGCCTCGGGACCCGACGAGCTGCAGGTTCTTCAGCGCGCCCTTCTGCTCTTTGTACACCTTCCACAGGGCCGGGTCTTCGACGACTTGACCGAGACGGGACCCTCTCCAACCGCCCGACCTGGGCCTCCTTGCATACTCCTGACAGAAGAGACGGATATGAGCCTTGCCCACATCCCACCATAGCCTCAAGGAAGGGGAAAAAAACCCTGCTTCCTTCTCTAGTTGGCCCAGAATCGACGGAACGAATCTCGGAACCGCTCGTCCTCCAGCAGCAGGTTGTTAAAATGCCAGTACGCAGAACCCACCTGTGCGCAGAGCAAGCTCCGCCCACTCCAGGTGCTGTACTGAGTACGGCACCGGCCGCATGGAAGCCGCCAGAATGTGGGAGACATACACCCGGGAAATGTAAAGGTGGTCGATTCTGGACCTTCCTCCTCCAGACCTCATGCTAGTGAAGCTGCTGGAGTCAGGATGGAGATTTCGCCAGACGTCCACCAAGTTGAAAGACCCAACCAGGTCCCTCAATCTCCCCATCACTGCCATACTGGGTGGGACAACAGAGCGGTTCCTTCCCCTCACCCCCCGGAGGATAATGCACTCGCTGGTGTCGCTGGAGCGAGTCCCCAGTGCCCTCCACCGAGTCGCCGTCCTCCTCTAGGGGAGGCGGTGTTTATAATTGTGTGCAACCTAGTTGATTTTGAAAGAGCACACACACCCTCATGATCTTTCAGCCTTTATCTTCTTTCCTTCCCCCATCTAAAGGTAATAGTCTTGAAGAGAAGGTGCACCATATCCCACCTTATGTTGATCTTTAGTTGGTAGTAGTCTCCCTCCTTCCAAGTAGATGTTATTCTCTTCCAGTTGTTGTAGAAGTTGGAGTTGTGGTTCTCCCTCCCTCTCCCTCTCCCAATACGGAGAGCCAACAAGCAAGCAAGCAAATTGCTCCCTTTCTCTCTACTTTCCAGTTTCTCTGGAATGTGTAATTAGATCCTCCCTGCCTACGTAATCAGTTACTTTGCGACTGGCAAGAGCTGGAGGCCAAAGTCACCTCTCGCCTAGGGCGCTGGACAGGACTGCTCCGAGTGCTGTCCTACAGGGGTCGAGCGCTGGTCATAAATCAACTGCTGGCCGCCATGTGGTGGTACCGGTTGGTCACTTTGATCCTTCCCCCTACGTTTGTCGCCAAGATACAGAAAAAGCTCATTGACTTTTTCTGGGACAAAAGGAAGCACTGGGTCTCTGCCGTGGTTCTGAGTCTCCTGCTTAGGGAGTGCCGTCAGGCGCTGGTGTGCCTTTGCACCCAGGCTGCGACTTTCCATCTTCGGCCCCACAGAGATACCTGTACATCAAGGATCCTCCCAGATGGTGTGCGCTGGCGACGTATTTCTTCCGCTAGCTGCACGTCCTCAATTATGACATGCAGCTCCTGTTTGTAAAACTGGGGGTTACCTGTGCCTGCTTGCGGCAGATGCCTGTCTTCTACCAGGAACTGCTATGGGTCTGGAACAAGGTCGCCTGCAGACGGAGTTCTCCCCCGTCAGGAGTGGTGGCTGTCCTTCGGGAGCTGCTGTTCAGGAATCCGCACCTCCATGAACGCGGGTTCACGTGGCTGGTGGAGGGCAGGACTGTATCTGGCAAGGTGACCAGAGTTGGGGACCTGCTCAATGGCAGAGGAGTGGGCTGGATGGCTCCGGAGGAGCTGGCACAGCGCCTGTCCTGGGCCAATGTTCGGCTCGCGGCCAAAGCCATCGAGTCGCTAATAGTGGCACTGGGCCCTGGCTCCACTAGGTGTATCGAGGAGGCTTAAGCATGTGGGGTGATCCCGTCCGAACTGACCCCCGTCCAGATGGAATTTCTCATCAGCGCCCGGCCGCAAAGCCCCTCTCGGGAGCCTGCGCCTCACAACTTGAGCCATCTCTGGGAAATGCCTTCCATGCCTTTTCATTCTGCGCAGAGGGGTTTCCTGTACGGGCTGCTCTTGCACACTCTTCACTTTGCCATCCTCATCTGCTGTCCGGACACACCTTGGCGCACTACCTTGCTGTCTGGAGGAGACGGGGGTCCCCAGTGGAGGGCTCTCTCCGCAGGAGTCCTCCCTTTATCTATTGGGGACTTGGCCTGGAGGGTGTTGCATGGAGCAGTCCCGTCCAATAAATTTTTACATTTCTGCGGCCCGGAGGAGTCCGTCTTCCACGTGTATGTGGAGTATAGAAACATAGAAGATAGGAGCAGGAGTAGGCCATTCGGCCCTTCGAGCCTGCTCCGCCATTCAACGAGATCATGGCTGATCATCCAAACCCTAGCACCCGGTCCCTACACCGACAGCCATCCCACCCAAGCCCTATCCCCGTAACCCCACGTATTTAATCCCCCCTAACTTGCAGCCCCTCTTTCATTATTTGAAGGGGCTGCTCCTCGATTTTTGGCTGCACTTCAGTCCCACGCTCCTGATCTTTGGTCACCTGGTGTGGAGGGGAGCGGGCAGATCGGGGGACCTCCTCGTAGGACTGCTCCTGGGCCTGGCCAAAGTGGCCATCAATTGGTCCAGGCAGCGGGCAGTCAAGGAGGTCGTTCGGCTTGACTGCTTCTCTTCCACGGCCACATTCGCGCCCGGGTGGCCCTGGAGATGGAGCACGCGGTGTCCGCCAGCACGCTCGAGGCCTTCCGCAACCGGTGGGCACTGCAGGGACTGGAGTGCATCATCACCACTGGCAACCTAATTTCAATTTAATTTGTTAAGTTTCATTTGTTGTATTTTTGTTAAATTACAGTTTTAGTTGATTGCACCAAAACAGCATCAGTTACTTTGCAAAGTGTAATTTGAGCTATTTTGACTGCCAACTCCAGACAGAACAGGGCTCACTCTGATGGGTTAAGACCTTCTCCCACCTGCAAACAAGTTCCTGCCCCCACCGCCCAAGTGCCTGACCTCCACCTGTAGGGGGTTTTGGTTTGGGGTTTGTGTCTGGTCAGTCAGTTGTGTGCCTGAGCTGCCCCAGCCCCGTGTGGTTCGAATCGCTTCCCCTTTGGTTCTGACCACCGGACTTATTTACAAGTAGTGATATAGACAAACGAGACCAGTGGTTCGGTGCAAAGAAAACCAATGTTCATTAAAATAGAGAACAATTACTATACAGAGAAAATCACTATGGATGCAGCACGATTACACTTAACGGGGGAGGAGAAACGGACACATCGAGGGAAAATGACTAGAATGACACTTTAGCAATTCCCCTTAACTCCCACCCTTTACACCTATCTAGATTATCTTGTGATGGGCCAGAAAATTGATGCTCACCAGTCTAGGATGTTGAAACGCCTGCTCCGTGCCCTGTTGCCTGCCGATGTCTTAGGTTTTCACCGCCCCAAAGCAGAGATACCCCAGTAATTTAAACGTAACTGCGGGTATTCTACTTCCCTGGACGGGCTCTTCGTCGATGGTCCTTTTTGCTGGGTTGATGGTAAGGCAGGGCACCGGAGGTGAGGTGGGCGAGAGAGAGAAATGGCCTCCCGAGGGACTAGTTATACCCTTCCCGGTAGCCCTTATCTCCCGCCAGATCAGCTAATATCTTTTGTCTAATCTGGACGTATTGAAACTCATACAAAAGGTACCGATCTGGGCCCATCGACCTGGATGGCCAGTAATCGGTTTTAAACGCCTCATCAGTGTTCCCCTTTGTCCAACTGGTTTCGTGATGGGGCCATTCCAGTCTGAATGCCCCGTTGATCGTTTTGAAGCACTTGGGTAAACAATGTTGACGTCCTCTAAACGAAGGCCTGAATGCAGCTGAGCTTGTCCCACTACATATTGAATAGGCCTCGTCTGCTCTTGATTGTTTGTGCAAACAACCTTGATGGCTTTTAATCAGAGGCCTGAATGCCACTGGGTTTGTTTCTCATGCATAAATGCAGAAGGTCTGTCTGCATTCAAGTTCTGGAAAGTTCCTTCTCACAGTCATCAGAATACAAGCTTGTCAGTCCAAACTGAAACTTACAGGCTTTGGCCATGAGTCTGACCGCAGCCATCTTGTTGAGCCCTGGGTTCCAAACTCAGTCCAACCAGGGCTTCTTTAATAAACCAAAAGTAAATCCTCGGGGGAGACATGAAATTTGCGAATCCTTTCAACTCCCCACCCACCCCCCACCCGGCCCAATTTTCTGACCTCCTCCCACCTCACCACCCAAGTTCCTGACCTTCTCCCCCTGCCCAAGTTCCTGACCTTCTCCCTCACACATTCGCTTCCTGACCTTCTCCCCTTGCCCAAGTTCCTCCCCCCTGGATTCATGACCTTCTCCCCCCAACAAGTTCCTGATCTTCCACCCCCACGTCCCACCCCATAGATGGGGCATTGCGTGTGCGTCACAGACTGTTAACAGGTTTATTAGGTATGAAGTGAATAGTGACAGTGTCGGGACTTCCGGATTTCATCCAGTCCAATGATATCGCTTTGTGAGGGTGCCGGTTAGTTCCCTCAGTAACCCCTAGATGGCACCTTCACTTGTTTTTTTCCCTTTGCTAATTGTTACTAGTTTCTCCTGTGTTTATTACTTAACTGCCTTTTATCAGGTTTATTGGTTTCACCTGTTTTTGCTTGTATTTAAGTTCTGTGGTTTCTTCCCTCTGTGCTCAGTCTTGACAAGCCGTTTGCCTAGTGGTAGCTCGTCTTGAGCTCCTATGATTGTAACTGTTTACCTGTGTGATTCTAGTAAAGTACTTTTATTTAAGATTGCATACCTGCTTCTCGCCTCGTCTGTCTGCACTTGGGTCCAGAACCAGCCTCGCCCTGACAGCAAGACTGAGCCAGTATGGACCCAGCAGCGATGGAGGAATTTCGTTCTATTCTCTCCCATCAAGGTGCTTTCCTCGGCCGCCTTGAGCAACTTCTCCAAAGCATTTCGGACAAGGTAAATACGTGGACTCAGACCATTCAACACCCAGCCGCTTTGGCTTCTGCTCAGGATGTTCCTCCTCAGTCAGTTCCTTTGGGTACTACCCTACCGGTTGCCGACCTCCAGACTCACCAAGAGCCTCGCCTACCCGCGCCAGAGCACTATGACGGTCATCCGGGCAAGTGTCGCGGCTTCTTGACCCAGTGCTTCCTAGTTTTTGAACTCCAACCCTCCATGTTCCTATCACCCTGCTCTAAGGCAGCGTTCATCATATCACTACTCTCGGGAAAAGCTCTCGCCTGGGCTACCGCTATCTGGGAGCAGCAATCTTTCGTCTGCTCGGACATTCTCCTTTTCGCCGAAGAGATGAGCAAAGTCTTTGACCATCCTGTGAGTGGACGGGAGACAGCTAAGAGACTTTTGAATCTCCGCCAGGGCAACTGCAGCGTAGCCGACTTCGCCATTGAGTTCCGCACACTCGCTGCGGAAAGCCGCTGGAACACTGAGGCCCTTCTCTCCACGTTTCTTCATGGCTTTTTCGAATCTATCAAAGATGAACTGGTGTCCAGAGAGGTTCCGGAGGACCTTGACACGCTCATCTCCCTTGCCATCAGAGTGGATAACCGCCTCCGGGAGCATGGTAGAGAGAGGAGATTCACTACTTCCACAGAGGTGAGATCTTCCGGTGTTTCGAATCTGACCAAGAGTTTCCAAGTACCCCCGAGTCCACCTGTTAGCACCGAAGAGGAACCTATGCAACTCGGCAGAACTCGGCTCTCCCAGTTTGAGAGACAGAGGAGATTGAGAGAGGGGCGTTGTCTTTACTGTGGCCTGTCTGGCCATCTCAGAGCCACATGCCCTGAGCTTCAGGAAAAAGCCAGGAGGATTGGGAAAATACTGACAGATCAAATCCCTTCTCCTACCCCTTCTGTCTTCCAAACCCTGCTTCCCGCTCGTCTCTCTTGGGAGGGACAACAGTACAACCTCCAGGCGTTTGTTGACTCCGGGGCCGCTGGCTGTTTTATCAATGCCACCCTTGTGCGCAGCCTGAAAATTCCTTTCTCCCGCCTTGACAAGCCTTTACAAGTCACCGCCCTCGACGGCAGGCCCCTTGGTTCTGGGCGTATTCATCATATCACCGGAGTATTACATGTCCAAGTAGGGGAGAGACATCAAGAGTTGCTGCAGTTTCACCTTATCGATTCACCTGAGCTCCCTCTTGTTCTTGGACATCCATGGCTCTCTCTTCACAACCCTCACATTGACTGGACTACCTGGACTGTGCTGGAGTGGGGTCCTTCATGTCTAGCCAACTGTCTTAAGGTCTTCCCTAGTCTGCCCCACCCTTCCTCTCCCGAGCCAGCTGATCAGCTGGACCTTGCTCATGTGCCCCCTGAATATTCGGACCTCCATGCTGTGTTTAGTAAGAGGCGGTCCACTACACGCCCCCCACACTGGTCCTACGACTGTACCATTGATCTCCTGCCTGGCACTATCCCCCCTCGGGGTCGGCTCTACTCTCTCTCTGGCCCTGAGAATGTTTCCATGGAAGAATACATCAAGGAAGCCCTCGCTACAGGTTTCATTCGCCCTTCCACCTCCCCAGCGGGTGCTGGCTTCTTTTTTGTAAAGAAGAAGGATGGTGGTCTCAGGTCTTGCATAGACTATCGGGGGCTTAACAAAATTACCCTTAAGAACCGCTATCCTCTCCCTTTGATGTCTTCAGCATTTGAGCAGCTGCAGGGAGCTACCATCTTCTCCAAACTTGACCTCCGCAACGCGTACAACCTGGTCCGCATTAGGGAGGGGGATGAATGGAAGACTGCCTTTATCACCCCTAGCGGTCACTGGGAATACCTCGTCATGCCCTTTGGTCTCACTAACGCTCCTGCTGTCTTCCAAGCTCTGGTCAATGATGTGCTCCGGGACCTGCTGAACCAGTTCGTGTTTGTTTATTTGGATGACATTCTCATCTTCTCAAAGTCCCCCCAGCAGCATGTCCAACACGTCAGACGGGTGCTGCAGAGGCTCTTGGAGAACCGTCTCTTTGTCAAATCCGAGAAATGTGAATTCCACGTCTCTAAGGTCACCTTCCTGGGCTACGTCATCTCCTGTGGAAGTGTCCAGATGGATCCTAGCAAGGTTCAAGCCGTCTTGAACTGGCCGCGTCCCACGTCGGTTAAGCAGGTTCAGCGGTTCCTGGGATTCGCCAACTTTTACAGACGCTTCATCCGCAACTTCAGCTCCCTTGCCGCTTCCCTCTCCGCATTGACCAAGGGCTCGTCTTTACGGTTCAGTTGGTCTTCTGAAGCGGAACGGGCCTTCCAGGAGCTCAAACAATGCTTCACCTCTGCTCCCATTCTGGTACACCCTGACCCCACCCTGCCCTTTATCGTAGAGGTGGATGCCTCGGATATTGGAGTCGGGGCTGTCCTGTCCCAGCGCTCCCCTAAGGACCAAAAGCTACATCCCTGTGCCTTCTTTTCCCGTTGCCTGAAGCCAGCAGAGAGTAACTACGATGTCGGCAACAGGGAGCTCTTGGCAGTTAAGTTGGCCTTGGAGGAGTGGAGACACTGGTTGGAGGGAGCAGAGCATCCTTTTGTCGTCTGGACCGACCATAAAAATCTGACATATATCCAGGACACCAAGCGCCTCAACCCTCGGCAGGCCAGGTGGGCTCTCTTCTTTAACCGGTTCAACTTTCTCCTGTCTTACTGCCCAGGGTCTAAGAACCTCAAACCGGATGCCCTTTCTCGCCAGCTTGACCCCTCGGAAAAGGACCGGACCCCGGAACCTATCATCCGCAGTACCTGCATCGTTGCTCCCGTCGCATGGGAGATTGAGACTGTGGTGTGAGGGGCCCAACGTCAGGAGGCTGACCCTGGAGGAGGCCCTCCTCATAGCCTTTATGTTCCCAGTCAGGTGCGCGCCCAGGTCCTTCAATGGGGGCACTCTTCTCGATTGACTGGTCATCCTGGGATCCATCGGACTCTCGAGTTCCTTAAGAGGAGGTTCTGGTGGGCCTCTATTGAAGCCGACACCCGGGCCTTTGTCTCCGCTTGTCCCGTCTGTGCCTAGAACAAGACATCCTAACAACCTCTGCTTGGTCTCCTGCATCCCTTGCCCATCCCCAGCCATCCCTGGTCTCATATCGCCCTGGATTTCATCACCGGGCTACCTCCATCTGAGGGATTCACTACCACCCTAGTTGTGGTCGATCGCTTTTCCAAGGCTGCTCACTTCGTCCCTCTTGTCAAACTTCCCTCTGCCAGAGAGACTGCCCAGCTGGTTGTCCAGCATGTCTTCCGCCTCCATGGCTTGCCCCTGAATGTTGTCTCTGACTGTGGTCCCCAGTTCTCATCCAGGTTCTGGAAGGCTTTTTGTTCCCTCCTGGGCGCTTCCGTCAGTCTCTCCTCTGGGTTCCACCCACAGTCTAACGGCCAGACTGAGAGAACCAACCAAGATCTGGAGAGGGTGCTAAGAAGCTTTGTGTCCTCCAATCCTTCCACCTGGAGCAAGTATCTGGTCTGGGCGGAGTACGCGCACAATACCCTTCAGAGCTCCTCCACTGGCCTCTCACCTTTCGAATGTCAATATGGCTTCCAACCGCCACTCTTCCCTGAACAGGAGAGGGAGGTAGGAGTCCCGGCTGCCCAGGGGTTCATCCAACGCTGCCGCCGTACCTGGAGGAGGGTCCGATCCGCCTTGCAGCTCGCTTCTTCTCGGCAGAAAGTGCAGGCTGACTGACACCGCCGCCCAGCTCCTCGGTTCCGGACCGGACAGAAGGTCTGGCTGTCTGGCTCCATGTGGAGTCCCGCAAGTTGGCTCCCCGGTTCATTGGACCTTTTAGGATTTTGGAAAAAGTAAACCCTGTGGCCTACCGGCTCCTCCTTCCTCGGTCGATGAAGATACATCCCACGTTCCACGTCTCTCACCTCAAGCCGGTACTTACCAGTCCCTTGGTTCCTGCTTCCAGACCTCCCCCCCCCGCCCTGCATGATTGACGGTCAGCAAGCCTACACTGTCCGTCACCTCCTTGATAGTCGCCGGGTTAGGAGGAGCATTAAATACCTAGTCGACTGGGAGGGTTATGGTCCTGAAGAGCGTTCCTGGGTTCCGGCCCGGGACATTTTGGATCCTGAACTCATCAAGGATTTTCGCCGTCACCACCCTGATCGTCCAGGAGGAACGTCAGGAGCCGTTCCTAGGGGAGGGGGTCCTGTGAGGGTGCCGGTTAGTTCCCTCAGTAACCCCTAGATGGCACCTTCACTTGTTTTTTTCCCTTTGCTAATTGTTACTAGTTTCTCCTGTGTTTATTACTTAACTGCCTTTTATCAGGTTTATTGGTTGCACCTGCATTGTATTTAAGTTCTGTGGCTTCTTCCCTCTGTGCTCAGTCTTGACAAGCCATTTGCCTAGTGGCAGCTTGTCTTGAGCTCCTATGATTGTAACTGTTTACCTGTGTGATTCTAGTAAAGTACTTTTATTTAAGACTGCATACCTGCTTCTCGCCTCGTCTGTCTGCACTTGGGTCCAGAACCAGCCTCGCCCTGACACACTTGTTGCACACGCACCGAGCATTCCGAGAAATCAACCAGGTCAAGGGGGAGGAGAGGGAGAAAGTGGTGCGGGTGTAAAGGGGGTGGGGTTGGAAGAACATAATCCATTTTACCATCTGGATCATGTTCTCGCTCTCATCCCCCCCACCCTTTAGACCTGCATCACGTTCTTCCCCCATCCCCAATGTGCTCTCTGTCCTCTTTATAGCTCCCCCCTGCCCGATTCTCTCTAACTTCCCCTCCGATTCCCTCTCTCTCACCGTCTCGCTCTCCCCCTCCAATTCCCTCTCTGTCTCTCTTCCCCTCTTTTTCCCCCCTTTCCCCCCTCCAATTCCCTCTCCCTCTACCCTTTCTTTCCCCTTCTGATTCTCTCTCCCCCGATTCTCCCTCTCCCCTCCGCTTATCTCTCTCTTCCCCTCAGATACCCTCTCTCTAAACCCCTTCTATCATCCCCTCTGATTCCCACTCCCCCTTTCTCCCCCCCGTCACCCCTCTCCCCCTCCGATTTTCTCTCTCCCCCTCCGATTCTTTCCTCCCTCTGAATCCCTCTCCCTCTCCCCTCTCTCCCCTCTGATTCTCTCCCTCTTCCCTCCGATTCTCTCTCAAGCTCTCTCCCCCCCGCGATTCTCTCCATCCCCCTCTGATTCTCTCTCTCGCTCTCCCCCTCCGATTCCCTCTCTGTCTCGCTTCCCCTCTCTTTCCCCCCTCCAATTCCCTCTCCCTCTACCCTTTCTTTCCCCTTCTGATTCTCTCTCTCTCCCCCCTGATTCTCCCTCTCCCCTCCGCTTATCTCTCTCTTTTCCTCAGATACCCTCTCTCTAAACCCCCTCTATCGTCCCCTCTGATTCCCTCTCCCCCTTTCTCTCCCCCGTCACCCCTCTCTCCCTCCGATTTTCTCTCTCCCCCTCCGATTCTTTCCTCCCTCTGAATCCCTCTCCCACTCCCGTCTCTCCCCTCCGATTCTCCCTCTTCCCTCTGATTCTCTCTCAAGCTCTCTCCCCCCCGCGATTCGCTCCATCCCCCTCCGATTCTCACTCTTTCTTTCCCCCTCTGATTCTCTCTCTCCCCCCTCCGATTCTCTGTCTCTCCCCCTCTGATTCTCTCTCTCCCCCCTCTGATTCTCTTTTTCCCTCCAATTCCCTCTCTCTCACCCCCTCACTACCCCCTCTGACTCCCCCTCCCACTCTCTCCGTCCTCTCCCCATTCTCTCTCTCCCTTCCAATTCTCTCTCTCTCTCCCCACTCCAATTCTCTCTCCCTCTTCCTCCTCCGATTCTCTCTCCCTCTTCCCCCTCCAATTCTCTATCTCCCCCTCCGATTCTCTCTCTCCCCCCTCCGAGTCTCTCTCTTCCCCCTTCGACCCTCTCTCTGTCGCCCCCCTGCAATTCTCTCTCCCCCTCCTCTCTCCCCCGTTTCTCTTTTTTCCCTCCAATTCCCTCTCTCTCACCCCCTCCGATTCCCTCTCCCTCTTGCTCCCCCTCTCTCACGCCCCCAATTCCCTCTCTCCTCTTTCTCCCCTTCCAATTCTCTCTCCCCCCTGCGATTCTCTCTCTTCCCCCTCCGACTCTCTCTCTCTCTCCCCACTGCGATTCTCTCACCCTCCTCTCTCTCCCCACTCTGATTCTCTTTTTCCCTCCAATTCCCTCTCTCTCACCCCCCTCCACTTCCCTCTCCCTCTTGCTCCACCTCTCTCTCTCCCCCGATTCACTCTCCCCTCTTTCTCCCCTTCCGATTCTCTCTCTCCTCCCTCCGATTCTCCCTCTCTCTCCTCCCGCCGACACTCTCTCTATCCCCCTGATTCTCTTTTTCCCTCCAATTTCTCTCTCACCCCCTCCCCCCTCCGATTCCCCTCCCTCTCTCCCCCTTCTCCCCCATTCCCTCTCCCTCTCCCCTTTTTCTCCCCTTCCGATTCTCTCTTTCTCCCCGCTCCGAGTCTCTCTCTCTCCCTTCCGATTCTCTCTCTCTCCCCGCTCCGAGTCTCTCTCTCTCCCTTCCGATTCTCTCTCTCCCCCCTCCGATTCTCTCTCTCTTCCCCCTCCGATTCTCTCTCTCTTTCCCCCTCCGATTCTCTCTCTCCCCCCTGTGATTCTCTCTTCCCCCTCCGATTCTCTCTCTCTCTTCCCCCTCCGATTCTCTCTCTCTTTCCCCCTCCGATTCTCTCTCTCTCCCCCCTGTGATTCTCTCTCCCCCTCCGATTCTTTCTCTCTCCCCCGATTCCCTCTCCCTTTCCCCTCCTTCTCCCCTTCCGATTCTCTATCTCCCCCCAATTCTCCCCCGATTCTCTCTCTCTCTTTCCCCTTCCGATTCTAACTCTCCCTCCTCCCTCCTATTCTCTCTCTCTCTCCCCTCTTCGATTCCCCCTCTCTCTTCCCCTCCAATTCCCTCTCCCTCTCTCCCCTCGATTCCCTCTCCCTCTCCCCTCTTTCTCCCCTTCCAATTCTCTCTCTCCCCCCTCCAATTCTCTCTCTTTCCCCCTCTGATTCTCTCTCTCACCTCCGATTCACTCTCTCTCCCCCCTCCGATTCTCTCCCCGCTCCAATTCCCTCTCTCTCATCACCTCTCTCTCCCCCACTGATTCTCTCTCTCCCCGTCTAACTTTCTCTCACTCTCCCCCTCCGATTCTCTCTCTCTTCCCCCTCCGATTCTCTCCACCCTCTGATTCTCTTTCTTTTCCTTCAATTCCCTCTCTCACCCCCCTCTCCCTCTCTGATTCCCTCTCCCTCTTGCTCCCCTCTCTCTCCCCCACTCACCCCCGATTCCCTCTCCCTCTTTCTCCCCTCTGATTCTCTCTCTCTTCCCCTCTGTAGTGTCCGTGTATAATAAGAAACGGACTGCAGAGAACGGTACAACAGGTGTTTACTCAACGTGGTTCAAACTGCAACTGAAACAACAGATTACTACTCAGCGTTATATACAGGTGTGGTCACTGCCGGTACTACAGTATACATGAGCTGTAGAAAGTAATTCCCCCCTTAAAGGTACATACATTACAATTCATCCCCTTTTAGATTAACAGTACCATAACGCTCATTTAACAATTAAATATCAAACTAATTACAATTAACACTTTTAACATGCAACATTAGCTGAAAATAGTCTATTTATAAATTCAGTCTTTGGGGAGGCTTCCTGATCCTTTCTGGATAGCGCCTTTCCCGAGTGTCTTGCTCTTGGTGCGGAGGCGATTCTGGCCCCCTGTCGTCGGTTGGTTCATCACCAGGTTGGGGTAGATGCTACCTGTACGTCGGGTTCATCACCAGGTACGTATGGGCGAGGCATGGGGTTGACTTGTTCCTGTGACTCTAGGATCTGGTCAGCATGGCGTCTCACGATGCTCTCCCCAACGTCCACTGTGTACATTAGTGGGCCCTGCCGTGTGCATATCGTTCCTGGCTGCCATTTTTCTGTTCGGTAGTCGCGGGCCAAGACTGGTTGCCCTACATTAAAGCTCCTTGTTGGCTTCTCATGGATGTGCTGGAATTGCTTACTCTCAACATCTCTTCGTACGTGTGGTCTGAGCAAATCCAGGCGAGATCTTAACCTTCGGTTAAAGAACATCATGGCTGGGGCCTGGTTGGTGACTGCATGTGTCGCATTCTGGTAGGCGAACAGGAAATTGTCCACCTTGTGCTGCAGTGGAATGTTGTCATTGTACATAGCCTTTATTGCCTTCTTAAAGCTTTGTACGAACCTCTCAGCCAATCCAATTGTGGCTGGATGATATGGGGCGGATGTGTAATGCCTCACCCCATTCTTTTTCAAGAACCTCCGGAACTCTTCGGACACAAACTGTGGTCCGTTGTCGGAGCAAATCTGTTCTGGCAAGCCATTCCTGGCAAAAAATGGTCCGTAGGACTGCAATAGTTTTCTCCGTGGTGGTGGAGGACATTTTGATGACCTCAGGCCATTTCGAGTGCACATCCACGGCTATTAAAAACATTGAGTCCATGAATGGACCAGCAAAATCAATATGCACCCGTTGCCATGGAGATGAGGGCCACACATAAGCCCTAGCAAGGCTTTTCATTTTCACCCATCCCAGATGACCTTCGTGAAGCTCATTGAGCATTCGTCATTCCACTTCCATGGCACCCCAGTTTGCAGTAGGCTGTTCAGTGGGTGTAGTATTGTAGACAAATTTGGCAAGAACTTATGGTAGTAGTTTATCAGCCCGAGGAACGACCTCAGTTGTGACACATTTTCCGGTGCTGGAGACTTGACTACTGCCTCAATCTTTTCTGGGGACTTATGTAACCCCTCTTTATCGATAATGTGGCCACAATACGAGATCTGTTTTCTAAAAAACTGGCATTTGGGGCGGTTAGCTCGGAGCCCATATTCCTGCAATCTGGTGAGCACCTGCTCCAGGTTGGCAAGGTGATCACTGTTATTTTCGCCCGTGACCAGGATGTCGCCCAAATAACACTGGGTCCCTGGGATCCCTTGCAGGACTTGTTCCATTGCCCTCTGCCAAATAGCCGGAGCTGATGCTACCCCGAATACCAGCCGGTTGTATTGGTAGAGACCTTTATGGGTGTTGATTGTGAGGTATTTTTTTGATGCTTCTTCTACCTCCATTTGCAGATACGCCTGGGCCAGATCAATCTTAGTGAAGCATTTCCCTCCAGATAGCGAGGCGAAAATATCTTCAATCCGCGGAAGTGGATATTGTATGGTGTGAAGGACTGGGTTCACTGTTACCTTAAAGTCCCCACAGACGCGAACCTTCCTTGGTTCCCCAGGCGTGCTGCTCAACGACTTTTTCATCACAGGGACGATGGGTGTAGCCCACTCGCTCCAGTCTACCTTGGACAGTACACCTGAACGTTTCAGACTCTCCAGCTCTGCTTCGACGGCTGGCCGGATCGCATAAGGTACCGGTCTGGCCTTAAAAAATTTTGGGCTTGCGTTTTCTTCAATTTTAATCGTCGCTGTCATGCCTTTTAGTGTTCCGAGTCCTTGCTGGAACACTTCTTTCGCGTCAGTTAGGATCTTTGACAGTCGCCCAGGTGTGACGTCGTCATCCTTTTTGTCAGCCAGAGTCAGTGCCTGTATGGAATGCCAATCCAGTTGTATTTTCCGGATCCATTCACGTCCCAGTAATGGTGGTCCTCCATCTTGCAATACATACAGGTCTAGTTTTGGTGCTTCCTTGCCGTTATATGTAACGGTCACCCTTATTTTTCCTTTGGGGTAGGCTTTTTGCCCCGTGTAAGTCTTCAAAATAATTTTTGTGTCTCTCAAGGGTATGTGTGAGAATAGCCGCTCGTAGTCCCATCGGTTTATGACTGTTAGAGCTGATCCTGTGTCCAATTCCATCTTTACCTGGACTCCTGCTACCTTGAGAGTGACCCAAATGGTTCGGTGATCCTCCATTGTGATCACATTATGTAGTTTCAGACAACTCAGTTCCCTGCTTTCGGAGTCGTTATCACTCTTTTGTTCGTCTGAACTATTCTCCGTTATCTTATGTACCTTCTTGTACTTCGCTTTGGTCGGTTTCTTATTGCTGGTTTTCTTTCCCGACCTGCAGACTCGTGCTATGTGTCCTACTTTTCCACACTGTCTGCACACTTTGTCTTTGAACCAGCAATCATTCTGGTCGTGTGCTGTTCTGCCGCAGCGATAGCACTTCTCTGTTCCATATGACATTTCGTTTGTGCCATATTCTTGCGGTCTCTGTTGTATCTCTGCAGCGCCCCGTGCTGCTGCTTCATATGATACCGCAATGCTGAAAGCCTTTCCCAGCGAAAGGTCCTTTTCAGATAAAAGCCGTTTCTGGGCTCCTTCACTTTGAAGCCCACACACAAACTTGTCCCTTAAGGTATCTGCCAGTCCCGCTCCAAACTGGCAGTGTTTCGATAGTTTGCGCAGTTCTGTTAAATAATCAGCATTGCTTTCATCCTTATGCTGGTTCCGTTTGTGAAACTTGAATCTTTCTGCTATCAGCAGCGGTGTGGGTTTTAAATGTTCCTGTAGGATTGACACTATGTTTTCAAAATCCTTTTCTACTGGCTTCTCTGGGGTTACTAGGTTTCGTAGTAAGCCATATGTTTTTGCACCCATTGAATTCAACAATACCAGCGCTTTCTTGTCATCTGGCACTTCATTCGCCTTGCAGTATACTTCTATGCGTTCGACATATGTCGTCCAATCTTCGACTTCATTGTTGAACGCTGTGATACTGCCACTCTTCGGCATTTTTGGGTGTGGTTAGACTGGCTTAAAATGGCGTCTCCCGCGCTTTCCTTTCTTCCCCGCTGCGGCTTAAAATGGTGTCTCCCGCGCTTTCCTTTCTTCCCTGCTGCGGCTTAAAATGGCGTCTCCCGTGCTGCTGCCAACGCCACTCTCGGCGGTCCTCGTGGCAAATGGCGACGCCCTGTGGGTTTCATGCACTGCTCCCGCGCTGCTGCCAATGCCGCTCTCTGCGGTCCTCGTGGCAATGGCAGCAACTCGCGTTTTCCTGCGCGCCTCTCTCCCCCGTTGACGCTGCTCGGCCCTTGAACACCGGCTGCACTCTGCGTGTTTTCCTGCGCGCCTCTCTCCCCCGTTGATGCTGCTCGGCCCTTGAACACCGGCTGCGCTCTGCTCTCTCTCGTCTCTCTCCCCATTGACGCCGCTTGGTCCTGAACACCGGCTGCGCCCTGTGCGCTCTGCCCTCTCTCTCTCCCCCGTCGACGCTGCTCGGCCTTTTTCTGTGCCGCTCGGTCGGCTCTAGCCGCCGCTGTCCGCGAAGGGTCTGCGCAGTACCTGTTGCCAGCCCGTTTCGCTGGACCACCGTGACTGGAAAGCCAAGCCTGGCTCTCGACAGCCTCCCCTGCGATGCTCAAATCTCCGCTGGATGACTGGGCGGTTGCCCGTGGTCAACGCCCGTGCTTCTGGACTCGACCTCCTTCCACTGTTCTCCAGGAGCGAATCCCTGGGAGGTGATGCAGAGTTGCAGGTAGGTTCGAATCTGCGTCGTCGCCAATGTCATATCCGTGTATCTTAATGTTGTGCCCTTCAATAATCAGACAACAGACTGCAAGGAACGATCAACAGGTGTTTACTGAATGAGGGTTCAAGCTGCAACTGACTGTACAGATCACTACTCAGGGTTTATATACAGGTGTGGTCACTGCTGGTACTACAGGATACAGGAGCTGTAAAAAGTAGTTCTCCCCCTTAAAGGTACATACATTACATCTCCCCCCTCCGATTCTCTCTCTCCTCTTCCGATTCTCTCTCTCTCTCCCTCTGATTCTCTCTCTCTCTCCCCCTACGATTCTCTCTCGCCCTCCGATACTTTCTCTCTCCCTGATCTGATTCTCTCTCTCCCCTCCTCCGATTCTCTCCCCCTCCGATTCCCTCTCCCTCTTTCTCCCAATCTCTCTCCCCAATTTCCTCTCCCTCTCCCCTCTTTCTCCCCTCCAATTCCCTCTCTCTCACCCCCTCACTCTCCCCCTCCGATTCCCTCTCCCTCTCTTTCTGATTCTTTCTCTCCCCCTTCCGGTTCCCTCTCTCTCTCTCTCCCCCCTCCGATTCTCTCTCCTCCTCCGATTCTCTCTCTCACTCCCCTTCCGGTTCTCTCTCTCACCCCCTCCGATTCTCTCTCCCTCTCTCCCCCTCCGACTCTCTCTCTCTCTCCCCCTGCAATTCTCTCTCCCCCTCCTCTCTCTCACCCCTCTGAATTTTTTTGCCCTCCAATTCCCTTTCTCTCACCCCCCTCCGATTCCGTCTCCCTCTTGCTACCCCTCACTCTTCCCCCGATTCCCTCTCCCCTCTTTCTCCCCTTCCGATTCTCTCTCCCCCTCCGGTTCTCTCTCTCTCTCTCCCCCACCAATTCTCTCTCTCCTCCTCCGATTCTTTCTCTCTCTCCCTCTTATTCTCTCTCTCTCGCCCCTCCTTCGATTCCCTCTCCCTCTTTCTCCCAATCTCTCTCCCCCAATTCCCTCTCCCCTCTTTCTCCCCTTCTGATTCTCTCTCTCTCCCCCCTCCGATTCTCTCTCTCCCCCCGATTCTCTCTCTCTCTCCCCCCGATTCTCTCTCTCTCTCTCCCTGTCCATTTCTCTCTCTCCCCCCTCCGATTCTCTCTCTCCCCCCTCCGATTCTCTTTCTCCCCCCCCGATTCTCTCTCCCCCCTCCGATTCTCTCTCTCCCCCCGATTCTCTCTCTCTCTCCCCCCGATTCTCTCTCTCTCCCCGATTCTCTCTCTCTCTCCCCCCGATTCTCTCTCTCTCTCTCCCTGTCCATTTCTCTCTCTCCTCCCTCCAATTCTCTCTCTCTCTCCCCCTCCGATTCTCTCTCTCCCCCCCTCGATTCTCTCTCCTCCCTCAGATTCTCTCTCTCCTCCCTCCAATTCTCTCTCTCTCTCCCCCCTGTGATTCTCTCTCCCTCTCCTCTCTCTCCCCATTCTGATTCACTCTTTTTCCCTCCAATTCCCTCTCCCTCTTGCTCCCCCTCTGGTTCCCCCGATTCCCTCTCCCCTCTTTCTCCCCTTCCGACTCTCTCTCTCTCTCCTCCCTCCGATTCTCCCTCTCTCTTCTCCCTCGAATTCTTTCTCTCTCCCTCTCACCCCCTCCGATTCTTTCTCTCTCTCCCTTTTCAATTCTCTCTCTCTTCCCCCTCTGATTCTCTCTCCCCCTCCAATTCTCTCTCTCTTTCCCCTCTGATTCTCTCTCTCCCCCTCCAATTCTCTCTCTCTTCCCCCTCTGATTCTCTCTCTCCCCCCCTCCGATTCTCTCTCTCCCCCCCTCCGATTCTCTCTCTTCCCCTCCGACGCTCTCTCTCCCCCTGCAATTTTCTCTCCCCCTCCTCTCTCCCCCCTCTGATTCTCTCTTTTTCCCTCCAATTCCCCTCTCTCACCCCCCTTTGATTCCCTCACCCTCTTGCTCCTCGTCTCTCTCCCCCCCGATTACCTCTCCCCTCTTTCTCCCCTTCTGATTCTTTCTCTCCTCCCTCCGATTCTCTCTCCCCCGATTCTCTCTCTCTCTCTCTCTATCTCCGTCGAATTCTCTCTCTTTCCCCATCTGATTCTCTCTCTTCTCCCTCCTATTCTCTCTCCCCCTGCGATTCTCTAGCACCCTGCTCTCTCTCCCCCTCCGATTCTCTCTCTCTTTCCCTCCAATTTCCCCTCTCTCTCCCCCTCCGATTCCCTCTCCCTCTCCACTTTCTCCCCTTCCGATTCTCTCTCTCTCTCCCCCTCCAATTCCCTCTCTCTGATTCTGTCCCCCTCCGATTCTCTCTCTCCCCCGCCGATTCTCTCTCTTCCCTCCTCCGATTCTCTCTCTCTCTCCCCCACCGATTCTCTCTCTTCCCTCCTCCGATTCTCTCTCTCTTCCCTGCGATTCTCTGTCCCCCTCCTCTCCCCCCCGATTCTCTCTCTTTTTCCCTCCAATTCCCTCTCTCTCACCCCCTTATCTCTCCCCCTCCAATTCCCCCTCCCTCTTGCTCCCCCCTCCCCCCGATTCCCTCACCCTCTCCCCTCTTTCTCCCCTTCTGATTCTCTCTCTCCCCCTCCGATTCTCTCTCTATCTCTCCCCCTCCGATTCTCTCTCCCTCCTCCGATTCACTCTCTCTCTCTCCCCCCCTCCGATTCTCTCTCTCTTCCCCTCCAATTCCCTCTCAGCAATCACTCTCCCCCTCCGATTCCCTCTCCATCTCTCTTCCCCTCTCACTCCCCCTCTCCGCGTTCCTTCCCCCTCTCCTTCCGATTCTCTCTCTCGCCCCTTCCGATTCTCTGTCTCTGCCCCTCCAATTCTCTTTTCCCTCATTCTCCCAATCTCTCTCCCCCTCCGATTCCCTCTCCCTCTTCCCTCTTTCTCCCCCTCCGATTCTCTCTCTCACCCCCCTCCGATTCTCTGTCTCCCTCCTCTGATTCTCTCTCTCTCCCCTCCTCCGATTCTCTCACTTCTCCCCCTCTGATTCTCTCTCTTTTTCCCTCCAATTCCGTCTCTCACCCCCTCTCTCTCCCCCTCCGATTCCTCTCTCTGCCCCTCCAATTCATAAAAATAAAACAAAAAAGTTGACTCAACCGTGGCTAACAAGGGAAATTAGGGATAGCATAAGATGCAAGGAGAGGACATATCATTTGGCCAGAAAAAGCAGCAAACTGAGGATTGGGAGCAGTTTAGGATTCAGCAAAGGCGGACAAAGTGATTAATTAAGAGGGGGAAAATAGATTATGAGAGTAAGCTTGCAGGGAACATAAAAACTGACTGTAAAAGCTTCTATAGATATGTGAAGAGAAAAAGATTGGTCAAGTCATGTGTAGGACCCTTGCAGTCAGAATCAGGGGAATTTATAATGGGGAACAAAGAAATGGCAGACCAATTGACATGAATCTTGTCATTCATGTGGAAATGACTTATGAAATGAGACTGGGCGGCCTGCTGGTGGCGCTGTCCAGGGAGAGTATAAATACTCAGGCATGGCCCAGCTTGCTCAGGACATTCTTTAACAGGAACTAGTGAAGGACACAACTAGATCTCCATGTTGAAAAACAGTTGATTAAAGCCTTGTTTAATACTTAGACCAAGTGTCCAGTAGTTCTCTTACGTCACCAATTAAATACATACTTTGGTTCCGTTTTCACAAAGGAGGACACAAATAACCTCCCAGAGATGTTGGGGAACATAGGGCCTAATGAGAGGAAGGAATTGAATGAAATCAGTATTTGTCGGGAAATGATGTTAGGGAAATTGATGGGATTGAAGGCCGATAAATCCCCAGGGCCTGATAATCTACATCCTAGGGTACTTAAGGAAGTGGCCCTAGTGATAGTAGATGCATTGCTGGTCATCTTCCAAAATTCTATAGACTCTGGAACAGTTCCCATGGATTGGAGGATAGCTAATGTAACCCCACTATTTAAAAAGGGTGCTCGAGAGAAAACGGGGAATTATAGACCGGTAAGCCTGACATCAGTAGTGGGGAAAATGCTAGAGTCCATTATAAAAGCTGTAATAGTAGAGCACTTGGAAAACAGTGACAGGATCGGACAAAGTCAACATGGATTTACAAAAGGTAAATCATGCTTGACTAATCTACTGGAATGTTTTGAGGATGTAACTGGTAGAATAGATAAGGGAGAACCAGTGGATGTGGTGTATTTGTCTTTCAGAAGGCTTTTGATGAGGTCCCGCATAAGAAATTAGCATGCAAAGTTAAAGCACATGGGATTGGGGGTAAGGTACTGTCTTGGCTAGAAAACTGGTTGGCAGACAGGAAGCAAAGAGTTGGAATAAACAGGTCTTTTTCCGAGTGGCAGGTGTAATGTATGTACCTTTAAGGGAGAGAACTACTTTTTACAGCTCCTGTATACTGTAGTACCGGCAGTGACCACACCTGTATATAAACCCTGAGTAGTGATCTGTACACTTAGTTCTAGAGTAACCCTCATTCAGTAAACACCTGTTGTACCGTTTCTCCTGCAGTCTGTGTCTTATTATACACAGACACAACATTGGCGACGAGCAGATTCAAACCTACCTGCAACTCTGCATCACCTCCCAGGGATTCACTCCTGGAGAACAGTGGAAGGAGGTCGAGTCCAGAAGCACGGGCGTCGACCACGGGCAACCGCCCAGTCATCCAGCGGAGATTTGAGCATCGCAGGGGAGGCTGTCGAGAGCCAGGCTTGGCTTTCCAGTCACGGTGGTCCAGCGAAACGGGCTGGCAACAGGTATTGCGCAGACCCTTCCCGGACAGCGGCGGCTAGAGCCGACCGAGCGGCACAGAAAAAGGCCGAGCAGCGTCGACGGGGGAGAGAGAGAGGGCAGAGCGTACAGGACGCAGCCGGTGTACAGGACCGAGCGGCGTCAACGGGGAGAGAGACGAGAGAGAGCAGAGCGCAGCCGGTGTTCAAGGGCCGAGCAGCGTCAACGGGGGAGAGAGACGAGAGAGAGCAGAGCGTAGCCGGTGTTTAAGGGCTGAGCAGCGTCAACGGGGGAGAGAAGCGCGCAGGAAAACGCGAGGTGCTGCCATTGCCACGAGGACTGCAGAGAGCGGCATTGGCAGCAGCGCAGGAGCAGCGCACGAAACCCACAGGGCGTCGCCATTTGCCACGAGGGCCGCCGAGAGCGGCGTTGGCAGCAGCGCGGGAGACGCCATTTTAAGTCGCAGCGGGGAAGAAAGGAAAGCGCGGGAGACGCCATTTTAAGCCGCAGCGGGGAAGAAAGGAAAGCGCGGGAGACGCCATTTTAAGCCAGTCTAACCACACCCAAAAATGCCGAAGAGTGGCAGTATCACAGCGTTCGACAATGAAGTCGAAGATTGGACGACATATGTCGAGCGCATAGAAGTATACTGCAAGGCGAATGAAGTGCCAGATGACAAGAAAGCGCTGGTATTGTTGAATTCAATGGGTGCAAAAACGTATGGCTTACTATGAAACCTAGTAACCCCAGAGAAGCCAGTAGAAAAGGATTTTGAAAAAATAGTGTCAATCCTACAGGACCACTTAAACCCCACACCGCTGCTGATAGCAGAAAGAGTTAAGTTTCACAAAAGGAACCAGCATAAAGATGAAAGTAATGCTGAGTATTTAACGGAACTGCGCAAGCTATCGAAACACTGCCAGTTTGGAACGGGACTAGCAGATACTTTAAGGGACAAGTTTGTGTGTGGGCTTCAAAGTGAAGGAACCCAGAAACGGCTTCTATCAGAAAAGGATCTTACGCTGGACAAGGCTTTCAGCATTGCAGTATCACACGAAGCAGCAGCACGGGGCACTGCAGAGATACAATGGAGACCGCAAGAATATGGCACAAATGAAATGTCATACGGAACAATGAAGTGCTATCGCTGCGGCAGAACAACACATGACCATAATGATTGCTGGTTCAAGGACAAAGTGTGCAGACATTGTGGAAAAGTAGGCCACATAGCAAGAGTCTGCAGGTCGGGAAAGAAAACCAGCAGCAAGAAATCTCCACAGGAGAAGTACAAAAAGGTACATAAGGTGACGGAGAGTAGTTCAGACGAACAGAAAAGTGATACAGACTCTGGAAGCAAGGATCTGGGTTGTCTGAAACTACATAAAATGTGATCAAAACGGAGGATCACCAAACTATCTGAGTCACGCTCAAGATAGCAGGAGTCCAAGTGAAAATGGAATTGGACACAGGATCAGCCGTAACAGTCATAAACCGAAGGGACTACAAGCGGCTATTCTCACATATACCCTTGAGAGATACAAAGATTGTCTTGAAGACGTACACGGGGCAAAAAGCCTACCCCAAAGGTAAAATAAGGGTGAACGTTATATATAACGGCAAGGAAACACCCAAAATGGACCTATATGTATTGCTACATGGAGGACCACCACTACTAGGACGTGAATGGATCCAGAAGATACAGCTAGATTGGCATTCGATACAAGCACTGACTGTAGATGCCAAAAAGGATGACGACGTCACACCTGGACGACTGTCAAAAATTCTAACTGACGCACAAGAAGTGTTCCAGCAGGGACTCAGAACACTAAAAGGCATAACAGCGACGATCAAAATAGAGGAAAATGCAAGCCCAAAGTTTTTTAATGCCAGACCGGTACCTTATGCGATCCGCCCAGCCGTCGAAGCAGAGCTGGAAGGTTTGGAACGTTCAGGAGTACTGTCCAAAGTGGACTGGAGCGAGTGGGCTACACCCATCATTCCTGTAATGAAGAGGTCGTTGAGTAATACGCCTGGGGAACCAAAGAAGGTTCGCATCTGGGGGGACTTTAAGGTGACAGTGAACCCAGTCCTTCACACTGTACAATATCCGCTTCCGCGGATTGAAGATATTTTCGCCTCGCTATCTGGTGGGAAACGCTTCACTAAGATTGATCTGGCCCAGGCGTACCTGCAAAGGGAGGTAGAAGAAGCCTCGAAACAGTACCTCACGATCAACACTCACAAAGGTCTCTACCAATACAACCAGCTGGTGTTCGGGGTACCATCAGCTCCGGCTATTTGGCAAAGGGCAATGGAACAAGTCCTGCAAGGGATTCCAGGGACCTAGTGTTATTTGGATGACATCCTGGTCACGGGCGAAAATGACAGTGATCACCTCGCCAACCTGGAGCAGGTGCTCACTAGATTGAAGGAATATGGGCTCCGAGCTAATCGCCACAAATGCGAGTTTTTCCAGAAGCAGATCTTGTATTGTGGCCATGTTATTGATAAAGAGGGGTTACATAAGTCCCCTGAAAAGATTGAGGCAGTAGTCAAGGCTCCAGCACCGGAAAATGTGTCACAACTGAGGTCGTTCCTCGGGCTGGTGAACTACTACCATGAGTTCTTGCCGAATTTGTCTACAGTACTACACCCACTGAACACCCTACTGCAAACGGGGGTACCATGGAAGTGGAGTGACGAATGTAAACGAGCTTTCCAGAAGAGCAAAGCATTGATCACATCAAAAGAGGTGTTGGCTCATTTCAACCCAGCACTACCAATTCGGTTGGCGTGTGATGCATCACCCTATGGCATTGGAGCGGTGCTGTCGCACAAATTCCCGGACGGCTTGGCGAGGCCAGTAGTCTTTGCGTCTCGGTCACTAACCTCAGCCGAGCGTAACTACGCCCAGATTGACAGGGAGGCCCTCAGCCTAGTGTGGGGAGTGAAAAAGTTCAATCACTATCTGCACGGGCAGAAGTTCACCTTGCTGACTGACCACCAACCACTTGTCTCCATCTTTAATCCAAAGAAGGGCGTTCCGGTGATGACTGCACAACGGCTACAAAGATGGTCCCTTTTTCTAGGGGCGCACCAATATGAAATCGAGTATAAGGGCACGAAACAGCATGGAAACGCTGATGGGCTATCACGCCTGCCACTGCCTACTGCGGAGGAAGCAGCAGCAGTGGATCCTGTCAAAATATTTCATTCGACTATAATTGAATGCTTGCCAGTGACTAACGCTGGTATAGAGAAGGAGACCCGAAATGACCCGACACTGTCTCGGGTATATGATTTGACGGTGAAGGGATGGCCAGCACATGGCGACTCACTGTTGCCAGCATTCTCATCCAGAAGAGAACAGCTGTCAGTATGCCAGGGGACCTTGATGTGTGGATCCCGAGTGGTTATTCCACCCAAGTTAAGGGAGAGAGTGCTCAATGAGCTTCACGAAGGTCATCTGGGATGGGTGAAAATGAAAAGCCTTGCTAGGGCTTATGTGTGGTGGCTGGGGATCGATCAGCAAATCGAGGGCCTGACAACAAGCTGCTCAGGATGCCAGAAGGTCCAAAATGCACCACCACATGCCCCTCTACACCCATGGGAGTGGCCCTCATCTCCATGGCAATGGGTGCATATTGATTTTGCTGGTCCATTCATGGACTCAATGTTTTTAATAGCCGTGGATGTACACTCGAAATGGCCTGAGGTGATCAAAATGTCCTCCACCACCACGGAGAAAACTATTGCAGTCCTACGGACCATTTTTGCCAGGAACGGCTTGCCAGGGCAGATTTGCTCTGATAACGGACCACAGTTTGTGTCCGAAGAGATTCAAAGATTTATGAAAAGGAATGGGGTAAGGCATTACACATCCGCCCCGTATCATCCAGCCACAAATGGATTGGCTGAGAGGTTCGTACAAACCTTTAAATAAGCAGTAAAGGCCATGTGCGATGTCGACATTCCACTGCAGCATAAGGTGGACAATTTCCTGTTAGCCTACAGAAATGCGACACATGCAGTCACCAACCAGGCCCCGGCCATGATGTTCTTTAACCGAAGGTTGAGATCTCGTCTGGATTTGCTCAGACTAAATGTACGAAGAGATGTTGAGAGTAAGCAATTCCAGCACATCAATGAGAAGCCGACAAGGAGCTTCAATGTAGGGCAACCAGTCTTGGCCCGCGACTACCGAACAGAGAAATGGCAACCAGGAACGATATGCACACGGCAGGGGCCACTAATGTACACAGTGGATGTTGGGGAGAACATTGTGAGACGCCATGCTGACCAGATCCTAGATTCACAGGAACGAGTCAACCCCATGTCTCGGCCATACGTACCTGGTGAGGAACCCGACGTACAGGTCGCATCCAGCTCAGAAACAATAGCATTGGAAGCTGATGAATCAACTGACGACAGGGTGCTAGAATCGCCTCCGCACCAAGAGCGAGACACTCGGGAAAGGCTTTATCCAGAAAGAATCAGGAAGCCTCCCCAAAGACTGAATTTATAAATAGACTATTTTCAGCTAATGTTGCATGTTAAAAGTGTTAATTTTAATTAGTTTGATATTTAATTGTTAAATGAGCGTTATGGTACTGTTAATCTAAAAGGGGAGGAATTGTAATGTATGTACCTTTAAGGGAGAGAACTACTTTTTACAGCTCCTGTATACTGTATATAGTACCGGCAGTGACCACACCTTTATATAAACCCTGAGTCGTGATCTGTACACTTAGTTCTAGAGTAACCCTCATTCAGTAAACACCTGTTGTACCGTTTCTCCTGCAGTCTGTGTCTTATTATACACAGACACAACAGCAGGCACTGACTTGTGGGGTACCGCAGGGATTGGTGCTAGGACCCCAGCTATTCACAATATATATAAATGATCTAGACGAGGGAACTAGATGTAATATCTCCAAGTTTGCAGATGACACAAAGCTGGGTGGGCATGTGTGCTGTGAGGAGGATGCAGAGAAACTCCAGTATGATTTGGACAGGTTGGGTGATTGGGCAGATGCATGGCAAATGCTGTATAATGTGGATAAATGTGAGATCATCCACTTCAGTGGCAAAAACAGGAAGACAGATTATTATCTGAACGTTATTAGATTGGGAAAAGAGGAAGTGCAACGAGACCTGGGTGTCCTTGTGCACCAGTCGCTGAAGGTAAGCGTGCAGGTGTACCAGGCGGTTAAGAAGGCAAATGGTATGTTGGCCTTCATAGCGAGAGGATTTGAGTACAGGAGCAAGGATGTCATGCTGCAGTTGTACAGGGCCTTGGTGAGACCACACCTTGAGTATTGTGTGCAGTTTTGGTCACCTTATCTGAGGAAGGATGTTCTTGCCACAGAGAGAGTGCAGCGAAGATTCACCAGACTGATACCTGTGATGGCAGGAATGACGTATGAGGAGAGATTGGGTCGATTAGGCTTATATTCGCTAGAGTTTAGAAGAATGAGAGGGGATCTCATTGAAACTTATAAAATTCTAACAGGACTAGACAGACTAGATGCAGGAACGATGGCGGGGGACTTCAGAACCAGGGGTCACAGTCTAAGGATAAGGGGTAAGCCATTTTGGACTGAGATGAGGAAGAATTTCTTCACCCAGAGAGTGGTGAACCTGTGGAATTCTCTGCCATACAGGGCAGTTGAGGCCAATTGATTAAATATATTCAAGAAGGAGTTGGATATATTTATTGAGGCTATAGGGAGCAAGGGATATGGGGAGAAAGCAGGGACAGGGTACTGAATTTGGATGATCAGCCATGATCTCATTAAATGGCGGAGCGGGCTCGAGGGGCCGAATGGCCTACTCCTGCTCCTATCTTCTATGTTTCTATTCTCTCTCATCCCCCTTTCTCCCAATCTCTCTCCCCCTCCGATTCCCTCTCCCCCTTCCCTCTTTCTCCTCTTCCGATTCTCTCTCCCCCTCCGATTCTCTCTCTCACCCCTCTTATTCTCTCTCTCCTCCTCCGATTCACTCTCTCTCTCTCCCCCCCGATTCTCTCTTCCCCTCCAATTCCATCTCTCTCATCCCCTCACTCTCCCACTCCAATTCCCTCTCTGTCTCTCTTCCCCCTCTCCCCCATTCCCTCGCCCTCTCCTTCCGATTCTCTCTCTCCTCCCTCTGATTCTCTCTCTCTCTCCTGCTCCGAATCTCTCTCTCCCCCTCGGATTCTCTCTCTCCCCTCCGATTCTCTCTCTCCCTCCTCCGATTCTTTCTCCCCCTCCGATTCTCCCTCTCTCCCCCCTCCGATACTCTCCCTATTCCCCTCCAATTCCCTCTCTCTGCCCCTCCGATTCCCTCTCCCTCTCTCTCCCCCATTCCCTCTCCACTCTTTCTCTGCTTCCGATTCTCTCTCTCTCTCCCCGATCCTCGCTCTCTCTCTCTCTCTCTCTCCCCCCTCCTTTCTCTCTCTCTCCTCCCTCCAATTCTCTTTCTCTCTCACCCTCCGGTTCTCTCTCGCTCCTCTGATTCTCGCTCTCTCCCTCCCACTCCGATTCTCTCTCTCTCCCCGATTCTTTCCCTCCCTCCTCTGCTTCTCTCTTTTTCCCTCTAATTCCCTCTCTCCCCCCTCCGATTCTCTCTCCCCCTCCGATTCCCTCTCCCTCTCTCTCCCCCTCTCTCCCCATTCCCTCTCCCTCTCCTTCCGAATCTCTCTCTCTCCCCCTTCCGATTCTCTCTCCTCCCTCCGATTCTCTCCCCTTCCGATTCTCTCCCTCTCTTCCCTCCGATTCTCTCTCTCTCCCCCCTGATTCTCTCTCCCCTTCCGATTCTCTCTCTCTTCCCTCCGATTCTCTCTCACCCCCTCCGATTCTCTCTCTCCCCCCTCCAATTCTCTCTCTCTCCCCCTCCAATTCTCTCTTTCTCTCTCCCCTCTGATTCTCTTTCTCCCTCCAATTCTCTCTCTCTTCGCCTCCGATTCTCTCTCTCTCTCCCCCTCTGATTCTATCTCTCCCTCCTCCAATTCCCCCTCTCTCTCCCCCTCCGATTCCCTCTCCCTCTCTCTCCCCCGATTCCCTCTCCCACTCCCCTCTTTCTCCCCTTCCAATTCTCTCTCTCCCCCCTCCGATTCTCTCTCTCTCTCCCCCTCTAATGAGAGGGAGGAACTGAAAGAAATCAGTATTTGTAGGGAAATGGTGTTAGGAAAATTGATGGGACTGAAGGCCGATAAATCCCCAGGGCCTGATGGTCTACATCCCAGGGTACTTAAAGAAGTGGCCCTAGAGATAGTAGATGCATTGCTGGTCATCTTCCAGAACTCGATGGACTCTGGAACAGTACCCATGGATTGGAGGGTAGCTAATGTTACCCCACTATTCAAAAAAGGTGGTAGAGAAAAAGCGGGGAATTATAGACTGGTAAGCTTGACATCAGTAGTGGGGAAAATGCTCAAGTCTATTATAAAAGATGTAATAGCAGAGCACTTGGAAAGCAGTGACAGGATCGGACAAAGTCAACATGGATTTACAAAAGGTAAATCATACTTGACTAATCTACTGGAATTTTTTGAGGATGTAACTGATAAAATAAATAAGGGAGAACCAGTGGATGTGGTGTATTTGGACTTTCAGAAGGCTTTCGATAAGGTCCCACATAAGAGATTAGCGTGCAAAATTAAGGCACATGGGATTGGGGGCAAGGTATTGACTTGGATAGAGGACTGGTTGGCGGACAGAAAGCAAAGAGTTGGAATAAACGGGTCGTTTTCCGAGTGGCAGGCAGTGACTAGTCGGGTACCGCAAGGATTGGTCCTAGGACCCCAGCTGTTCACAATATATATTAATGATCTGGACGAGGGAATTGGATGTATTATCTCCAAATTTGCAGACGACACAAAGCTGGGTGGGAGGGTAATCTGTGAGGAGGATGTCGTGAAACTCCAGTACGATTTGGACAGGTTGGGTGATTGGGCAGAAACATGGCAAATGCACTATAATGTGGATAAATGTGAGGTTATCCACTTTGGTGGCAAAAACAGGAAGGCAGATTATTATTTGAATGGCAATAGATTGGGAGAAGGGGAAGTGCAAAGAGACCTGGGTGTTATTGTGCACCAGTCGCTGAAGGTAAGCATGCAGGTGCAGCAGGCGGTTAAGAAGGCAAATGGTATGTTGGCCTTCGTAGCAAGAGGGTTAGAGTACAAGAACAAGGATGTCTTGCTGCAGTTGTACAGGGCCTTGGTGAGACCGCACCTTGAGTATTGTGTGCAGTTTTGGTCGCCTTACCTGAGCAGGGACGTTCTTGCCATGGAGGGAGTGCAGCGAAGATTCACCAGGCTGATACCTGGGATGGCAGGAATGATGTACGATGAGAGATTGTGTCGATTGGGCTTATACTCACTGGAGTTTAGAAGATTGAGAGGGAATCTCATCGAAACCTATAAAATTCTGTCAGGTCTGGACAGACTAGATGCAGAAAGGATGTTTGTGATGGCCGGGGCATCCAGAACCAGGGGTCATAGTCTAAGGATAAGGGGTAAGCCATTTAGGACTGAAATGAGGAGGAATTTCTTCACCCAGAGAGTGGTGAACCTGTGGAATTCTCTGCCACAGAGGGCGGTGGAGGCCAGTTCATTAAATATATTCAAGAAAGAGTTGGATATATTTCTTGAGGCTAAAGGGATCAAGGGATATGGGGAGAAGGCAGGGACAGGGTACTGAATTTAGATGATCAGCCATGATCTCATTGAATGGCGGAGCAGGCTCGAAGGGCCACATGGCCTACTCCTGCTCCTATCTTCTATGTTTCTATGTTTCCTCCGATTCACTCTCCCTCCCCCCTCCGATTCGCTCTCTCTTCCCCTCCGATTCCCTCTCTGTCTCTCTTCCCCCCCTCACTCCCTCTCCCCTCATTCACTCTCTCCCCCCCCTCCGATTCTCTCTTTCTCTCTCCCGTCTGATTCTCTCCCTCCCCCCTCTGATTCTCTTTTTCCCTTCAAGTCCCTCTCTCTCACCCCCTTCTCTCCCCCCCTCCGATTCCCTCTCTTGCCCCCTCCATTTCTCTCTCTCTCTCCCCCTCCAATTCCCTCTCCCCTCTCTCTTCCCTCTCTGATTCTCTCTCTCCCTCCGATTCTCTCCCCCTCCTCCGATTCTCTCTCTCTTTCTCCCTCCTCTGATTCTCTCTCCCCACTCCAATTCCCTCTCATCCCTTCTCTCTCCCCCAGATTCTCCCTCCTCGTCTAATTTTCTCTCCGTCTCCCCCTCCGATTCTCTCTCTCTCTTCCCCCTCCGATTCTCTCTCTTCCCCACTCCGATTCTCTCTCTCCCCTGCGATTCTCTGTCCCCTCCTCTCTCTCCACCCTCTGATTCTCTCTTCCCCTCCAATTCCCTCTCTCTCACCCCCTCACTCTCCCCCTCCGATTCCCTCTCTCTCTCCTCCTGCTCCGATTCTCTCTTCCTCCTCTGATTCACTTTCTCTCTCTCCCCCCTCCGATTCTCTCTCTCCCCCCTGTGATTCTCCCCCTCCGATTCTCTCTTTTTCCCTCCAATTCCCCCTCTCCCCCCCCACTTCCCTCCCCCTCTGCTCCCGATTCCCTCTCCCTCTTCCCTCTTTCTCCCCTTCCGATTCTCTCTCTCTCCCCCCTCTGATTCTCTTGCTCTCTCTCCCCCCTCTGATTCTCTCTTTCTCCCCCCTTTGATTCTCTCTCTGCCCCCCTCCGATTCTCACTCTCCCTCCTCCAATTCTCTCCTCCCTCCGATTCTCTCGCTCTCCCCCAATTCTCTCCCCCCTCCGATTCTCTCTCTCTCTCCCCTCCGATTTTCTCTCCCCCCTCCGATTCTCTTTCTCTCTCCCCCTCCGATTCTCTCTCTCTCCCCTCCGATTCTCTCGCTCTCTCCCCTCTCCGATTCTCTCTCTCTCCCCCTCCGATTCTCTCTCCCCCTCCGATTCTCTCTCCCCTCCGATTCTCTCGCTCTCTCCCCCCTCCGATTCTCTCTTTCTCCCCCCTCCGATTCTCTCTCCCCCTCTGATTATCTCTCTCTCTCCCCCTCTGATTCGCTCTCTCGCCCCCCCCCCGATTCTCTCTCTCTCCCCCCTCCAATTGTGTGTGTGTGTCTCTCTCTCCCCCTCCGATTCTCTCTCTCCCACCTCTCTCCCTCTTCTGATTCTCTCTCTGTCACTCCCTCTGATTCTCTCTCTCTCTCTCCCTCCGATTGTCTCTCTCTCCCTCTTCCGATTCTCTCACTGTCTCTCCCTCTGATTCCTTCTCTCTCCCTCTGATTCCCTCTTTCTCTCCCCTTTCGGTCCTCTCTTCTCCCCCCGACCAGCACGGGCCAGTGACGAGCCTTCTCGACATGGAGCTGAACAAAGCGTGGCTCACGCTGCACTGCAGCCATAACTGTGGGGTACTGCGCATGCGCGGCCTCAGTGACAGCACACATGCTCAAAAAGGAGTGGGGCCGACTGCGCTCATGCTCAGAAAGACACAAAATTGTTTGTGCAGATAATGACTTTGCCCATATATATGAGAGCAAGAGAGCCACCAATTAATTCCTTCCTCCTGCATACAATTAACACTCAATTACTATATACAATTTAAGTACAATTAACACCTGGGGCGGCGCCTCAGCATTCCTAGCCATCCGTTGGAGCACAGATTACTGGACTGCTGTGAGCCCCTGCAAACCCCTTTACACACTCGTAAACCCAGCCAAGTCTAAGCTTGCGTGGCAGCAAGCTGAGCCTGCATGAGAGCAGTCTGAGCATGGGTGGCAGCAAGCTGAGCCTGCATGAGAGCAGTCTGAGCTTCCATTGCCACACTCAAATGTTGGGTCGCTTCCGCTTCTGCTGCAATGGAAGCTGCAACATCGCCCATCACACCCAGCATCATGGTTGGGTCCAGTAGTGCTCTAATGGAGTTGCCCATCACTTTCATCCTGGAAATCATGGAATCCAAGCTCCACGCAAAGCCCCGTGCAAAGTTGGAGCTGGACAACCCCATGCTCTTTGACACTGACAAGAGGCTTTATGGCAGGCTTGCCATTGCCCCTAGCATTTCTATGTGCATGCCCATCACCCTTCTTCTGAAGGCCACCCCATCGAAGTCATAATCTGAATCCTGTGCAGCAGAACTCGTGCGTGAACTCACCCTCTGGGGAGCTGGCACTCGAGCTTCCCCCCTGGTCTGGCTGCAGCCCACTCATGCCCGGTGACTCACCATGTGCAGATTCCACTTCTATACTACCCTCTAAAGTTCGCACAGTGTCATTTTCTGAGCTGGTGCCTGGGATTGTCAGATCGAGTGACGGTGCCTCTTCTCTTTCACTGTCCTCCTGTACTAGGTCAGGGACAGGTTAGGCTGCTGACAATTCTTGGGTATCTGAAAGGAGAAAGGCACAAGGGTCGAGTTGTGGTGAGGGGAGGGAGGAAAGCAAGATGTGCATGCTTGCACCATCAGCTGCTTGTAAGTGAGAAGAGATTGTGCAATGAGGAGGAAGTGGGATGTGAGAAGAAGGATTAGTTATGAGCGTACCATCAATAACAATGCTTTCAATCTCGCCGCTCGCCACAGCCTCGGATGGAGTTACAGAGTGAAAAGATCATTGAGTAGTAATTTTGAAAGCTTTGATGTGGAACAACAGGGATCAAAAAGCTGCAAACATTACCATGGAACAGAGCAGAATCCATTGGAATGCTAGATGAGAGAACATAATTAGACAAAGAATGGGTCCTAAGAGTGACCGCAGAGTGAGTTGGCACTTGCCCAACTTACTCAAATAAATGTGCAATATGTATTAAATGAAACATTCCCTGAAGCCAACTTCATAATATAACTACAGCTGTTCAAGAAGTCTTAACTCTGTGTATGATTTACCAATTTGTGATATATTGGCTGAATTACCATAAACTGCCATTACTGCTCATTTTAGTGTTGGGCTCTGTATATTCCTGTCACATTAAGATTTATGCTGTTAATAATGGACAAAGCAGTGGTATCACAATAAATGTCAAACCTAATATTTTGCTACTTTTTATCAAAATTGGTAGGTGTCATCTAATTTTGATATGTGTAATAGAATGCAAACACAAAAATTGAATTACTTGTGAAAGTACTTTGATAATTTTTGCAAATATTTATAGGGGTCATTTTCAGTTTGGGCGTGGATGGAAAACTAGTGGTTTCAAATCAGACGCCCGTTATACTCCCCGTCTGATTTCCTGTTCTATTGGGGGATTGTATAACAGACGGCTGATCCGCAACTGTCAGATCTCTGCCCGTGCCTAACTGAAAATTACCCCCTTAACTTTGTTCTGTCACTTCCTTCCAAAAGTTCCATGTTCCTATGCCTTCTGAATCTTATTTGCTTCACTGTTCACAATCTCTAAGCTGCCTATTGAGTGTAAAAACATTGTCAAACATTTTATTGGAGAACATAACTTTCACAATTCTCCTTAACCAAATTTTCAAGCAAAAGTTATTTTTACTGCTACATTTGCTGTATTTGATGTTGGAACAAATAGAAAACCCATGAAAGAAGGAAGGATAAGTGGCAAGTAACATTCGCGCCATACAAGTGCCAGGCAATGACTATCTTCAACAAGAGAGTGTTTAACCACCTTCATTCAATGGCATTACCATCGCCGAATCCCCCAACATTAACATCCTGGGGGTCACCATTGACCAGAAACTTAACTGGACCAGCCACAAAAATACTGTGGCTACAAGAGCAGGTCAGAGGCTGGGTATTCTGCAGCAAGTGTCTCACCTCCTGACTGTGCCTTTCCTCCATCTACAAGGCACAAGTCAGGAGTGTGATGGAATAATCTCCACTTGCCTGGATGAGTGCAGCTCCAACAACACTCAAGAAGCTCGACACCATCCAGGACAAATCATCCTGCTTGATTAGCACCCCATCCACCACCGTAAACATTCACTCCCTCCACCAACGGTGCACCGTGGCTGCAGTGTGTATCACCGACAAGATGCATTTCAGTAACTCGCCAAGGCTTCTCCGACAGCACCTCTCAAACTCGCGATGTCTACCACCTAGAAGGACAAGGGCAGCAGGCACATGGGAACACCATCACCTACAAGTTCCCCTCCAAGTCACACACCATCCTGACTTGAAAATATGTTGGTGTTCCTTCATCGTCGCTGGGTCAAATTCCTAGAACTCCCTCCCTAACAGCACTGTGGGAGTACCTTCACCGCATGGACTGGAGCGGTTCAAGAAGGCGGCTCACCACCACCTTCTCAAGGGCAATTAGGGATGGGCAATAAATGCTGGCCTTGCCAGCGACGCCCACATCCCAGGAACGAATTTTTAAAAAGGGAGGTATATGCATAAAATTATATGAAAGCCCTAAATTGTTGAAGAAGGGCTTATATGGACAAATTAATGATAATGAGGGATAAAACTGTTTGTATTAGCTGCCAAGTGTCAAAGGACTGAGAATTCCAAGTAAGCAGAAATCAACCAGTAACTGTATTCATCAATTTTCATTAACCTTCCATATTAGCAATTAGAGGCTAAAGTCAGGAGTCACAAAGTATAGCACCAGATAAACAACTGGCTTAAAAACAGAAGTAGGTGCCCATAAATAGGAACATTTTTCAAGTTGGAATGGTTACAAATAGAAAGGTCTTGACATCTTTGCTTGGGCGAGGATTCTTTTCACTCCTGAGTATTCCAAATGACACTGTGTCAGCCGTGCCTCGGTGGTAGCATGCTAAGCTTTGAATCAGAAGGTTGTGGGTTGAAATCAAACTCCAGAGGCTAGAGCACAAAATCTAGGCTGACGCTCCAGTGCAGTACTGAGAGAATGCTGCACTGTTGGAGGTGCCACCTTTCGGATGAAACATTAAACCGAGGTCCCATCTACTCTCTCAGATGGACGTAAAAAATCCCATGGCACTATTTCGAAGAAGGTTAGGGGAGTTTTACTCATTCTCTTGGCCAATATTTATCCCTCAGCCAACATCACTAAAACAAATGTAGGAAGTCACACAACACCAGGTTATAGTCCAACAGCTTTATTTGAAATCACAGAATCACAGAAACCCCACAGTGCAGATAGAGGCCATTTCAGCCCATCGAGCCTGCACCGACACATATCCCACCCGATCCCCGTAACCCCTACACCAACACATATCCCACCCTATCCCCGTATTTAATCCCCCTAACACTAAGGGTCAATTTATCATAGCCAATCAACCTAACCCGCACATCTTTGGACTGTGGGAGGAAACCGGAGCACCCGGAGAAAACCCATGCAAACACGGGGAGAATGTGCAAACTCCACACAGACAGTCACCCGAGGCCGGATTCGAACCCGGGTCCCTGGCGCTGTGAGGCAACAGTGCTAACCACTATGCCACCGAACAAATCACAAGCTTTCGGAGCACTGCTCCTTTGTCAGGTGAAGTGGAGAGATGCATATAGGCACAGCTTATATAGTCAGAGAATACTGCCAGATGTTTACAGGTAATCTTTCTAACTGCCCTTTATCACACCTCGGCAGAGAGATAATCACAGCAATCAAAGGTGTGAATGGTGTCCAAACAGGTCAGTCAGGAAAACATTACATCAAAGAACAATGAGGTGGGGTCACAAGGGGTCAAATGTTGCAGATGCTGGGGTCTGTATGAAAAACAAAAAACAAACCAAAAACTATTTTTTTGCTGGAAATCACAGCAGGTCCGGCCGCATCTGTGTAGAGAGAACAAACCAACGACGACTCGAGTCTGGATGACTCTACGTCAGGTGGGGTTACATGTAGCGTGACATGAATCCAAGATCCCGGTTGAGGCCATCCTCATGAGTGCGGAACTTGGCTATCAGTTTCTGCTCGACAATTTTGCGTTGTCGTGTGTCTCAGAGGCCACCTTGGAGAATGCTTACCCGAAGATCGGAGGCTGAATGTCCTTGACTGCTGAAGTGTTCCCCGACTGGGAGGGAACACTCCTGCCTGGCGATTGTTGAGCGGTGTCCGTTCATCCGTTGTCGCAGTGTCTGCATGGTTTCACCGATGTACCATGCTCCGGGGCATCCTTTCCTGCAACGTATGAGATAGACAACGTTGGCCGAGTCTCATGAGTATGTACCATGTACCTGGTGGGTGGTGCCCTCACGTGTGATGATGGTATCTGTGTTGATGATCTGGCATGTCTTGCAGAGGTTGCCGTGGCAGGGTTGTGTGGTGTTGTGGTCGCTGTTCTCCTGAAAGCTGGGTAATTTGCTGCGAACGATGGTCTGTTTGAGGTTAGGCGGCTGTTTGAAGGCGAGTAGTGGAGGCGTGGGGATGGCCTTAGCGAGGTGTTCGTCGTCATCGATGACATGGTGAAGGCTGCGAAGAACATGGCGTAGTTTCTCCGCTTCGGGGAAGTACTGGACGACGAAGGGTACTCTGTTGGTTGTGTCCTGTGTTTGTCTTCTGAGGAGGTCTATGCGATTTTTCGCTGTGGCCCATCGGAACTGTCGATCAACGAGTTGAGCGTCATATCCCGTTCTTACGAGAGCGTCTTTCAGCGTCTGTAGGTGTCCATCGCGTTCCTCCTCGACTATGCAGATCCTGTGTATTCGCAGGGCTTGTCCATAGGGGATGGCTTCTTTAACGTGGTTAGGGTGGAAGCTGGAGAAGTGAAGCATCATGAGGTTGTCCGTGGGCTTGCGGTAGAGTGAAGTGCTGAGGTGTCCGTCTTTGATGGAGATTCGTGTGTCCAAGAATGAAACCGATTCTGAGGAGTAGTCCATGGTGAGTTTGATGGTGGGATGGAACTTGTTGATGTTATCATGTCCAAGAATGAAACCGATTCTGAGGAGTAGTCGGTTTCATTCTTGGACACACGAATCTCCATCAAAGACGGACACCTCAGCACTTCACTCTACCGCAAGCCCACGGACAACCTCACGATGCTCCACTTCTCCACCTTCCACCCTAACCACATTAAAGAAGCCATCCCCTATGGACAGGCCCTGCGAATACACAGGGTCTGCACAGACGAGGAGGAACGCGATGGACACCTACGAACGCTGAAAGACGCCCTCGTAAGAACGGGATATGACGCTCGACTCATCGATCGACAGTTCCGACAGGCCACAGTGAAAAATCGCATAGACCTCCTCAGAAGACAAACACGGGACACAACCAACAGAGTACCCTTCGTCGTCCAGTACTTCCCCGGAGCGGAGAAACTACGCCATGTTCTTCGCAGCCTTCAATATGTCATCGATGACGACGAACACCTCGCTAATGCCATCCCCACGCCTCCACTACTCGCCTTTAAACAGGCGCCTAACCTCAAACAGACCATCGTTCGCATCAAATTACCCAGCTTTCAGGAGAACAGCGACCACAACACCACACAACCCTGCCACGTCAACCTCTGCAAGACATGCCAGATCATCAACACAGATACCATCATCACACGTGAGGACACCACCCACCAGGTACATGGTACATACTCATGTGACTCGGCCAACGTTGTCTACCTCATACGTTGCAGGAAAGGATGCCCCAGAGCATGGTACATCGGCGAAACCATGCAGACACTGCGACAACGGATGAACGGACACCGCTCAACAATTGCCAGGCAGGAGTGTTCCCTCCCAGTTGGGGAACACTTCAGCAGTCAAGGACATTCAGCCTCTGATCTTTGGGTAAGCATTTTCGAAGGCGGCCTCCGAGAAACACGACAACGCAAAATCGTTGAGCAGAAACTGATAGCCAAGTTCTGCACTCATGAGGACGGCCTCAACCAGGATCTTGGATTCATGTCACGCTACATGTAACCCCACCTGACGTAGAGTCATCCAGACTTGAGTTGTCGTTGGTTTGTTCTCTCTACACAGATGCGGCCGGACCTGCTGTGATTCCCAGCAAAAAAATAGTTCTGGTTTGTTTTTTGTTTTTCATACAGACCCCAGCATCTGCAACATTTGACCCCTTGTGACCCCACCTCATTGTTCTTTGATGTAATGTTTTCCTGACTGACCTGTTTGGACACCATTCACACCTTTGATTGCTGTGATTATCTCTCTGCTGAGGTGTGATAAAGGGCAGTTAGAAAGATTACCTGTAATCATCTGGCAGTATTCTCTGACTATATAAGCTGTACCTATATGCACCCCTCCACTTCACCTGATGAAGGAGCAGCGCTCCGAAAGCTTGTGATTTCAAATAAAGCTGTTGGACTATAACCTGGTGTTGTGTGACTTCTTACATTTGTTCACCCCAGTCCAACACCGGAATCTCCACATCATCATCACTAAAACAGATTAACTGGTCATTATCACATTGCTGTTTGTGTGTAAATTGGCTGCCGCATTTCTTACAATACAGCGACTACACTTCAAAAGTACTGTAAAGTGTTTTGGGATTTCCTGAGGTTGTGAAAGGCGCTATATAAAGGCAAATCTTTTTCCTTTTTAGTGTTGGAGGGGTTAACTGAGATAGTTGTTGGAGCTAAAATTGGCATTATTTGGTATCAGACATCAATGGTGTCCATTAACAAAACATCCATGCCAACTGTCAGTGTTTTCATGTTCATGGTTGGTATTTTGGGATCGTGTCAGTGTTTGCTGGTAATGATCAGTACAAGCTGGGTGTCTCTCCCACCAGTGCTATTCCTACTCAAGTCCAGCTGCTAATATAGTACCAGTCCCCTTTCACTCTGCACCATTTCTAGTGCTTGGCCAAAGACTGTGGCCTCTGTATGCTGGAAACAGGAACTGTTTTTCTTCTGAGAATTTCTGCCGATAGTATACGGAGGCCATAAATCCTGCCCTAGTGTGAGCAGCAGAGCTGAGAGAAGAGAGGTACCCAATCTGGTACATTAACATCCGGACCCGGAAGGAACAGGGTTGAGGAGGCATGGATGGCAATTGAAGGGGGAAATGGATAGTAATGAAAAGGGGAAGTGTGTGACAACTGAAGGGGAAAATGTATTTCCCTCATCAGGCTTTCATGTGCTTAAGTTTTTTTTACAATACAAGTGTATGAATGTTGTGTATGCTAATACAAGTCCATATAACTGAAACATATAGGAGGTAAAATTGAGCTTGGTAGCGCCCGCTTTTTGGGCGCTATGAGGCACCTTAAGATTCCAAAATGGCGTCCGTGGTGTGCGCACTTCTGAAGCAAAATGCACCAGATGGCATATTGGTAAAGGGGTTAACACGCGCGCACCTAACATCCACTGGCAGCTTGCAGAGCAGGCAGATCATGACGTCAATCAGTTGCAACGCTGCCATTTTGAGTTCCACGCTCCAGCCTACACCCTCTTTTAACCTCCCCCAGTTAAACATGCATCACAATGTCATGAAGGACCCCACACCAGTGTTATTTAAAGGGATCATCAACTACTTACAAGTTAGTTGCTGGATTATTTCTCCTGGCTGTTGCTGCAATTCTACACATTTTGGGTGCTTTTCCATACTTGTTAAAAGTTTCATTAGTCTACAGGGAGTGGTCTGGCTGGTGCCAAAGTACTTTTTTTGGTGACTTAAAGGCTTGTGCACAAACCAGTTGCTTTCAGACATGGGTGGCCTACTAGGGCTTCCTCTTAGCATTTAGCATGATTGGGAGAATGAGTAGAGGCCACGCAGAGCAGGATAAGCTGCTAGAAGAGGGAGGAGGAGATGGGGAGAAGGGCCCTCAGCAGGAGGCCATATCCACAAAGAGCCTTTAGGGAGCAGATCTGTTGGAGAACAGATTGCAGGAGTGCTGTGACCCCCTGGTAGTCCCTTTGCACACTGGTATCCAGAACCATGATGACAGCAGTCTGAGCTTCCATGGCAGCACTCAGACATTGTGTGGTTGCTGCTTGTGCTGCAATAGAAGCTGAGACATTGGCCATCAGAGTCTGCATCATGGTTGGTTCCACAAGTGTGTTGACGGAGGTGGCAACTCATTCCATATTGGTAAGGATGGGCTGCAAGCTCTGTGCAAAGCCATGAGCCAAGTTGGTGCTGGACTCCTCCATGCTCCTTGACAGTGAACGCAGGCTTTCTGGCAGACTTTCCAGTGCACCAAGCATTTGAGTGTGTACACCCATCAGCCTTCTTCGGTAGCCTGGCCCATCAAAGTCCTTATCTGAGTCCTCTGCAGCAGAATTAGTGTGTGACCTTGCCCTCTGGCGAGCTGGCACCTGCGCTATCCTTTCCCCCCGCCCTGGCTGCAGTGCACTTGTGCCCGGTGTCTCACCACATGCAGATCCCGCCTCTATCCTATCCTCTAAATTTTGCGCAGTGTCAGTATCTGAGCTGGTGGCTGCGACTGTGAAATCAAGCGATGGTGTATCTTCATCTTCACTGTCTTCTTGCTCTTCATCCACTGCTTCGGGCAGGTTGTAATTCATGGGTATCTGAAAGGAAAAAGGGACAGGGGTAAGGTTGTGGTGAGGGGAGAGGAGAAAGTAAGAAGTGCATGCTTACACCATCAGCAGCTTCTCAGTCAGAAGAGACTCTGGAATGAGGGAGAAGTGGGATGAGAGAAGGAAGATTAGGTATACGGATACCCTCACCTTCAATGCCTTCAGCCCCGCCGCTGGCCACGGCCTCAGCAATGGCCCTTCCCATAATGGTCAGCACCGTTTCCCTCATGGGGTTAGAATATGCAGGCACGCCTCTCCCTATCCGGTTAATTCCTGCTGCCTCTGGTTGTGCACCACCTTCTCCTGCAAGAAAGAGGGAAGTGTGTCAGTGAGTGTCGTGCAATCTGTTTGGGTGATGTGGCTGTCATGGTTAAATAGTGAGCAGTGTGTGCAAGCTGTGAGATGTGTGTTTGAGGCTTGCAACAGTGCTAAGTGCGTGAGGGTGAGGTGAAGTATATAGATGTTAGCTATGAGTCCTGATTGATAAAGATATCTGAGTGATGAGGGTGCGGTGAATAGAGCAGTGGCTGAGGCTAGTGGTGCAGTTGGTAGGATATGGCATTTGAAGATGTATCCACTGACCTTCATCACTCGTGTGAGAGCATTAAACTTCTTCCGGCACTGCAACCAGGTCCTTGGGTCTATACTCCTAGCATTGACCTCTGCGGCTATCTGTTCCCACTACCTTCTCATCATGTGTCTGGAGGACTTCCTTCCCCCCTGAGGATACAGGACACCTCTCCTTCTTTTCCCCTCTTCCACCAAGACCTCCAGTGCAGCGTTCAAAAACCTGAGTGCCCACTCTCTCCCATGGTCAGCCATTCTTCACTCTTTCGCAGGTCAGGTTCCCTTGTAAAATGACTCCCAGCACCTGCTCCAGCCACAATGCACCTCCCGTTTAAGAGGTGCAGGCTAACTTTAAATAGTGCAGGCTAGCTTTAAGTAGTGCAAGTTAGTAACGACATTGGGCCCCCTACTGATATGTGCAGCCAATGAAGAGCACAGGGAGTGCTGGCTGCATGAAGAAATCATTATAATGAACAGGCAGCACAAAGTTGGCATTCGACTCAACGAGCGTGGGTTAATTGCGCATCGCAATCCCGCGCCCATTTTCAAGGGCTAACTAATTTAACCCCAATAGTTACATGGACTCCGTAACCTAAGTAGTAGGCATATACAACATTCTTTCACTTGTATTGGGGAAAAAAAACTTAAGTACATGAAAGCCTGAATGGGAGAATTACATTTTCCCCCTTTAGTTGTTAATTTTTTGGGGGGCTGTGTCAGTTTATTTGAATTTGTTGGTTTGCTTTTGTTAGTTATCTAGGTCAGCATGTATGAGAAAATTTAATGTGTTGATTGAGCATTCACTTACATTAACCATTCAGTGTAACTTTATTGTGAAATAGGATAATGAAGCCTTAGAATGCATATCAAGAGCATTTAGCTGCAAGGTGAGAGAGGATAAAGAGATTATTTAAGATTTTGAACTCACTAGTAGGGCCACAATAAGGATATGGGCGCAATTCTGGTTACAGTATTTTCAAAAGGACAACGTTGATTTGTAGAGAATTTAGAGAATAGAAAGAAGAATGAATGTGAGACACAAATGCTAACTTATGAGGATAGGCAGCACAATTGAATTTATTTTAACCAGGAATAAAGATAATAGCAGAAATCTTCTAGAGACTGTTAACAAACATAGGAGTGCATGGAATTGGAGGTAACCTATTGACATCGGTAGGGAAATAGTTAGAAGGTAGGAGACAGAGAGTAGGGATAATGGGTATAATTGGCAGGATGTGACTAGTGGTGTCTCCCAACGATCTGTACTGGGGCCGCAGCTTTTGACTCTATTTATCAATGACTTAGACAAAGGAATAGAGAGCCGTATATCCAAGTTTGCTGATGACTCTAAGTTAGGTGGCACAGTAAATAGTGTAGATGGGAGCAGAAAGTTGCAAAGGGACATTGATAGATTAAGTGAGTGGGCAAAACTGTGGCAGACTGAGTTCAATGTTGGGAAGTGTGAAGTCATCCACTTTGGACCTAAGAAAGATTGATCAGAGTATTTTCTAAATGGTGAGAAGCTAGGAACTGTGGATGTGCAGAAAGATTTAGAGGTCCATGTACAGAAATCACTAAAAGCTAATGCATACTTATGGCAGAAGTGCCTTTTCTTGTATGGGAATGATTCCCAGCAACCAACAGCCTAAAATCATGGCTGCCTCACTTCAAGTGGCAGTCACATTTTTGTTTGTTGCCACCATAGGTGCTAACTGAATCCACTCTTTTGTTAGTGCCATCATTGTTGATTTGTAACTGACTGCAGAGCTGTAAATGCAGCATTAGAAGGGCAACTCACCGAATATCATTCAGTCTCACTAATGTCTTAAGCTTTTGCATGGGAAAAAAGGCAAAATGGATTTGGCAAAATTAACAACACAATCCCAGTATAGTACCAAAGCAGACAGGAGTATTCAACTGGTGAGCACTACACTTTGAGTAAGGCTATATGAAAGAAATAGACAATAATGTGGTGAATATGGAAAGATTCAGTCTGAGAAGCAGGAAGAATTGAAAGCATTGCTTCCAGGTACAATGATCAAGTGGTCTTGTGTTGTGCAATACAGGAACTGCCTTAGGCAGCAAATCAGCAATAAGGTTAGCAACACTTCTTTGTTTGAAAATAAACCTCAGAGAATCATAAAGTACACAATCCAATCTACAGTAGCTTAAAAAGAATAAAATGATAACTGGCTCGTTGGCTCATCAAGCCCACTTATACTGCAGACCATGTATAATTTGCGGTAGCATGGATTCTTCCCAAATGATTTAATCTCCTGGTGAAATGTTCTTGAGAGTTCTCTCTGCCAGAACTCCAGAATATCTATCTAACCGTAGATTCTATATTATACATCCTTGACCAATTGGTTCCTTGGCATGAAATGTCCATGGTTCTAGCAGCTCCACACAGCAGCTGATTACCTCTAATTAATTATCGTTATAACCCAAAATCCTGTTGCTAACCAGATAATCATTCAGCTTTTATATTTTATAAAAGGTAGCTGTTTTAATTGGAAATCAGTTCCACACATCCACTACTTTGTGGGGAAAACTCCTTCCAATCTGAAAGTCTATAAAATAAATTGTTTCTAAGCCTTTGTATAAGCAATTGCCACAACCTGGGTACTGTTTAAGCACTGACAATTATAATTTCTCTTTTGTGTTATTAATTATTTAACAACTACTATATTTAATCACAGATCTATTTCACTGGTTTCTTCTTGTTAAACACTAATTGAATCTTTAAAGAAATTCTAAGCTTCTAAATTTAAAAGTATTTTCCCTTTGAACATTCTGCTGATTTGTAGCACAAATAAAGCAATCCAAAAGTCAATAAGAGAAAAGAGGAAAAAATAAACATTTTGACTAAATGTTAATAGGTTGTCAGATACATAAGCGGGTAGAAGTCAATAGAGTGTAAAATCGGAGGGGGAGGGGGTATAAAAGAGTCGCTGATCCAAACCGGCCTAGTTCTCACTGGGTGGGTTAGGTTAAAATTATCCTCATAGTGTAAGTTGCATTATACTGCTCTTCTCCTCTGGATATTTATAAAAGTATGCCATTGCTATCAAAATTAATCTGATTTCAAGCTGCTGGGGATGACAGCAAGTCTGTACAACAGCATGTATTATTTCACTTACAGCAAAATAACATCACACCTCTACATTCATTTATAAAAAGCTATAGTGTGGTATGGGTACTAGGCAGCAGGACTCTAGCAGTGGAACTTCCTGCAGAAAGACTATTATAAATTCACTGATCCACAGTAATCAGCTATGAAATATATTATTGAAGAACATGAGGATGTAAACCTTTTTTGATTTCGTTCAGTATAACATCTAATCTTCTATCTTGTATGTTTCTTGCTGAAGTACTGTACATAAATCAGAGATTTCAAATATTGTATTTAGTAAATAGCTTTACTTGCCATTATTAACATGGTTTGGTGTTTTGTGGGTTAGCCTGCATCAGACTGATACACTACTAAATGCAACATTTTGAATACTAAGGAGGACTAAGACAAAAAAAGTGAAAAAAAATTCTCACCTATGGCTGTTTTTTCACAATGTATAGACATAAGGAGCTTCTATAAATCCGTGGGGAGATTTTAACTGGGCTTTGTGCAGGCCGGGACAAATGTCAAACCCCTCTGACATCATCAGCTTAGGGCCCAGGCTATTTTAATTCCTCATTTATCTCCTGCCGGGTAGCTGCCCACCCAAATTGGGCAGTAAAAGACAGTTGCCCGGCTTTGAGCAGGTCAAAACTGCACGGCCTGGAGGCTGCCCATTAGCACCAAGTTAAGTCATGGGTAGGAAGGGGGGAGAGCCTGGGACAGGAGAGGCCCAGACTTACATTGTGGGGCCCGGAGGAGCACATCTACTTCTCCTGGTCCCACTGAGGAAAGTTTATGACTTGCTGTAGAGGGCCTCCTAATGATATCATATGATGCTGATTTGCATGTATTAATGAGGCTCCTGTCTGAGTCTGGCAGATGTTTTATCCACCTAAAAAAAGCACCCAGTTAAGGTGCTGGCGGGCAGGAATCAAGCGGGAGCAGGGTGGTATGTCTTTACACAATTATTTAACCTACTCCAGCCCACAACCCTCTGAGATCGCTGGGCTCCTCTAATTCTGGCCTCTTGAGCATCGCCGGTTTTAATCACTCCCCCATTGGCGCCCATGCCTTCAGCTGCCTGGGCCCTAGGCTCTGCAATTCCCTCCCTAAGCCTCTCTGCCTTGCTACCTCTCCTCCTTTAAAACGCTCCTTAAAACCTCCCTGTTCACCTGTCCTAATACCTCCTTACGTGGCTCGTGTCAAATTTTGTTTGATAACGTTCCTATGAAATGCCTTGGGATGTTTTACTACGTTAAAGGCTCTATATAAATGCAATTTGTTGTTGTTGATGCATGTTCATTCCATTCACGCTTTGAGGGGTGGTTTAAGATTAGTCCCCATCAGTCTGATTTAAAATTTGAACTAACTCCCACCTGCATAATTACACTCATGACCAAGAGTTACATCCTCATATTTCCTCTTCTGAATTAGTTGAATGTCCATTCCTTCCACTTACTGGCTGCTACAATGAAAGACTTGTTACAGCTCAATTAAGTTATAAGTCTCCTGTAAAGAATTAACAAATGTCTAATAAACAAAAAAACTACAGAGTAATTCCTTAAAGTGCTTGGGGGCTAAATTGGGCCGTGTAGTGTCCATATTTTAGGCACTATGCCGCGACATAAGGATCGAAAATGGGGTCCGAGATGAGCCCTCATATTTCCGATGGGAAGTGGGTAGGATGCCATCTTGGTAAAGGGGTTTGCGCGCGGGCACCTAATGACTGCCGGCAATATGTAGGGCAGAGAGATGACAACACAAATCAGTGAGCATTTCTCTTACCTCAACTTCAGCGACAACCAATTCATTGAACATCTTTGCTTCACAAAAGAGGTTGTGACTGAATTCTACCAACAGCTGCAGTCACAACTGCAGATTCAAAGCCGGGCAAGGACAGCATTGCCTGTGGCTGTCAAGGTGACCATGGCTTTTAACTTTTATGCGTTTGGCTCCTTCCAGGCTGCTGCTGGAGATATAAGCACATCTCGCTGTTTGCAGTGCACTGCTGTATAAGTTAGGTCACTGAGGCTCTCTATACACGGAGAAACACTTTCATCTCATTCCCACTTACCAGAGACAAGCAAGCGGAGCGAGCATAAGATTTTTCACGGATTGCAGGCTTTCCCATACTGCAGGGTGCCATTGACTGTATGCACATTGCCTTACGTGCGCCTCATGTGAACCCGGCCATTTTCATGAAACAAAAGGGATTTCATTCGTTCAATGTGCAGCTGATGTGCAAGGGACCTACGCTTGTTATAAAAATAATACAAAACAAAAAAGGTGACTCAACATTGGCTAACAAGGGAAATTAGGGATAGCATAAGATCCAAGGAGAGGACATATAAATTGGCCAGAAAAAGCAGCAAACCTGAGGATTGGGAGCAGTTTAGGATCCAGCAAAGGAGGACAAAGGGATTAATTACGAGGGGGGGGGAATAGAGTAAGCTTGCAGGGAACATAAAAACTGACTGTAAAAGCTTCTGTAGATATGTGAAGAGAAAAACATTGGTAAAGTCAAGCGTAGGCCCCTTGCAGTCAGAATCAGGGGAATTTATAATGGGGAACAAAGACATGGTTGACCAATTAAATACATACTTTGGTTCTGTCTTCACAAAGGAGGACACAAATAACCTCCCAGAGATGTCGGGGAACATAGGGTCTAATGAGAGGGAGGAAGTGAATGAAATCAGTATTTGTAGGGAAATGGTGTTAGGGAAATTGACGGGATTGAAGGCCGATAAATCCCCAGGGCCTGATAATCTACATCCTAGGGTACTTAAGGCAGTGGCCCTAGAAATAGTAGATGCATTGCTGGTCATCTTCCAAAATTCTATAGACTCTGGAACAGTTCCCATGGATTGGAGGGTAGCTAATGTAACCCCACTATTTAAAAAAGGTGGTAGAGAAAAAACGGGGAATTATAGACTGGTAAACCTGACATCGGTAGTGGAGAAAATGCTAGAGTCCATTATAAAAGATGTAATAGCAGAGCACTTGGAAAACAGTGACAGGATCGGACAAAGTCAACATGGATTTACAAAAGATAAATCATGCTTGACTAATCTACTCAAATTTTTTGAGGATGTAACTGGTAGAATAGATAAGGGAGAACCAGTGGATGTGGTGTATTTGGACTTTCAGAAGGCTTTCGATAAGGTCTCGCATAAGAGACTAGCGTGCAAAGTTAAAGCACGTGGGATTGGGAGTAAGGTACTGATCTGGATAGAAAACTGGTTGGCAGACAGGAAGCAAAGAGTTGGAATAAACGGGTCTTTTTCCGAGTGGAAGGCAGTGACTAGTGGGGTACCACAGGGATCGGTGCCAGGACCCCAGTTATTCACAATATATATTAATGATCTAGACGAGGGAACTAGATGTAATATCTTCAAGTTTGCAGATGACACAAAGTTGGGTGGGCGAGTGTGCTGTGAGGAGGATGCAGAGAAACTCCAGTATGATTTGGACAGATTGGGCGATTGGGCAGATGCATGGCAGATGCAGTATAATGTGGATAAATGCGAGGTTATCCACTTTGGTGGCAAAAACAGGAAGGCAGATTATTATCTGAACGGCAATAGATTGGGAAAAGGGGAAGTGCAACGAGACTTGGGTGTCCTTGTGCACCAGTCACTGAAGGTAAGCATGCAGGTGCAGCATGCGGTTAAGAAGGCAAGTGGTATGCTGGCCTTCATAGCGAGAGGTTTCGAGTACAGGAGCAAGGATGTCTTGCTGCAATTGTACAGGGCCTTGGTGAGACCACACCTTGAGTTATTGTGTGCAGTTTTGGTCGCCTTATCTGAGGAAGGATGTTCTTGCCATGGAGGGAGTGCAGCGAAGATTCACCAGACTGATACCTGGGATGGCAGGAATGACGTATTAAGAGAGATTGGGTCGATTAGGCTTACATTCGCTAGAGTTTAGAAGAATGAGAGGGGATCTCATTGTAACTTATAAAATTCTAACAGGTCTAGACAGACTAGATGCAGGAAGGCTGTTCCTGATGACAGGGGAATCGAGAACCAGGGGTCACAGTCTAAGGATAAGGGGTAAGCCATTTAGGACTGAGATGAGGAGGAATTTCTTCACCCAGAGAGTAGTGAACCTGTGGAATTCTCTACCACAGAAGACAGTTGAGGCCAATTCATTAAATATATTCAAGAAGGAGTTAGATATATTTCTTAAGGCTAAGGGGCTCAAGGGATATGGGGAGAAAGCAGGGACAGGGTACTGAATTTGAATGATCAGCCATGATCTCATTGAATGGCAGAGCAGGCTCGAGGGTCCGAATGGCCTACTCCTGCTCCTATCTTCTATGCTTCTATGACCACAGGCAGCGCGTCATGCAGGTGAATGCCCGTCATCCTGGCAGCAGTCAGAATTCCTTCATTCTGTGGCAGTCTTCTGTTCCACCTGTGTTTGAACCACCACGGCTAGTCAAAGGCTGGCTACTGCGCGATACGGGCTATCCCTCATGACACGGCTCATGCCTCCGGTCCAGAACCCATGCACACGTGCACTGTAGGCCTACAATGAGGCCCATGCTGCCATAAGGAACATTATAGAGCACACCATTGGCGTCCTCAAGCAACACATCTGCTGCCTGAACTGCTCTGGAGGAGCCCTGCAGTACTCAGCTAAGCGGGTGTGAGGGAACAACCCTTGCCACCACTTATCAGGCGAGAAGCTGAGGAGCAGGAGCACAAGGAAGAGGAGGAGGAGGAGGAAGTGCAACAGGAAGTGGAGAAACAGGAAAAGGAAGGGAGGCTATAATGTAGACAGCCCCTTTCTGCCTGGGCTCTACGTAATCATATTCATGAGTGATACTAGTAACCTCAACCACAGCACTCCATTCACCAACAGTCCCACACTTTTACCACATTTTACTATGTTAAAGGCGCTATATAAATACAAGTTGTTGTTGTTGCTGTTTCTCTATTACTGACGATCACATCATCCGCTTTCTGACAACACAAAAATAAAAACCACCATAAAATGCACATTCCAATCCAAATTTTATAGATTCACTCATTACATAATGCATACAAAATTAAACTAATCACCTTTGTGAATTCCCTTAATGTCTTCTTCCATGTGCCTTTGCCTCTCCTCATGTTCCTACAAGTTGTTTCCCCAGTGGTTGCAGCATGGATGGTGGAAGGCTCCTGACCTTCAGACTGTAACTTTCCCTTAAAAAACAGCTGGATTTGGAATGTGGGTGCAGTTAAATTGTTAAAAATGGGATTCCTGACCTGATCCTGCCTCCAACCCGCCCACTCCTGGTTTTAACGGAGGTGGCATGGGGGGTGGGTGACCAACCCGCTCCCAAGGGGGCGGTACGTCAATTTAAATATTGTAATGAGGATGGAAGCCTTTTTTTTAACCTTCATTTTGACTTTAACTGCATGTGGACAGGTTTCACACAATTTGTGAAAGCCAGCAGTTAAACCGAGGCGGGGACTGCTGCATCCAGGAGATAAGTGGCTTTATACCTATCTCCTGGATCCAGGGTCCCTACCCAACACCCCCCAATCCCCGCGAGCGGAGACCCCCCCCCCCACAGGCCTCCGATCGCCTCCCCAGGCCTCTGATACCCACCATGAGGCCTCCCCCACCCCACCGATGATTCTGAGGCCAGTCTCAATCCTCCGGTGGCCTGCCTTGATACTCTCTTCCCCACCCACCCCCGCCGATGCTCCGGTTGACACCCCCCCAACCCAGTCCACCCTCCGCGATCACCGACTCCCCCTCCCGACCCCATGCCAATCCTCTGACCCCACCCTCGGTGACCCCCTGACTCCTGATACTGCCCCTGCTCCTGATCCCCAATAATGCCATGCTGATCCCTGTAGTGTCCGTGTGTTGATAAAGACACTGAAGACAGGAGTTGGTTCATAGGTATTTACTAAGCAAAGTCTGGGGGGGGTTCTAACGGATATACACAATACACAGGCTTATATAGCCCGAGTGGCAATCACCGGCACCACAGCACACCTGGGGCTCTTAAAGGCACATACACTACAATTCCTCCCCTTTTAGCTAACCAGTACATCATATTTTAAGTAATTATTAATTACATGTTATATGCAAAATAATATACATTGCTGTAGTTAATTAATTATAAGTCAGTCTCTCAGGAGGCTTCCTGACTCGGTCCGGATAACGCCTCGGGGGTGTAGTAGTTTCTGGTGGTGTAGTAGGTTCTTCTGGCAAGGCTGATTCGGCTTGAATGCCAGTGTCGGGTTCATCGGGTTCCAGTATCACCGGATTGGAGGTAGATATGGGTATCTCTACTTTATCGTTAGATGTATAGAGTTGTGGTGTAGGTTGTCCCTTTTCGGATGACTTTATGATTTGGTCAGCATGGCGCCTTATTATGCTTTCTCCGATGTCCACGGTATACATCAGTGGTCCTAGTCGTGTGCAGATAGTTCCAGGCTGCCATTTCTCGGTACGGTAGTCCCGGGCCAAAACTTGTTGACCTATCTGGAAGGTTCTAGTTGGCCTTTCATTCATGCCTTGAAACTGTCGGTTCTCCACGTCCCTTCTGATGTTGGGCTTGACCAAATCCAGCCGGCATCTTAGGTTTCTATTGAAGAACATCATGACGGGAGTTTGGTTGGTAACCATATGTGTTGCATTCCTGTATGCGAATAAGAAGTTATCCACCTTGTGCTGAAGTTTTATGTCTTCATTACCCATGGCCTTTATGGCCTTCTTGAAGGTCTGGACAAACCTTTCAGCCAATCCATTGGTGGCGGGATGGTATGGGGCGGACGTGTAGTGCTTAACCCCATTGTTTTTTAAGAACTTTCTGAATTCTTCGGACACAAATTGCGGTCCATTATCAGAATAGATCTGTTCCGGCAGCCCATTCCTGGCAAATATGGTCCTTAATACTGTGATGGTTTTTTCCGTGGTGGTGGAGGACATCTTTATTACCTCCGGCCACTTGGAGTGTGCATCAACTGCGATTAAGAACATTGAGTCCATAAATGGACCAGCAAAGTCGATGTGTACCCTTTTCCAGGGAGATGAGGGCCACTCCCATGGATGTAGAGGGGCTTGTGGTGGAGCGTTTTGGACCTTCTGGCATCCTAGGCAGCTCTTGGTCATTTCTTCGATGTCTCCATCGATACCTGGCCACCATACAAACGCCCTGGCTAGGTTCTTCATTTTCACTCCACCCAGATGCCCCTCGTGAAGCTCCTTTAGCACTTTATCCTGGAGTTTGGGTGGAATCACCACTCTGGATCCACACATCAAGGTTCCTTGGCACACTGACAGCTGTTCTCTTCTTTGCGAGAATGCTGGCAACAGTGGTTCGCCATGTGCTGCCATCCCTTCACTGTTAAATCGTAGACCCGTGAAAGAGTCGGGTCATTTCTAGTTTCCCTTTCAATGGCAGAATTTGTTACTGGTAGACATTCCACTGTGGTAGAGTGGAACATCTCCATTGGGTCTACTGCAGGTGCCTCTTCTACCGTTGGCAACGGTAGGCGCGATAAACCGTCAGCATTCCCATGCTGTTTTGACCCTTTGTATTCTATGTTGTATTGGTGTGCCCCTAGAAAAAGGGACCACCTCTGTAACCTTTGTGCTGTCATAATGGGAACGCCCTTTTTAGGGTTGAATATGGAGATGAGGGGTTGATGGTCAGTGTGGTGATTATTCTTTATGTTTAGTAAGAAGTATTGTGATTGGTTGTTTGTTTCCTGCCTTGGGATATATGCTGTAATCTCATTGGTAGTTGATGTCATGTGATTTGTGGTGGCCATCTTAAATTCAGTTCTTTCCAGCTTTGGTTGGGACTGGGTGTGGAAAGATGTGCTACAGGATTTTAAAGTTAATACAGCCTAGATTAGAAAGGCAAATCTATTCTTTATTTCAGTCAGTCAACCAGGTAAATTTTTGTCCGTGTAGGTAATGGTTGAATTTCTTTACTCCCCATACCAGGCTGAGTGCTTCCCTGTCGATTTGGGCATAGTTATGCTCAGCTGAGTTCAATGAGCGTGACGCAAAAGCTATCGGCCGTTCCGAGCCATCAGGGAATTCATGCGATAATACTGCTCCTATGCCGTAAGGGGATGCATTGCACGCCAGTCTGATTGGCAGTGATGGGTTGTAATGAGCCAAAACTTCTTTGGATGTGATTAAGTCTTTGCATTTATGGAAGGCACTTTTGCAGTCTTCGTTCCATTTCCAAATTACTCCTGTTTGTAGCAGTTCACTAAGAGGGTGTAGAAGAGTTGATAAGTTCGGTAAAAATTTATGATAGTAATTTATTAATCCCAGGAACGACCTTAATTGTGAAACATTTTCAGGTGCTGGGGCTTTTATGACCGCCTCAATTTTTTCAGGTGACTTATGCAACCCTTCCTTATTTATTATGTGGCCACAGTATGATATTTGATTTCGGAAAAATTCGCACTTGGGGCGATTTGCTCGTAGGCCCCGTTCTCTCAGCCTAGTGAGCACCTGCTCTAAATTGGCAAGGTGCTCGTTGTCGTTTTCTCCTGTTACAAGGATGTCGTCTAGGTAGCATTGAGTCCCCGGAATCCCTTGGAGGACTTGCTCCATAGCTCTTTGCCAGATAGCTGGAGCGGACGCTACTCCGAAAAGCAGTCGATTGTACTGGTACAGACCTTTGTGTGTAAACATAGAAACTAGGAGCAGGAGTAGGCCATTCAGCCCTTCGAGCCTGCTCCGCCATTCAACGAGATCATGGCTGATCATCCAAACCCTAGCACCCGGTCCCTACACCGACAGCCATCCCACCCAAGCCCTATCCCCGTAACCCCACATAGTTAATCCCCCCTAACACTAAGGGCCAATTTTTATCATGGCCAATCAACCTAACCCGCACATCTTTGGACTGTGGGAGGAAACCGGAGCACCCAGAGGAAACCCACGCAAACACGGGGAGAATATGCAAACTCCACACAGACAGTCACCCGAGGCCGGATTTGAACCCGGGTCCCTGGCGCTGTGAGGCAACAGTGCTAACCACTATGCCACCGTGCTGTATTTATCGTGAGATATTTTTTAGAGGCGTCTTCAACCTCCATCTGTAGATATGCCTGTGCCAAGTCAATTTTCGTGAAACGTTTCCCTCCGGATAGTGAGGCGAAAATATCTTCTATCCTCGGAAGAGGATACTGTACCGTGTGAAGGACCGGGTTTACAGTCACCTTGAAGTCTCCACAGATGCGAATTTTTCTCTGTTCTTCAGATTTATCATTCTTCAATGCTTTCTTCATGACTGGGACGATGGGTGTTGCCCACTCGCTCCAATCTATTTTAGATAATACGCCTGCCTTTTCCAAATTCTCCAGCTCTGCCTCGACTGCTGGACGGATTGCGTATGGCACCGGTCTTGCCTTAAAAAACTTGGGAATTGCTGCATCTTCCACTTTTATTGAGGCGGTGATGCCTTTCAAGGTTCCTAGTTTCTCTTGAAATACTTCCTTGGCGTTGGCCAAGATGTCTTTTAATCGTTCAGGTATGACGTCATCATCATTTTTTTCCTTACTGGTCACCGTCAGTGCCTGAATGGAGTGCCAGTCTAAACATATTTTTCTGATCCATTCACGTCCCAACAGCGGTGGACCACCATCTTGTAGAACGTATAAATACAACTTCTGTATTTCCTTGCCGTTGTATACAACAGGCACCCTTATTTTTCTTTTGGGGTATACTTTCTGCCCCGTATATGTTTTCAAGATACTGGATGTGTCTTTTAAAGGTATATGCGGAAATAGCCGCTCGTAATCCCATCGATTTATGACGGTCAGAGCTGATCCTGTATCTAGCTCCATTTTAACTGGGGACCCTGCTATTGCGAGGGTAACCCAAATGGTCTGGTAATCTTCTTTGGCAATTACATTATGTAATTTGAGAGAGCTTAGTCTCTTGTTCCCGGAGTTGCTATCGCTCTTCTGGTCTTCGGAGCTACTGTCCGTCATCATTTGTACCTTTCTGTGCTTTTCCTTATTGATTCTTTTCCCGTTAGTGGATTTTTTGTTTTCAGATCGGCACACACGTGGAATGTGTCCCATCTTTCCGCATCGCCTGCATGCTTTTTCCTTGAACCAGCAGTCCCTCTGGTCATGGGTGGATCTGCCGCAGCGATAACATCTCTCGAAACCCCGTGTCATTTCATGGGTGCCGAAGTCCTGTGGCCTTTGCTGTATCTCTGCAGCTCCTATTGCACTGAAAGCCTTGTCCAGTGTTAAATTTTTCTCAGAAGATACCTTTTTTTGTGTTTCTACACTTAGGGGATCGCAGATGAATTTGTCTCGCAGAGAATCTGCCAGTCCTGCCTCGAATTGGCAGTGTAGGGTATCAACAATCTCCTCAAAATTCTTGTCCATCGGTTCGGCTGGAGTGATTAAGTTTCGTAACAGCTTGTATGTCTTTGCGCCCATTAGATCCAGAAGCACTGAAGCTTTTTTTTCATCTTCTATTCCATTTGCGGTGCAATATACCTCCACTCTTTCCACATATGTGGTCCAATCCTCTATCTTGTTATCAAAAACATCAATATTGCCAGAATTAGGCATCTTAGAAAAGATATGGCGCTTCCCGCGCTTTTCTTTTCTGTAGAAAAGATATGGCGCTTCCCGCGCTTTCCCGCCGCTGCTGCCGATGACAACGCTGTTTATTGCGGTTTCCGTTTGTTTTATTTTTTTATTTACTGTTGGAGACTCGTTCCCGCCGGAGTTTCTCTCCAGGTCTGAACGCTGACCTGCTTGCCGCGCCGGCCGTCTCCCGAGTGCTCCCTCCCAGTCCGTTATTGCTTGCCTCCGATTTTGCTGCCTGTCTCAGCTGTAGAGGCAGCCGCTGGAGCCCCAGCCTGACGCCCAGGAAGGATTAGCGCAGTACCTGCCACCAGCTTGGCCAGCTGGTGAAACCACAGCTTCTCTCACTTCCTTGAGTCTTCAGGACGCCCGAGGAATCGATGTCCTTGAGGTGCTGCCGAATTGCAGGTAAGTCCGTTTCCACTTCGTCGCCACTGTAGTGTCCGTGTGTTGATAAAGACACTGAAGACAGGAGTTGGTTCATAGGTATTTACTAAGCAAAGTCTGGGGGGGGGTTCTAACGGATATACACAATACACAGGCTTATATAGCCCGAGTGGCAATCACCGGCACTACAGCACACCTGGGGCTCTTAAAGGCACATACACTACAATCCCCAACACCCCCCAGAATCCCCGACCATACCGATCCCTGACCCCTCCATGATCTCCGACCATGCCGATCCCCGACCCCCCCCACTATCCCCGACCATGCCGATCCCCAACACCCCCCCACTATCCCCGACCATGCCGATCCCCAACCCCCCCCCCCCACAATCCCTGACCATGCCTTCCCCGTGATTCCCCCCCAGAACCGACCCCTCGTATCTGAGGCCTACCCATCTGCAGCCAGCCAGCCTCTCAATCTGGCTGGCTGCGGGCGGGAATCCGAGGCCTCGCATTCAAATCGGTAGGGCCTGTGGGAGACCTGGCCTCCTGGGCTTCCCACCCGCCCTGGAAGCCCCCCCCCCCGGCCCTCAACCCGCCTCCCTTGAGAAAATTACGGCCTCAATTGAGGAGACCGCAGATGGCCTTCAAGGACGACCTCGAGCAGCTTTGGGCCTAGAGGGCCCGGCTTCAGACTGCTTCATCTGGGCTGTAGCAGTTTGGGCTGGCTGGCTGGCAAGCAACAGCAAGGGCAATGGCGGAGTGGCAGGGTGGGCGCAGGAATGCTGTCATCCTGAGAGAGGACACCAGGTTTGTGTGTCACCGGTGCCTCGGCAATCGTACTGACCTGTTTCAGAACAGAATGATGGAGTGCTGTGAATCCCTGGAAGCCCCTTTGAACTGTGGTGTCGAGAGCCATGATGGCAACAGTCTGAGCTTGCAAGGCAGCATTCAGACCATTGGTGGAAGCCGTTTGAGCCCCACCAGTGGTCATGGCCTCAGCGGAGCTCCTTCCCGTGATGGCTCAACATTCTTGGTTACAGGGTTTTCAGGCGAGATAGAGAGGGGGTTAAAAAAGGAGGGGGGTCGCAGTATTGATTAGAGAAACAATTACAGCTGTGAGGAAGGATGATATCTTAGAAGGATCATGTAATGAGGCCATATGGGTTGAACTGAAGAATAAAAAAGGGGCAATCACACTGCTGGGAGTGTATTACAGACCTCCAAACAGTCAGAGGGAGATAGAAGAGCAAATGTGTAGGCAAATTTCTGAGAAGTCCAAAAACTATAGGACAGTAATAGCAGGGGATTTCAACTGCCCTAATATTAACTGGGATAAAATTAGTGTGAAGGGTATAGAGAGTGCAGAATTCCTAAAATGCATTCATGAGAATTTTTTTAGCCAGTACGTGGCAAGCCCAACAAGGGAGGGGGCAGTTCTGGACTTAGTTTTAGGGAATGAAGCTGGGCAGGTGGAAGGGGCATCAGTTGGAGAGCATTTTGGGGGTAGTGATCATAATTCAGTTAGATTTAGGGTAGTTATGGAAAAGGACAAAGATAGACCAGGAATAAAAGTTCTCAATTGGGGAAAAGCCAATTTTACTAAGCTGAGACGTAATTTAGCCAAAGTGGACTGGAAGCAGCTACTTGAAGGTAAATCAGTGTCAGTGCAATGGGAGGCATTCAAGGAGGAGATAGTGAGGGCTCAGCGCAAGTATGTTCCCTAAAGAAAAAGGGTGGGACTAACAAATCTAGAGCCCCTGGATGCATACAGGGTAGGATAAAGAAAAAAAGGGAGGCTTATGACAGTTACCGAGAGCTCAATACCATAGAAACCCGAGAGGAGTATAGAAAGTGCAGGGGGGAAATTAAAAAGGAAATTAGGAAAGCAAAGAGAGAGCATGAAAAAATGTTGGCAAGTAAAATCAAGGAAAACCCAAAGATGTTTTATAAATACATTAAGAGCAAGAGGATAACTAAAGAAAGATTGGGCCTATTAGAGATCATGAAGGTAATCCATGTGTGGAGGCGGAAGACGTGGGTATGGTCATTAATGAATACTTTGAGTCTGTTTTCACAAAAGAGAGAGATGATGCAGATATTGCAATCAGGGAGGAGGAGTGTGAAATATTAGATGAAATAAACATAGTGAGACATATTAAGGGGTTTAGCATCTTTGAAAGTGGATAAATCCCCAGGCCCGGATGAAATGTATCCCAGGCTGTTACGAGAAGTAAGAGAGGAAATAGCAGAGGCTCTGACTATCATTTTCTAATCCTCTCTGGCTACAGGTGTGGTGCCGGAGGATTGGAGGACTGCTAACATCGTACCATTGTTTAAAAAGGGAGAAAGGGATATACCGAGTAATTACAGGCCAGTCAGCCTAACCTTGTTGGTGGGAAAATTATTGGAAAAAATTCTGAGGGACAGGATAAATCTTCATTTAGAAAGACACGGATTAATCAAGGACAGTCAGCATGGATTTGTTAAGGAGAGGTCGTGTCTGACTAACTTGATTGAATTTTTTGAGGAGATAAAAAGGAGGGTCGAGGAGGGTTGTGCATTTGATGTAGTGTATATGGATTTTAGCAAGGCTTTTGATAAGGTCCCACATTGCAGACTGATCACGAAAGTAGAAGCCCATGGGATCCAAGGCAAAGTGGCAAGTTGGATCCAAAATTGGCTCAGAAGTAGGAAGCAAAGGGTAATGCTTGATGGGTGTTTTTGTGACTGGAAGGCTGTTTCCAGTGAGGTTCCACAGGGCTCAGTACTAGGTCCCTTGCTTTTTGTGATATATATCAATGATTTAGACTTGAATGTAGGGGGTATGATTAAGAAGTTTGCAGACAATGCAAAAATTGGCCGTGTGGTGGATAATGAAGAAGAAAGCTGCAGACGGCAGGAAGATATCAATGGACTGGTCAGGTGGGCAGAACAGTGGCAAATGGAATTCAATCCGGACAAGTGCGAGGTAATGCATTTGGGGAGGGCTAACAAGGCAAGGGAATACACAATAAATGGTAGGACATTGAGACGTGCAGAGGAACAGAGGGACCTTGGAGTGCATATCCACAGATCCCTGAAGGTAGCAGGACAGGTAGATAAGGTGGTTAAGAAGGCATACGGGATACTTGCCTTTATTATTAGCTGAGGCATAGAATATAAGAGCAGGGAGGTTATCTTTGAACTGTATAAAACACTAGTTATGTCTCAGCTAGAGTACTGTGTGCAGTTCTGGTCAAACATTACAGGAAAGATGTGATTGCGCTAGAGGAGATTTACGAGGATGTTGCCTAGACTGGAGAATTTTAGCTATGAGGTAAGATTGGATAGGCTGGGGTTGTTTTCTTTGGAACAGGGGAGGCTGAGGGGAGACCTAATTAAGGTGTATAAAATAGATAGAGCGGATAGGAAGCGACTGTTTCCCTTGGCAGAGGGGTCAACAGCCAGGGGGCATAGATTTAAAGGAAATGGTAGAAGGTTTAGAGGGGATTTGAGGGGAAATGTTTTCACCCAGAGGGTGGTGGGGGTCTGGAACTCACTGCCTGAAAGGGTGGTAGAGGCAGAAACTCTCACCACATTCAAAAAGAACTTGGATGTGCACTTGAGGTGCCGTGGCTTATAAGGCTACGGACCAAGAGCTGGTAGGTGGGATTAGGCTGGATAGCTCTTTGTCGACCTGCGCGGACACGATGTGCCGAATGGCCTCCTTCCATGTTGTAAATTTCTATGATTTCTATGATTCTATAGCCAGCACTGTCTCCTTCAAGGGGGTGAAAACATGCAGGTGTGGTTTTCCTACTCCAATTCTTTCCTGCTGCCTCCTGTTATGCACCACCTTCTTGTGCAAGAAAGAGGGATGTGTGTCAGTGAGTCTCCTGCAATATGTTTGGGTGATGTTACTGTCATGGTTTAATAGCTGCCAGTGTATGTGAGCTGTGAGTTGTGGATGCGAGGCATGCAACAGTGCTAAGTGTATGAGGATGAGGTAAAGCATATGAACTGATGGATTGAGTACTGATTGATAGAGATTGTTGTTAGGTGGGTGATAGGGGTGCAGTGAATTGAGTAGTGGATGCGGCGAGTGGTGCAATTGGTAGGAAATGCCATTTGAAGATTGAACTCTCACACCATGACAACTCGTGTGAGATCGTTAAACTGTTTCTTGCACTGCATCCATGTTCTTGCAGCGACACTCCGAGCATTGACCTCCGCTGTTACTTCTTCCCACTGCCTCCGTAGCATCTGTCTGGAGGGCCTCCTGCCCCCCTGCAGATACAGGGTGAACGTTGTCTTGTATGTTCAGCCATTCCTCAAAGTATCACAGCAAAGATTCACTTTTTAAAGTACTCCCATGACTTCTTACAGCCACGATGCACCTCACCTTTAAGAGGTGCAGTCTGCCTTTAAGTAACACTAGCCTCTTGCGATATAGAACCATAGAATCATAGAATGATGCAACACAGAAGGAGGCCATTCGGCCCATCATGTCTGTGTCGGTTATTTGGTAGAGCTATCCAATTAATCCTACACCCCTGCTCTTTCCCCATAGCCCTGTAACTTTCTTTCCTTCATGCATTTAACCAATTCTCTTTTGAATGTTACTATTGAATCTGCTTCCACCATCCTTTCAGGCAGTGAATTACAGATCACAAAAACTCGCTGTGTAAATAAATGCTTCCTTATGTTGCCTCTGGTTCTTTTGCCAATCACCTTAAGTCTGTGTCCTCTGGTTATCGACCCTTCTGCCACTGGAAACAGTTTCTCTTTAGTTACTCTATCAAAACTATTCATGATTTTGAACACCTTGATCAAATCTCCTCTTAACTGTCTCTGCTCTAATGAGAACAACCCCAGCTTCTCCAGTCTCTCCACATAACTGAAGTCCCTCATCCCTGGTACCATTCTAGTAAATCGCCTCTGCATCCTCTCCAAGGCCTTGACATCCTTCCTAAAGTGTGGTGCCCAGAATTGAACACATTGCTCCAGCTGGGGCCGACACAGTGTTTTATAAAGGTTAGCATAACTTTCTTGCTTTTGTACTCTATTCCTCTATTAATAAAGCCAAGGATCCCATATGCTTTTTTAACAGTCTTCTCAACTTTTCCTGCCACCTTCAAAGATTTGTGTACATACCCCCCCAGGTCTCTGTTCCTACATCCCCTTTAAAATTGTACCATTTTGTTTATATTGCCTCTCTTCATTCTTCCTACCAAAATGTATCACTTCACACTTCTCTGCATTAAATTTCATTTGCCATTTGTCTGCCCATTTCACCAGTCTGTCCATGTCCTCCTGAAGTCTGTTACTATCCGCCTCAGTGTTTACTACATTTCCGGGTTTTGTGTCATCTGCAAACTTTGAAATTATGCCCTGTACCCCCAAGTCCAGGTCATTAATATATACCAAAAGAGTAGTGGTCCTACTACTGACCCCTGGGGAACACCACTGCGTATATAATAGCATAATAATACTGTGGATGCTGGAAATCTGAAATAAAAACAGAAAATGCTGGAAATACTCAGCAGGTCAGACAGCATCTGTGGCAGAGAAATAGAGTTAACGTTTCAGGTCGATGACCCTTCGTCAGAAAAAAACTGGAGATGGAACAGGTTTTTAAGCAAGTGCAGGGGCAGGGAAAGGGGGGAGGGGAAGGAAAGAACAAAAGGGAAGGTCTGTGATAGGATGGAAGGCAGGAGAGATTAAGAGACATTAAGAGAGATTAAGAGATGGTGCAAGGCAAAAGGAGATGGTAATGGGACAAGCTAAGAAACAAAAGATGGCTCTAGCTGAAGTGTAAATGGCTCTGGCAGAAAAATAAATGGAAAAAAAAGGATAGGGCAGAGGTTATGGTCTGAAACTGTTGAACTCGATGTTGAGTCCAGAAGGCTGTAAAGTGCCTAATCGAAAGATGAGCTGCTGTTCCTCGAGCTTACGTTGAGCTTCATTGGAACAGTGTAAGAGGCCGAGGACGGTGAGGTCTGAGTGGGAGTGGAGCGGAGAATTAAAGTGACAGGCGACCGGAAGCTCGGGGTCACCCTTACGGACTGAACGGAGGTGTTCCGCAAAGCAGTCACCCAATTTGGTCTCCCCAATGTAGAGGAGACCGCATCGTGAGCAGCGAATACAGTATACTAAATTGCAAGAAGTACAAGTAAATCGCTGTTTCACCTGGAAGGCGAGTTCCTTTTTCCTCAACCGAGGATTCCCCTCTACAGTGGTTGACACGGCCCTTGACCGTGTCCATTCTATCTCCCGCACTTCTGCTCTCACCCCTTCCCCTCCCTCCCGGAACCACGATAGGGTTCCCCTTGCCCTCACCTTTCACCCCACCTGCCTCCACACTCAACGGATCATCCTCCGCCATTTCCGCCACCTCCAGCGTGATCCCACCACCAAACACATCTTCCTCTCACCTCCCCTTTCAGCATTCCGAAGGGACCATTCCCTCCGCGACACCCTGGTCCACTCCTCTATCACCCCCAACACCCCTTCCCCTTCACCCAGCACCTTCCCATGCAAGCGCAGGAGATGCAACACATGCCCTTTTACCTCCACCCTTCCCACTGTCCAGGGCCCCAAACACTCCTTCCAGGTGAAACAGCGATTTACTACTTAGGGTAGTGCAGTTGATGTAGTCTATATGGACTTCAGTAAGGCTTTTGACAAAGTCCCACATGGGAGGCTGGTGAAGAAGGTAAGAGCCCATGGGATCCAGGGCAATTTGGCACATTGGATCCAAAATTGGCTTAGTGGCAGGAGGCAGAGGGTGATGGTCGAAGGTTGTTTTTGTGACTGAAAGCATGTGTCCAGTGTTGTACCGCAGGGATTGGTGCTGGGTCCTTTGCTGTTTGTAGTGTATATTAATGATTTAGATATGAATGTAGGAGGTATGATCAGTAAGTTCGCAGATGACACGAAAATTGGTGGAGTGGTAAATAGCGAGGAGGGAAGCCTTAGACTACAGGACGATATAGACGGGAAGGTTAGATGGGCAGAACAGTGGCAAATGGAATTTAACCCTGAAAAGTGTGAGGTGATGCATTTTGGGAGGACTAACAAGGCAAGGGAATACACTATGAATGGTAGGACCCTAGGAAGGACAGAGGATCAGAGGGACCTTGGTGTGCATGTACATAGATCCCTGAAGGCAGCAGGACAGGTAGATAAGGTGGTTAAAAAGGCATATGGGATACTTGCCTTCATTAGCCGAGGCATAGAATATAAGAGCAAGGAGGATATGATGGAGCTTTACAAAACGTTAGTTAGGCCACAGCTGGAATACTGTGTACAGTTCTGGTCACCACACTATAGGAGGGATGTGATTGCATTGGAGAGGGTGCAGAGGAGATTCACCAGGATGTTACCTGGGCTGGAGCGCTTCAGCTATGAAGAGAGACTGGACAGGCTGTAATGATCAATAACATGTCATTCTAGAGTGGTACACTAGATGGAGCCGTAGAGCTGTATAGAGCTGTATATTTAGTTGTATGTGTTTAAGACTACACTACCCACGATACACTAGGCTACCCACAAGGCAGTAGTCAAGGTGGATGCCTGCACACAGAAGTACACATGCTGAATCTCTACAGATACTGTACCTAGAGAACGTGTACTGAATAAATGACTAGCTAGAAGCTAGCTGTTCATAATAAGAATGTCTAGTTATTAATGAACATAACACAGGCTGGGGTTGTTTTCCTTAGAGCAAAGAAGGCTGAGGGGGGACCTGATTGAGGTATACAAAATTATGAGGGGTATAGATAGGGTAGATAGAAAGGAACTTTTCCCCTTAGTAGAGGGGTCAATAACCAGGGTGCATAGTTTCAAGGTAAGGGTGATGCGCTATCAATTACTCATAAAAGACTGAGAGTTAAGAGAGTAACTAAAGGCTTTTATTAACAAAAGAATGAAGGTCTGCCTCGAGTGGTCAACCGGTCCAGAAATACAAAGGGCTGGGGAGCAGTCACCTTTATACTAGGACTTGTGGGAGGAGTCAGCCGAGGCATGTCCAGGCATGTACACAGTGGAATACAAACAGTGGTTTACCACATTCACCCCTTGTTTAAAATTGAGTCCGGCGGGGTGAAGTGTATTAAAAGTTAGTGTATTGGAGTCTCTCCGGAGGTCTTGTTTGCCGCTGTGATCGGCGTGGCGACGGCAGGGGTAGTGGAGCTTCCGGCGTCGAGTCCTGCGTAGGCTGTGGCACAGGTGTGTCGTCCTCGTAGATGTCGAGCGGGTCGCGGGGCCCAGGCCTGCCGTCTGCTGGGGCTGGATATCGGATCGTGGGGGGGGGGTGGTAGTGAGTAGTGGGTTACTGCGGCCCCCGAGGGTGCAAGGTCTCTTATGGAGACTGTGTCCTCCCGCCCGTCCGGGTATGCAATGTAAGCATACTGGGGGTTGGCGTGGAGGAGGTCGACCCTCTCGACCAGGGGGTCCGTTTTATGGGTCCTCACGTGTCTTCTCAGTAGGACCGGCCCTGGGGACGTCAGCCATGGCGGTAGCGATGTCCCCGATGTGGACTTCCTTGGGAAGACAAACATTTTCTCATGAGGGGTGGCGTTAGTGGCAGTGCAGAGCAGTGACCGAATAGAGTGGAGCGCATCGGGGAGCACATCCTGCCAGCGGGAGGTTGGAAGGCCCCTAGACTTTAAGGCTAGCAGGGCGGCCTTCCAAACTGTCGCATTTTCTCTTTCCACCTGTCCGTTCCCCCGGGGGTTGTAACTGGTGGTCCTGCTTGTGGTAATACCCCTAGTTAGCAGGTACTGACGGAGTTCGTCGCTCATAAACGATGAGCCCCGGTCGCTATGGATATAGCTGGGGAAACCGAACAGGGTGAAGAGGTCGTTCAGACATTTAATGACCATGGCACTGGTCATGTCCGGGCAGGGGATGGCGAACGGGAAACGGGAGTACTCATCAATAATATTGAGGAAGTACACATTGCGGTCGGAGGAGGGGAGAGGCCCTTTAAAATCAACGCTCAGGCGCTCGAAGGGGCGAGTGGCTTTTATCAGGTGGGCCCTGTCTGGTCTATAAAAGTGCGGTTTGCACTCAGCGCAGACTTGGCAGTCCCTGGTCATGGTCCTGACCTCCTCAATAGAGTAAGGCAGGTTGCGGGCCTTGATGAAGTGGAAGAACCTGGTGACCCCCGGGTGGCAGAGGTCATTGTGGAGGGCCCGCAGTCTATCGATCTGCGCGCTGGCGCAGGTGCCACGCGATAGCGCATCCGGGGGTTCATTGAGCTTCCCGGGCCGGTACAAGATCTCGTAATTGTAGGTGGAAAGTTCGATTCTCCACCTCAAGATCTTGTCATTTTTGATTTTGCCCCTCTGCTTGTTGTTAAACATGAAAGCAACTGAACGCTGGTCAGTGAGCAGGGTAAATCGTTTTCCGGCCAGGTAGTGCCTCCAATGATGCACAGCCTCCACAATCGCCTGGGCCTCCTTCTCAACAGCGGAGTGTCTGGTCTCCGGGCCTTGGAGGGCCACGGGTCTCCCCGCCTGATTGAGGGTAGCGGCCAGGGCAAAGTCGGACGCGTCGCTTTCCACCTGGAAGGGGATGGATTCGTCCACTGCGTGCATGGTGGCTTTGGCAATGTCCTCCTTGATACGGTGGAAGGCTAAGCGGGCCTCTGCCGTCAAGGGAAAAGAGGTGGACTTGATCAGCGGATGGGCCTTGTCCGCATAGTAGGGGACCCACTGGGCGTAATAGGAGAAAAACCCTAGGCACCTCTTCAGGGCCTTGAGGCAGTGGGGCAGTGGGAGTTCCATAAGGGGACGCATCCGGTCGGGGTCGGGGCCGATGACTCCGTGTTCCACAACACAGCCAAGGATGGCGAGGCGGTTTGTGCGGAATATGCACTTCTCCTTGTTATATGTCAGGTTCAGGAGTTGGGCGGTGCGGAGGAATTTTTTGAGGTTTGCGTCATGGTCCTGCAAGTCACGGCCGCAGATGGTCACATTGTCCAGATATGGGAAAGTGGCCTGCAACGCATTTTGATCTACCATCCGGTCCATCTCCCTTTGGAAGACGGAGACCCCGTTGGTGACGCCAAAGGGAACCCTAAGGAAGTGATAGAGGCGGCCGTTTGCCTCAAAGGCAGTATACTGGCGGTCCTCAGGGCGGATAGGGAGCTGGTGGTACGCTGATTTCAGGTCAATGGTCGAGAAGACGCGGTACTGCGCGATCTGGTTGACCATATCAGCTATGCAGGGGAGTGGGTAGGCGTCCAGCAGGGTGTAGCGATTTATTGTCTGGCTGTAGTCGATGACCAGGCGCTGCTTCTCGCCGGTCTTAACGACCACAACCTGGGCTCGCCAGGGGCTGGTGCTGCCCTCAATAATCCCTTCCTTCAGGAGCCGCTCCACTTCGGTGTTAATGAAAACCCTGTCCCCGGCACTGTATCGCCTGCTCTTTGTGGCGATGGGCTTACAGTCGGGGGTGAGGTTAGCAAACAGTGGGGGGGGGGTGACTCTGAGTGTGGAGAGGTTGCACCTGGTGCGCGGCGGGCAATTTGGAAGCTGCTGGCTGCGGACTGAGTGGGGGTAGGGGTCCACCGTACGCCATCGTAACACTTTTAAGGTGGCACTGAAAATCTAACCCCAGCAGGACAGCAGCGCAGAGGTCGGGCAGGACCAGAAGTTTAAAATGATCGTACACAGTCCCGTCTACTACGAGTGTCACCACGCAGTAGCCGCCGATGTCCGCCGACTGGGACTCGGAGACCATAGAAATCCGCTGGTGCGCAGGCAGGACTGGGAGAGAGCAACGCCGCACCGTGTCGGGGTGGATGAAGCTCTCCGTGCTCCCAGAGTCAAAAAGGCAGATTGTATCGTGACCATTTACCTTAATGCCCATTGTGGAACTGGCCAGCTGGTGCGGTCTCGCTTGGTCCAGTGTAACGGATGCCAGCGTAGGGGTCGGTGTGTCGCTGCGGGTATCAGATGAGGCGGTGTTGGGGGCCTGCTGCGTTCCGGCTGTCGTCCAAGATGGCGGCGTCCATGATCCCCATGTGGCTGGAGGCGTCCAAAATGGCTGCTGTACCGGTGGTTCGCACATGGCCGGGGAGGCCCAAGATGGCGGCCCGCATGGCCCACACGCGGCGCTGCTGGGGTTCGGGGTGGCTTTGGCCCTGCAGACGCTAGCGTAGTGTCCCTTCTTCCCGCAGCCCGAGCAGATCGCGTTTTTCGCCGGGCAGCACGCTCTGGGGTGTTTTGACTGGCCACAGAAGTAGCATTTCTGGCCTTGGGACACTGCTGTCTGGCCTTGGGACACTGCTGCGGTAGTTGGGCCGTTGCTGGGGTGTGGCAGGGGTGGCACGGCGCTATGAGGCGGTCCTACCGTGTCCCAGGCTGTCATTCCCCGCGGCGTCCACGGTGCAGAGGAGTAGGCATCCATGCCCCGGTAGGCTGCATCCAATGATAGTGCGAGTTCAGAGGCCTTGCTGAGGTCGAGGTCACTCTGCTCCAACAGTCGCTGTCGGGTGTAATTGAATCTGTGGCCCGCTACAAAAGCGTCCCGGATAAGTTCCTCTGTGTACACGGCGGCCTTTACATCCTTACAACCACAGGCCCGGCCAAGCACAGACAGTGCCTGAAGGTATTCCACAGTCGATTCCCCAGGTTGTTGTTTACGACTCCCCAGAAGGTGCCTGGCGTACACTTCGTTCACTGGGCGCATGTACTGGTCCTTGAGGAGCTTGATAGCGTCCGCGTACGAGGTCGCGTCTTGGATGACCGCGTACACTCGGTGGTTCACTTTGGAGGTCAGGACATCCAGTTTGTCCTCGTCCGATTTGATTGCTGCGGAGGCGGTCAGGAATTTTTCGAAACACTTAAGCCAGTGAGTAAACTTGGTGGATGAGTCCGCCTCCCGATGATCTAAGTCCAGGCATGCTGGTGTGAGGATCTTCTCCATTATAAAAATTTTGTTAATAAAATTGATGCGCTATCAATTACTCATAAAAGACTGAGAGTTAAGAGAGTAACTAAAGGCTTTTATTAACAAAAGAAGGAAGGTCTGCCTCGAGTGGTTGACCGGTCCAGAAATACAAAGGGCTGGGGAGCAGTCACCTTTATACTAGGACTTGTGGGAGGAGTCAGCCGAGGCATGTCCAGGCATGTACACAGTGGAATACAAACAATGGTTTACCACAAAGGGGCAGGAGGTTTAGAGGGGATTTGAAGAAAAACTTTTTCACCCAGAGGGTGGTTGGAATCTGGAACTCAGTGCCTGAAAGGGTGGTAGAGGCAGGAACCCTCACAACATTCAAGAAGCATTTAGATGAGCACTTGAAATGCCATAGCATACAAGGCTATGGACCAAGTGCTGGAAAATGGGATTACAATAGACAGGGCTTGATGGCCGGCGCAGACACGAATGGCCGAACGGCCTCTTTCTGTGCTGTATGACTCAATGACTCTATGACTCTATGATTTGTACTTCTTGCAATTTAGTATACTGTATTCGCTGCTCATGATGTGGTCACCTCTACATTGGGGAGATCAAACGCAGATTGGGTGACCACTTTGCGGAACACCTCCGTTCAGTCCATAAGGGTGACCCCGAGCTTCTGGTCGCCTGTCACTTTAATTCTCCGCTCCACTCCCACTCAGACCTCACTGTCCTCGACCTCTTACACTGTTCCAATGAAGCTCAACGTAAGCTCAAGGAACAGCAGCTCATCTTTGAATTAGGCACTTTACAGCCTTCTGGACTCAACATGGAGTTCAACAATTTCAAACCATAACCCCTGCCCCTATCTTTTTTTATTCCTTTTATTTTTTTCTCTCTCTCTCTCTCCCACATGGCAGCTGTCTTTCATTCTGCCAGTGCCATTTACACTTCATCTACAGCCATCTTTTATTTTTTAACTTGTCCCAAATTCCATCTCCTTTTGCTTTGCACCATCTTTTAATCTCTCTTAACGTCTCTTAATCTCTCCTGCCTTCCATCCTATCACAGACCTTCCCTTTTGTTCTTTCCTCCCCCCCCCTTTCCCTGCCCCTGCACTTGCGTAAAAACCTGTTACATCTCCAGCTTTTTCCGGTTCTGACAAAGGGTCATCGACCTGAAACGTTAACTCTGTTTCTCTCTCCACAGATGCTGCCTGACTTGCTGAATATTTCCAGCATTTTATGTTTTTACCACTGTGTATATACTTCCCTCCAGTCTGAAAAACAACCGTTCACCACTACTCTCTACTTTCTGTCCCTTAGCCAATTTTGTATCCATGCTTCCACTGTCCCTTTAGTCCCATGGGTTTTCATTTTGCTAACATTTTGAAAGTCCATATACACATCAACCGCACAGCCCTCATCTGCCCTCTTTGTTACTTCATCAAAGAACTCAATCAAGTTAGTCAAACACAATTTACCTTTAACAAATCCCTGCTGACTTTCATTTATTAGCCCATACCTTTCTAAATGCCAGTTAGTTTTGTCCCGGATTGTTGTCTCTAAAAGTTTCCCCACCACTGATGTTAGGCTGACTGGCCTGTAGTTGCCGGATTTATCCCTCTCCCTTTTTTTAAAAAAGTGTGTAACATTTGCAATTCTCCAGTCCTCTGGCATCACCCTCATATCCAAGGAGGATTAGATGATTGTGGCCAGAGCCTCCACAATTTCCACCCTTACTTCCCTTAGTAACCTAGGATGCATCCCATCTGCACCGGGTCTTTTCTACTTTGAGGACTGCCAACCTTTTAAGTACCTCTTTATCTATTTTTATCCCATCCAATATCGTTATTGCCTCCTCCTTTACTGCTACATTGGCAGCATTCCCTTCTCTAGTGAAGACAGATGCAAAGTAATCATTTAGCACTTCAGTCATGCCCTCTATCTGCACAAGATGATATTGGGTCCCCTGATACAGCCAATGAACTGCACAGGTAGCACAGGCTGCACACAGCAAACATTTAAAACAGTAGGCAGCATGAATTTAATGTGCTGCCTGCATCGCAATGAACGGCTGCAGGTTAATCGCGTACCGTGATTCACATGCCTGTTGAGTCAGATCCTCTAAGCTTGATTCCTTTTGGAACAGGTCTCCTGTTTTCTTTTGTTGGATCTTCACTGTCAACTTGCTGTGTTTGTTGTGATATAAGATGCTAAGCTCCATTTTTATCAAATATTCAGTAACAAAGTATGTGGCTCGCTCTCCTATGTGTTTCACTTACTTTCGTAGGATATTATGTCAACTTTTCTTTAGATCTCCCCTTGTTTAACCCTTTTCATGGCAACATTCTCACCATATCTCCCTTTCTCAAAGGTTTAGTTTCCCTGTTATAATAAACCTGCTTGTACTTACTGTCCTAAAGTTAACTTTGTACATTTTCAATCATTTTTAATTTTGAGTATATTACCTATTGCAGGTAGTAGGAGCTTAGTTCTTTGGTTGCATGAGCAACATACCTCTTTAACATTTTATGTATATGGAGTCCTCTGGAATACTCTGCAGATTCAGGATAGCCTATATCATGCAAATCCTACACATTCCTATATTCAAAGCTGAAATCACAGTTACCAATTTTAGTGCTCTCAGTGGCCTCTTGCTCCCTTTTGCTTGCTTAACATATTTATTAGGTGCCTATAACAACTTGGTGTGTCTTGCCATGTTAGTTGTGGCTCAGTGGGTAGCACTTTCACTTCTGAGTCAGAAGGTTGTGGGTTCAAGTCCCACTCCAGAGACTTGAGCACAAAAATCTAGGCTGACACTCCAGTGCAGTATTGAGGGACGTGCTGTCTTTTGCCTGCCCTCTCAGATGGACATAATGTGGTATCTTGAGGTGGCCATAGATGGAGATGGACACAGGTTAACTCCGTAACATGGTTTAATCAACACTTGCACATAAAAGCTTCTGCCATGAGGCAGAAAAAACAAAGAGTACAACAAGTACAGACCAGCCTTAACTCAGGAGACCAATTGCCACAGCACCACCTGGTGGATCAGGTTACTCATAACCTCCCAGGTTACTACACTCCTCCCCGCTTAAGATTGCCGTATGCAATTCTTAAACAATAACCCTTACTAGGTACTACGTTTTAATTAACCAGTATGCTCTAACCATGGTTAACCCCTGAATAATTTAACAGGTTTGTATAAGTCTTTCTGGTTGCTTGCGAATCCTTTGTGAACGTCTTAATTCCACTTGTGGATTCTCAGATTCACTCGCACTTGATATTGGAGTAGTCTCTGATGTTGGTTTTACTCTGTCCCGCTGTGGCCTGGCAGTACCAGTGTCCACTGGCACCTTATAAGCCGTGCTGGGTCCTGGAACAGCCTCCTCTACTGCCCTTTGTTCCATCTGAGGCAGTTCCTCCTGCTGCCAGCTGAAAAGCTGATCCACATGCCGACAAACCCCTCGACCATCCCCTAGTAACACGGAGTACGACACAGGTCCTGTAATGTCCTGGATTAGTCCTGGTATCCATTTAGGTCCATAGCCGAAGTTCCGGGTGTACACAGAGTCCCCTATGGCGAAATGGCGAGCTTTAGTATGTTTGTCATGGTACGCTTTTTGGTTTGTTTGTTTTGTCTCAACCTTGCATTTGAGATCTGGGTGTATCAGGTCTAACGTGCACCGCAACTTTCTCCCCATCATCAACTCAGCCGGAGAAAGCCCCGTGGTAGCTTGGGGTGTTATACGATAACTAAACAAGGCTCTATTGAGCTTGGTCTCCAGGGTGTCACCTGAGCTCTTCCTCATGAGCTCCTTAAAAGTCTGCACGGCTCGCTCGGCTAACCCATTTGAGTCTGGGTGATATGGAGCCGAGGTGACATGTGTGATTCCATTCCTTACCATGAATTCTTTGCTCCCTTCACTAACAAAACACTGTGCATTGTCGGATACAATCATTTCTGGAATACCATGCGTGCTGAAGCTGTTCCTGAGACAATCCAGTGTGGCATCAGTCATTGCAGAGCTCACTGGATAAACGTCGATCCACTTTGAGTGAGCGTCTACCAGCACCAAAAACATTTTGCCCATAAAAGGTCCCGCATAGTCTATGTGAATTCTCCTCCAGGGTTTGCTGGGCCACTCCCAGGGATGGAGTGGTGCCCCGGCAGGTGCTTTCCTCTGTTCCTGACATATAGTGCATGACTTTACCTTTGACTCAATTTCAGCATCCAAGTTAGCCCACCACAGGTAGCTCCTAGCCAGTCCTTTCATTCTAGTCATTCCTGGGTGCAATTGATGCAACTGTTCCAACAAAGTAGAGCGTCCCCGCTCTGGGACTATGATGCGTGCTCCCCATAGCACACATCCATCTTGGACACTGAGCTCGTGCTGTCTCTGTCTGTACGGCGCGAACTCCGGTCCCTCACGGTGATCTGGCCAGCCTTTCAACACATACTCATGGACCCTTGACAGAACGGGGTCCTTGGCTGTCCAGCCCTGGATTTGCGCTGAAGTCATCAGGGGACTGATCTCCTGATCCAGCATCAGGACGTGCTCCTCAGGGGAAGTACTGCGAGGAGATTTTGAGAGGGGCAGGCGGCTGAGAGCATCCGCGTTCCCGTTTTCCTTGCCGGCTCTGTACGTGATCACATATTCATAGGCTCTTAGTATTACTGCCCATCTCATTATTCTCTGTGATGCCATTTGAGGCACCGCTTTCATCTCATTCAGTAAGCTAATAAGAGGCTTGTGGTCAGTACTGATTACAAACTTCCTCCCGTATATGTACTTATGGAATTTCTTTACTCCAAATATAATGGCTAACCCCTCTTTATCAAGCTGTGAATAGTTCTTTTCCGCAGCTGTGAGCGTGCGTGAAACAAACCCGATGGGCCTTTCCGCTCCATCTGGCATGCGGTGGGCCAACACTGCCCCCACTCCATAGGGTGATGCATCATAGGACATTATCAGCTCCTTCTTCTCGTTGTAATGCATGAACACCCTGCTGGACTGAAGTAGCTCCTTTGACTGCTGAAACGCTTTTGCTTGTTCGGGCCCCCAACGCCATGGCTCCTCCTTTCTCAGCAGTTTGTGCAGGGGTGCCAGCAGCATCGATAAGTTTGGAAGAAACCGGTTATAATAATTCAGGAGCCCTAGATAGGCTTTCAGTTCAGTCACTGAGGTGGATGCAGGTGCATCCTGCACTGCCCGCACTTTCCCTGGTAATGGATGGAGGCCTTTGGCATCCACCCGATGTCCCAGGAATGTAACTTCCTTCTCCATGAAACTACACTTACTCCGTTTCAGGCGTAGCCCTGCCTCTTCCAGATACTGTAGCACTTTGTCCAGTGTTTTTACGTGATCCTGATCGTCACTTCCTGTTAGCAGAATATCATCTAAGTACACAGCCACCTTTGGAATGCCCTCCATAGTCCGTTGGAATATTGCTGGGCTAGAACTGACACCAAATGGTAACCTGGCATACGTGAACAGGCCCTTGTGCTTGTTCACCGTGACAAACTTTTTTGATTCTTCATCTAGCAATATCTGCTGATACGCATGACTCATGTCCAGTTTGCTGAATCTTTCTCCCCCAGCGAGCGATGTTAACATGTCCTCCATTCTCGGAATGGGGTACTGTTCCAGTGATGATACTCTGTTCACTGTTAACTTATAGTCACCACACACCCTTACGTTACCGTCGGGCTTCAATACCAGGACTATTGGTGCTGCCCAGTCTGAAAATTTCACTGGTTCCATTACTTTGTCCTTTAGCACGCGATCGAGTTCCACCTCAACCTTGGCTTTCATTGCAAAAGGTACCGACCTTGGTTTAAAGAAACGAGGCGTGGCATCACTGGCTACATGAATCTTGGCTGTGGCTCCCCTTAAGGTGCCCAGTTCGTCCTTGAACACTAACTCATGCTTCATCAGCACTTCTTTCAGTGCCTCTGTACTGTCCTCCATTTTATTCATTGCCTGCCAGTCCACACTCAACTCACTGATCCACCCTCGCCCTAACAGGTTTGGCCCTGACCCTGCTACCACTACCACCGTAAGCTCTTTGGTGACTCCTTTGTGTTCCACTTGTACTTCGGCCGCCCCCAAAATGTCCACCTTCTGTCCTGTGTAAGTTTTGAGACTAATGGGGCATGTACCTAGCTCTGGTACTTTTGCTTCCCCCCATAGCTTGGCGTACTCAGTCTGCGACATTATGCTTACACTACATCCGGTGTCAATCTCAAACTTTGCTTGACCTCCGTTCACTATCAAATACTGAGTGAGAGGGGGTACGTTGGGCCTTGAAGTGTCTATACTGTATATAGTGAAAACCTCCTCACTAGACTCACTAGACTCTTCCTCCTCTTGTATGTAATTTGCCCGCTTTGTGTACTTCTCCCTCCCCCCTTTAGCATGCTTTGCCCCTTTAGCACTGCTTCTCTCACTCACTGCCCTTTTACAGACTTTCTTTAAGTGCCCTATTTTTCCACAATTGTGGCACTTTGCCTTTGCAAACCTGCAGTACTTTGCATAATGGCTCGTCCCGCCACATCGGTAGCAATCCCCAACCCCGACTGGTGGACTTTTCGCGCCAGCTTCCATCTTGAAAACAGCTCCTCCCACTGGTTTACTCCATTTCTCCTTGCTCATACTGTTTAAATCCTTAATGTCCTTGTTAGCCATCTCCATGGCTTGTGCTTTTTTAAGTGCCGTCTCAAACGTTAATCCTTCTTCTGACAGCAACCTTTGCTGTATATTGTCGTCGTTAACTCCGCATACTAGTCTGTCCCTTAACATGACTGTGAGCGTATTTCCAAAATTACAGTCCTGTGCGAGCTTCCGAAGCTCCTCCACATATTCAGTAACGCTTTCTTCCGGCCTCCTAATCTTCGAATTGAATTTCCATCTCAGTACTATTTCACTAGGTTTCGGATTGAAATGATTCTTTAGTAGACTCACCAACTCGTCAAAAGATTTTTCTCCTGGCCGCTCCGGGCTCAGCAGATTTCTCATCCGTGTATAGGTTTGCGCTCCCACACAGCTCAGTAAAATGGCCCTTTTCTTTTCAGCACTGTCCACCTCGTTTGCCACAAAGAAATGGCTCAGTATTTCACAATACTCCTCCCAAGACTGCGACTTGCTGTCAAAAGGTGCCACGGAGCCTACCGTTCCTGCCATCCTTGGAGTCCGGTCACTTCAGCCAAAAAATCAAACTCCGTTTCGACTCCCGCGGCCTAGCCTCGTGCTTTTCCGACTAGTTTGCTAACTAACCCGAGCACCTCTTCCGAATACTCCATAACTATGACTGATCCACCAAAACTTTTCCGTCCTTTATTCTCATCGCCATATGTGGTATCTTGAGGTGGCCATAGATGGAGATGGACACAGGTTAACTCCGTAACATGGTTTAATCAACACTTGCACATAAAAGCTTCTGCCATGAGGCAGCAAAAACAAAGAGTACAACAAGTACAGACCAGACTTAACTCAGGAGACCAATTGCCACAGCACCACCTGGTGGATCAGGTTACTCATAAAAAATCCAATGGTATTATTTCGAAGAAGAGCAGGGAAGTTATCCCCAATGTCCTAGCCAATATTTATCCCTCAATCAACATCACTGAAACAGATTATTTGGTCATTATCACATTGCTGTTTGTAGGAGCTTGCTGTGTGCAAATTGGCTTTCCTACATTACAACAGTGACTACACTTCAAAAGTACTGCATTGGCTGTAAAGCACTTTGGCACGTCCTGAGGTCGTGAAAGGCGTTATATAAATGCAAGTCTTTCTTAATGTACTAGCTTAACATTTTTGTTTAAATATCCAACCTATTTCAATACAATGCTTAATAACTCTCTTTAGAGTCATCGAGTCATAGAGTTATACAGCACAGAAAGAGGCCCTTCGGCCCATCGCGTCCGCACCGGCCATCAAGCCCTAGCTAATCTAATCCCATTTTCCAGCATTTGGTCCGTAGCCTTGAGTGACTGCCCTTGACATCAAGGCAGCATTTGATTGAGTGTGGCATCAAGGAGCCCTAGCAAAACTGAAGTCAATGGGAATCAAGGGGAAAACTCTCCATTGGTTGGAATCATACCTAGCACAAAGGAAGTTGGCTGTGGTTGTTGGAGGTAATTCATCTCAATCACATGACATCACTGCAGGAGTTCCTCAGGGCAGTGTCCTAGGCCCAACCATCTTCAGCTGTTTCATCAATGACCTTCCCTCCATCAGAAGGTCAAAAGTGGGGATGTTCGCTGATGATTGCACACTGTTCAGCACCATTCGAGACTCGTCAGATACTGACGCAGTCCGTGTCCATATGCAACAAGACCTGGACAACATTCAGACTTGGGCTGACAAGTGGCAAGTAACATTCGCACCACACAAATGCCAGGCAATGACCATCTCCAACAAGCGAGACTCAAACCATCTCCCCTTGACATTCAATGGCATTACCATCGCTGAATCCCCCACTATCAACATCCTGGGGGTTACCATTGATCAGAAACTGAACTGGACCAACCATATAAATACTGTGGCTACACGAGCAGGCCAGTGGCTGGGAATTCTGCGGCGAGTGTCTCACCTCCTGACTGCCCAAAGCCTTTCCACCATCTACAAGGCAGGAGTGTGATGGAATACTCTCCACTTGCCTGGATGAGTGCAGCTCCAACAACACTCAAGGAGCTCGACACCATTCAGGATAAAGCAGCCCGCTTGATTGGCACTCCATCCACCACCTTCAACATTCACTCCCTCCACCACCGGCGCACTGTGGCTGCAGTGTGTACCATCTACAAGATGCACTGCAGCAACTCACCAAAGCTCCTTCAACAGCACCTTCCAAACCCGCGACCTCTACCACTTAGAAGGACAAGGGCAGCAGACGCATGGGAACATCACCACCTACAAGTTCCCCTCCAAGCCACACACCATCCTGACTTGGACCTGTATCGCCGTTCCTTCACTGTCACTGGGCCAAAATCCTGGAACTCCCTTCCTAACAGCATTGTGGGTGTACCTACACCATATGGACTGCAGCGGTTCAAGAAGGCGGCTCACCACCATCTTCTCAAGGGCAATTAGGGATGGGCACTAAATGCAGGCCTAGCCAGCGACGCCCAAATCCCATCAATGAATAAAAAAAATTTAAAAAAAATTTCAAGTGCTCATCCAAATGCTTCTTGAATTTTGTGAGGGTACCTGCCTCTACCACCCTATCAGGCAGTGAGTTCCAGATTCCAACCACCCTCTGGGTGAAAAAGTTTTTCGTCAAATCCCCTCTAAACCTCCTGCCCCTTACCTTGAATCTATGCCCCCTTGTTATTGATCCCTCTACTAAGGGGAAAAGTTCCTTTCTATCCACCCTATCTATGCCCCTCATAATTTTGTATACCTCAATCAGGTCCCCCCTCAGCCTTCTCTGCTCCAAGGAAAACAACCCCAGCCTGTCCAGTCTTTCTTCATAGCTGAAGCGCTCCAGCCCAGGTAACATCCTGGTAAATCTCCTCTGCACCCTCTCCAAAGCAATCACATCCTTCCTATAGTGTGGCAACCAGAACTGTACACAGTACTCCAGCTGTGGCCTTAGCAGCATTTTGTACAGCTCCATCATAACCTCCCTGCTCTTATATTCTATGCCTCGGCTAATGAAGGCAAGTATCCCATATGCCTTTTTAACCACCTTGTCCACCTGTTCTGCTGCCTTCAGGGATCTATGTACATGCACACCAAGGTCCCTCTGATCCTCTGTCTTTCCTAGGCTCTTACCATTCATTGTGTATTCCCTTGCCTTGTTAGTCCGTCCAAAATGCATCACCTCACACTTTTCAGGGTTAAATTCCATTTGCCACTGTTCCGCCCATCTGACCAACCCATCTATATCGTCCTGTAGCCTGAGGCTTCTCTCCTCGCTATTTACCACCCCACCAATTTTCGTGTCATCTGCGAACTTACTGATCATACCTTTTACATTCACATCCAAATCATTAATGTAGACCACAAACAGCAAGTGACCCAGCGCCGATCCCTGCGTTACCCCACTGGACACAGGCTTCCAGTCACAAAAACAACCTTCCACCATCACCCTCTGCCTTCTGCCACTAAGCCAGTTTTGGATCCAATGTGCCAAGGCACCCTGGATCCCATGGGCTCTTACCTTCCTGACCAGTCTCCTATGCGGGACTTTATCAAAAGCCTTACTGAAATCCATGTAAACCACATCCACTGCACTACCCTCATCCACGCACCTAGTCACCCCCTCGAAAAATTCAATCAAATTGGTCAGACATGATCTTCCCTTGACAAAGCCATGCTGGCTATCCCTAATTAATCCCTGCCTCTCCAAGTGGAGACCAATTCTGTCCCTCAGAATTTTTTCCAATAATTTCCCTACCACTGATGTTAGGCTCACTGGCCTGTAATTCCCTGGTTGAAACAATCTTATATGAATTTACTTGCTTATTCCAATGCTGCCTCCCATCTTCCACTCTCCATAACATTGAGCTCATCCAAAGCTCGGCTGCCCGTGCCATAACCCGACCCGTTCACCCATCAACCTTATGCTCGCTGACTTACATTTGCTCCCAGTCTGGAAACGCCTCAATTTTTAAATTCTCATCCTTGTTTTCAAATCCCTCCAAGGCCTCACCCCTCACTACCTCTGTAACCTCCTCCAGCTCTACAACTCTCCCAGATCTCTGCACTCCTCCAATTCAGGCCTCTTGTACATCCCCTATTTTAGTCACTCTACCATTGGCAGTCATGCTTTCAGCTGCCTAGGCCCTAAGCCCCGAATGCCTTCTGAAAATCCAAATACATCACATCCACTGGTTCCCCCTTATCTATTCTGCTAGTTACAACCTCAAAAAACTCTTAACAGATTCATCAAACATGATTTCCCTTTCATAAATCTGTGTTGACTCTGCCCAATCCTATTATTACTTTCTAAGTGCCCTGTTACCACGTCCTTAATAATAGATTCTAGCATTTTCCCTACTACTGATGTCAGGTTAACTGGTCTGTAGTTCCCCGTTTTCTCTCTCCCTGCTTTCTTAAATAGTGGGGTTACATTTGCTACCTTCCAATCTGCGGGAACTGTTCTAGAATCTATCGAATTTTGGAAAATGACAACCACGAATACATCAACTCTTTACTTGATGCAGTGTATATTTTGCATTCTAATGCACCATGGTATCACTTTAGCGAGCAATCATTGTCAATAGAAATGACAGATTGCTTTCTGACTGCTGTCCATCCATAAACAGAAATCTGTTTACTAAAAGCTTATTTCATGTAAATAGTGCCCCTTTAATTCAAACAGTCACATCACATAAAAATCATGGTATTTAGCAAGTTACTATATTTTGAGAGTTTTGAAATTAGATATTGTGTTTTACTCCTAATCCCTTGTTAAAAGGAAAACTTATGCTTTGCTTGAATTTATGAAAGTGAATAATTTTTTTAAAATCCTGCATTAAATATAATATTTTCCCTCTTACTTGCTCTCTCAATGACGCTGACATATATTGGAGTAAAGTCTCACAAGTGCTTTGGCGCTTCTCTCTTGCTCTGTTATCTAGTTCTCTTTCTCTCAAGCTGCTATGTCGTGCTCAGTCTTTTACCACTCTCCCTTTATTATGCAGTTCTTTCTTAGTCTGTTATGTATTCCTCTGTCATTTTGTTCCTTTTTCCCTCTATTATGCAGCACTTGTTCTCTCTTTCTGTCTATTGTTTTTTAATTGAGAAACTTAGGTGGTGGGTCAATCAGCAAAACAGTGGAAAGCATTACAAATAGAATGTTAAAACATGTCCTACATTCCTGTGCTGTAGGATATCGACTTTTCAGCATCTTGAAAGGAGATCAGCATGGTGATTAGTGGCTTTGATAAATGTGGGAGACCTGCAAATAAGTACTGCAGTAACTGTCTGGAGCCATATGTTCTGAGCACAGCTACTGGAGGGAACCCCTCTTTGAAATTCATAATCACGAAGTTGCATATGCCCACCTCTGTCTTACTTTGATCTTAATCTGCTGCACAACTCTGCAGTAAGTGAGTACTATTGCCACATGGATTTGTAGCATGGGGAGTTGATTTTGCTATGGACTAGATTAAAGCTGTGAATCTGAATTTTCCAACTAGAGTACTGACCTGCCTTAGCTCAATCAAAATCTCATATTAATTACTGCAGGTACAATAAAGTTTGTCAAATATTTGAACATCATTAACTATAGGACTGCTGGGACTGAATCTCTAATAGAGAGGAGTCCTGTTAATTGCAATAGATCAGTATTTTATCTCCTTTTTCCCCATCTCCTTCATTTATTGACTCTTGCTCAGGTATGGTTCCATGGGTGCTGGCAGCCCTCAGGTACCAAGCTCAAGTGACCATTCTTTATATGCGAGCTTGTTGAGTATTGGCAAGCAGTTTCACTGGGGGGCAGAGAGGCAAATCAGCCAAACGTGATCCTGTCCTCACACAAGTACACTTTACAGCAAAGTCCACTAGATAATGATCAGGAGTGAGAACTCTAATAGTACAAAACCAAATTGAGACTTATCTTGGTTTTAAACTGGGTGATTAACAAAAACACTTGGTTTCACTGTTCCAAGACATTGCTGTCACATTGGAAGATTCCTGAGTACACATTCCTTTGTCAGTCACATATTGCCTTTAAGCCCAACTCTCTTAAAGAGCCACATCTTCATTTCACTTCTAACAAAGTTTATGAGAAAAAAGCAACTGATTAAAGGTTTATCTCTGAGCTGCTGCAATAGTGCACCTCTCAAGCTATAACCACTTGCACCTACATTCACCCCAAGTTTGCTTGCATTATAAAACAGTAACACTGGTGCCAGTTATACCATGTTCCTAACTTTTGCAAATTTTCCCATTTTTTACAACTGGGGCCATTGATGCACACTATTCTGTAGGTCCAATAGCTTCCTGCTTGCTGCTAGTTTGTTGCACTATTTTTTAGTTTCTCTTCCATTTTGGAAAGCATTGAGATTGGAACTCTACAGGATATATTCATGCTTTAACGGACAGCATTGTCCTTAAGTGCTATCTTTACAGGTTCACACTTCAGCAGCTCAGTGCCACCAAATAAATTGGCCCAGAAATTCGGGTCGGGGGCTTCCCACAGGTGCAAGCCCCCGATCTGCACTTACCTTGCGCGCCGGCCGTTGAGCTCTGGGCCCCCGTGGAATTCCGATCCGGGGCCTGGTCCAGCTGCCGAAGCACAATGCTTGCGTATCCCAGGGGCGCAGTTAGTTCGATGCGTCCCCTGGGATCACGTGGGCCATGGGGAGCCAATCGGAGCAGGGAATGCTCCATTCATAAGTCTGACCGGAAGTGCTGTCAAGACTTATAAATACTACGGCCCCAAAATAGCACTAAATCTTCAAATAATTTTTTTTTTAAATCACATTTTTAAAATAAACTATAAATTACATGAAATAACTATTTTAAACAATAATTTAAATTTTTGAAAAAAATAATTTTATTTTCTAATGGGGCTAAAAATAAACTTACCTTGCTTTAAAGTATTTAAAAATAATAAACCTGTGGGAAAAAATGTTTTAATTTTAATTAATTCACCACTTACCTTGTAAAAAGCAGGCCTTATGCCTGCTTTTTATATTTCTAAATTCTGCAGGCTTACCCTCCCGGGAAAACCTGTAAAAAAAACCTAAGTTCGATGCGCACGCGCAGCCTCCCCCGCGCACGCGTTCGACCTCTGAACCTCTTCGTTCAGAGGAACGGAAGTGCCGGTTTCCCGCGCATGCGCACAGTCAGTGTGTTGAGATGTTAGCTCTGATCTTAGTGATTAAAATTGATGTGCCTTCAATAACCACACAGTAGCCCAAAATGTCCGAAGTGTGGGGCTTAGCAGCCATAGCAATTCTGCTCCGTGTAGGGGTTACCGTTAATGAGTGCCACCGTACCAGGCTAGGGTGGATAAAACTCTCGGTATTCCCACAGTCAATTAAACATTTCGTTAAATTCCCGTTTACCTGTATGTCCATCATAGATTTTGTCAACGGGTGTGGCCTGGATTGATCCACCGTGATCGAAGCCACTGTTGGGCCCTGGGCGGCTGTTGAGTCGGGAAAAGATGGTGGATCCCAAGATGGCGGCCCGCACGGCACACACGAGGCAGTGACGGAGTTGGAAATCGGATTTCCCCTGCAGACTTTGCTAAAATGCCCCTTTTTCTTACATTTGAAGCATGTAGCGTCCTTCGCTGGGCATCGTTGTCTGGGGTGCTTGGCCTGGCCGCAGAAGTAGCATTTCGGGCCTCGAGACATTGCCGCTGTAGTAGGACTCCTGGGTGAACTTCTGTGTGGGGACTCCGGCGGTGTAGAGCTGGTCTGAGACCTGGATGGGGAAGATGGCTGATTCCAAGGTGGCGGCCCGCTCGGCGCGCACGAGGCGGTGAGGGCCGCATGGCCGGAAGAATAAGAGTCAGAGTTTTTCTGGGCCACGTCCAGCGATCGCGCAGTGGTCACTGCCTTTTTTAAGTCCAGGACCTCCTTCTCCAGCAGTCTCTGCCGGATATAATTCGATTTGAGGCCCGTGATGAAGGAATCGCGGACCAATTCGTCAGAGTACACGTTGGCCGTCACGGCCTTGCAGTTACAGTCCCGGACCAAGTCCTTTAGGCCCTGTAAGAAATCGTCCATTGATTCCTCAGGTCGCTGCCTGCGTGTAGCCAGCAGATGTCTGGCGTACACTTCATTTACTGGCCTCTGGTATTGGGCCTTCAGGATAGTGATGGCCTCCGTGTAAGAGGTGGCGTCCCGGATGAACGAATAAATCCGATGATTAACGTGAGTAGTCAGTAGACTCAGTTTATCTACCTCGCTAGCGGATGAGGCCCTCGCGAAGAGTTCGAAGCATTTGAGCCAGTGTCCAAATTGATTTGATGCTTCAGCAGAATGTGGATCCAAGTCCAGACGCTCTGGTTTTAGGAGTCGATCCATCCTAGTATTCTTTAGTGATTAAAATTGCGCAGTGCATGCAGGAAACCGGCACTTCCATCGGGCCTAAGGGTGAGTACCCCGTGCGTACTCACCTGTGGAGACCCGAATTTCTGGGCCATTGTTTTTAACCTTCTTTGCTTCTTATACCAGACCTATTTTCCCTGTTGGTCCTTGACCTATTTGATCATTCACATGTGGTTTACATCACAAAAATAGACATTTTTATTTTCCTCCCTTGTATGTAGTGTGCACCAGAAATTGTCTCTTGCAATTATTGTCTGTGTAGGACTCTTGTGGTGGCAGGGTGAAATTTTCAAAGGAAAATCTAACAACTTACTGCTAGAGGCCTGTTTGTTCCAATTTTTGGATGAACCTTGATTTAGGTGGCCAGTGCCCTGCTAGAAATAGAGGGGGGCCTAATAAATATATGCAAACTGATTTTGTCAGGACCCCGCCCAATGGCATTTTAGTCTGTGGTATAGGGTGGTATTTCCAGCACTATTTAAAGGGATATAAATCTGTCCTCAGCAAAAATGCTGCAAAGGTTTGGGAGACATTTTGCTGTTACTAGATAGTAATTTTTGGCTACATAGATGCTTTTAAAGTACTTGTAATGACTGTACAACCTTCTAAACTCTTAAGGGACTTCTGGCAACACACTTTTTCTACATAGGAATCCTTCTGACATTTCCACTCTGGCTAGAGGAAGAGGAGTAGTAGCAGCAACAGGAGGAAGGAGCAAACAGAAATGCAGCTGCAGGAAGACCAGATAGAAGGAGACGAGCTTGCAGCAATCTTTACCCTCCCAACAGAATGTATATGCTCAGAACAACGTACCTGCACATCTGAGGAGCAGTGCCTAAAGAGGCTGTGCTTTTCTAGGGAGGCTGTCACAGAGTTCTGTTGTCTCCTGCAACAAGACCTACCAGCCACAACTAGTACTGCATTGCCTGTTGCAGTCAAAATCACTGCAGCCCTGAATTTCTTTGCCTCTGGCTCCTTTCATGCTTCCATATGGCATGTCAGTAACATCAGTCAATCTGCAGTTCCTGCTTACATTAATCAGGTTACTGATGCCATGTTTGCTAAAGTAAAAACTTGCATCACTTTCACCATGGACAATCAGAAATAGCAGGATAGGGCTCTGGAATTCATACATATTGCAGCCTTTCCACCATGTCCAGGGAATCGACTCTACCCACACACAACTCTTGCACCATTCTGGTCCGAAAATGCATCATCTGCCAAATTGGAAGCCGATGATTTCAAAGTATGCAGGATTTTCCAACAGGATTTTTTTCTTTGAAAGTTTTACCCCGCAAACGCCTTGTTTACAATAATTGCAACAGACAATTTCTGGTTCACACTACATACAAGGAAAGAAAAGATTTTACATTTGAACATTTTCTCTTAAATAATTTGCATGATTCATATCAATAGTTTTTTGCAGTTTATTTCTATTTGTTGTATTGGGCATACTTCATTTTTTAGTCTACACAGAGAACATTGCAAAGAAATGCTTCAAAACCAATCCTATACCTTGTTGTGAGTCATCAAGCTTGCACATTTGGATAACAATTAATGACAGACAGAAATAGAAGCGATGGGGGCGTTGATAGACAGCAGGCTTTAAGGAAGCCTAGCCACCAGATATTTTTATAACATCTGTTATGAGAAAATTACATACTTATATCATCAACACAAACAGCACATTTGAAGCCACTCAAAATAATGTTTAGGTGGCTGTGCATGTAGTTTTTGGCCATCATACAAGCTGATCTTTGGGGCACAAGTCTATTTACCTTTTTGTGCCACAGATGTAAGAAAATAATATTGTGCTCTGATATACATTGTCATTGTTTTCACCTCTGTTACAAAAAAAATAAATACTTATTTGGCAGTGATCTAGTTCAGAGGTTGGTCTGAGTGATGGATGCAGGCTCCATCCTGTGTCATGCTATATATTGGCCCAAATTTTCCTGTGAGCTGAGTAATGTAGACCGTGCATTTCGCCATCTTGTGTTCCGATCTCGTCACTGATAACTTACTCCATATTTTCCTCTATTTCTAATTAGCTGCAGCGAGCATAGTGGCAAATCAGATCAAATCTATATCAATGATTTGGATGAAGGGACCAAATGTAATATATCCAAGTTTGCTAATGATACAAAGCTAGGTGGGACTGTAAGTTGTGAGGCGGATGCAAAGAGGTTTCAAGGGATATAGAAAGGCTAAGTGAGTGGCAAGAACATGGCAAATGGAACATAATGTGGAGAAGTGTGAAGTTATCCACTTTGGTAGGAAAAATAGAAAAGCAGAGTATTTTTTAAATGGTGAGAGATTGGGAAATGTTGGTGTTCAGAGGGACCTAGGTGGCCTTGTACACAAATCACTGAAAGTTAACATGCAGGTACAGCAAGCAATTAGGAAAGCAAATGGTATGTTGGCCTTTATTACTAGAGGATTTGAGTATTTTTAAAATTTATTCATTGATGGGATGTGGGCATCGCTGGCTGGCTAGGCCTGCATTTAGTGCCCATCCCTAATTGCCCTTGAGAAGATGGTGGTGAGCCGCCTTCTTGAACCGCTGCAGTCCATATGGTGTAGGTACACCCAAAATGCTGTTAAGAATGGAGTTCCAGGATTTTGGCCCAGCGACAGTGAAGGAACGGCGATACAGGTCCAAGTCAGGATGGTGTGTGGCTTGGAGGGGAACTTGTAGGTGGTGATGTTCCCATGCGTCTGCTGCCCTTGTCCTTCTAAGTGGTAGAGGTCGCGGGTTTGGAAGGTGCTGTTGAAGGAGCTTTGGCGAGTTGCTGCAGTGTATCTTGTAGATGGTACACACTGCAGCCACAGTGCGCTGGTGGTGGAGGGAGTGAATGTTGAAGGTGGTGGATGGAGTGCCAATCAAGCGGGCTGCTTTATCCTGAATGGTGTCGAGCTCCTTGAGTGTTGTTGGAGCTGCACTCATCCAGGCAAGTGGAGAGTATTCCATCACACTCCTGACTTGTGCCTTGTAGATGGTGGAAAGGCTTTGGGGAGTCAGGAGGTGAGACACTCGCCGCAGAATTCCCAGCCTCTGGCCTGCTCTTGTAGCCACAGTATTTATATGGCTGGTCCAGTTCAGTTTCTGATCAATGGTAACCCCCAGGATGTTGATAGTGGGGGATTCAGCGATGGTAATGCCATTGAATGTCAAGGGGAGATGGTTAGAGTCTCGCTTGTTGGAGATGGTCATTGCCTGGCACTTGTGTGGTGCGAATGTTACTTGCCACTTGTCAGCCCAAGTCTGGATGTTGTCCAGGTCTTGCTGCATATGGACACGGACTGCATCAGTATCTGACAAGTCTCGAATGGTGCTGAACAGTGTGCAATCATCAGCGAACATCCCCACTTCTGACCTTATGATGGAAGGAAGGTCATTGATGAAACAGCTGAAGATGGTTGGGCCTAGGACACTGCCCTGAGGAACTCCTGCAGTGATGTCATGTGATTGAGATGAATGACCTCCAACAACCACAGCCAACTTCCTTTGTGCTAGGTATGATTCCAACCAATGGAGCGTTTTCCCCTTGATTCCCATTGACTTCAGTTTTGCTAGGGCTCCTTGATGCCACACTCGATCAAATGCTGCCTTGATGTCAAGGGCAGTCACTCTCACCTCACCTCTTGAGTTCAGCTCTTTTGTCCATGTTTGGACCAAGCCTGTAATGAGGTCAGGAGCTGAGTGGCCCTGGCGGAACCCAAACTGGGCGTCAGTTAGCAGGTTATTGCTGAGTAAGTGCCGCTTGATAGCACTGTCACGACACCTTCCATCATTTTGCTGATGATTGAGAGTAGACTGATGGGACAGTAATTGGCCGGGTCGGATTTGTCCTGCTTTTTGTAGACAGGACATACTTGGGCAATTTTCCACATTGCCGGGTAGATGCCAGTGTTGTAGCTGTACTGGAACAGCTTGGCTAGGGGCGCAGCTAGTTCTGGAGCACAAGTCTTCAGTACTATTGCCGGAATGTTGTCAGGACCCATAGCCTTTGCAGTATCCAGTGTCTTCAGCCATTTCTTGACATCACGTGGAGTGAATTGAATGGGCTGAAGACTGGCATCTGTGATGCTGGGGACCTCAGGAGGAGGCTGAGATGAATCATCCACTCGGCACTTCTGGCTGAAGATAGTTGCAAATGCTTCAGCCTTGTCTTTTGCACTCATGAGTATAAGAGTAAAGACGTCTTACTGCAATTATACAGGGCCCTGGTGAGACCACACCTGGAGTATTGTGTACAGTTTTGGTCTCCTTACCTAAGGAAGGATATACTTGCCATAGAGGGAGTGCAATGAAGGTTCACCAGACTGATTCCTGGGATGGGGGGATTGTCTGATGAGGAGAGCTTGAGTAGACTAGTTCTATATTCTCTGGAGTTTAGAAGAATGAGAGGTGATTTCATCGAAACATACAAAATTCTTACAGGGCTTGACAGGGTAGATACAGGGAGGATGTTCCCCTTGGCTGGGGAGTTTAGAACCAGGGTCACAGTCTCAGAATAAGGGGTTGGCCATTTAGGACTGAGATGAGGAGAAATTTCTTCACTCAGAGGGTGGAATTCTCTGCCCCAGAGGGCTGTGGAGGCTCAGCCATTGAGTATCTTCAAGACAGAGATCGATAGATTTTTGGATATTAAGGGAATCAAGGGATATGGGGATAGTGCGGGAAAGTGGAGGTGAGGTAGAAGATCAGTCATGATCTTATTGAATGGCGGAGCAGGCTCGAGGGGCCAAATGGCCTACTCCTGCTCCTATTTCTTATGTTCTTATAACAGCGGCGCAGCCACTGGTCATTGTTGATACCTTCATTTAACACTGTCCTGTCGTTGCTTGGTTTTGCCTTCCATGGATTAAATATTTGTACAATTATCAATACCCAATTACTGAATTGTCTTTTTTAAGTTTTTTTTAATTCTTGCAGGACCTATTTAGCTAAACAGACTTGCAGAAGTAGTAGATTAGCAACAATAAATGCTTTAAAAAGAAACACAGTTTAAAAAAATACTTAAAAGAAAAGAATTGTTTTATTGATATGACAATGTACTGGTTTAAGAACCTGTCTTTCAACAACCAAACACATCAGCACGTCATGTAAATGGAATTAGAGGATGCATTTAAAGTCAATAAATCACACCACTGTCAGGCCACCAGCCCCATTTTTTTTAGTCTAAATGGCAGGAGTGTGAAAACAGCCTTAAATGCAAAAAAATTGCGATTGCCATTAATGTTAATGGAGGTCGAGCTATAATAATTAACTTCAAATTGTTTCCAGGAAGGGCAAAAGCTGAGTGGCACAAAAGAACCAGGAAAACATTGAGTGGCATAATTAATGGCATAAGTCACTTACTCCATAATTTCCTCTTTTGTACCGTTAAAGGGCACAAGCCCCCAGGAATCGTTTTCTTTAAATTTTAGCTAGGCCAATGCAATGGGATTTTAAAATGGAGCTATGGCTGTTAGATTTCCTTTGACTTTATTGGCTGGAGGAAGAGGGGAGCTTAAAGCCTGATTTTAACCCTGCCCGCCCAATAGGAACAGGGCGGATGGGTGGTTAAGTTAATGGTAGCGTATGTATCGCTGCGTTCCCGATGTGCTCCTGCCCACGCCATTTTAACCATGTAATTTTCTGAGTTGGCTGAGGCCAAACATAATGGCCCAGAAATTCGGGTCGGGGGCTTCCCGCGGGTGTAAGTCCTCGACCTGCACTTACCTTGTGCGCCGGCCGTTGAGCTGTGGGCCCGCGTGGAATTCCGATCCTGGGCCTGCTCCAGCTGCCGGCGCGCAGTGCTTGCGTATCCCAGGGGTGCAGTTAGTTCGATGCGTCCCCTGGGATCACGTGGGCCATGGGGAGCCAATCGGAGCAGGGAGTGCTCCATTGATAAGTTTGACAGGAAGAGCTGTCAAAACTTAGAAATACTATGGGCCCCAAAACATCACTAAATCTTCAAATAAATTTTAAAAAAACATCACTTTTTTAAATAAACTATAAATTACATGAAATAACTATTTTAAACAATAATTTAAATTTTTGAAAAAAATAATTTTATTTTCTAACAGGGCTAAAAATAAACTTACCTTGCTTTAAAGTATTTAAAAATAATAAACCTGTGGAAAAAATGTTTTAATTTTAATTAATTCACCACTTACCTTGTAAAAAACAGGCCTTACGCCTGCTTTTTAAATGCGTAACTTCTGGAGACTTACCTTCCCAGGAAAACCTGTAAAATAAGTTTGATGCGCATGCGCAGCCTCTCCTGCTCACGCGTTCAAACTCTGAACCCCTTCGTTCAGGGGAATGGAAGTGCCGGTTTCCCGCGCATGCGCAGTGCATGCAGGAAACCGGCACTTCCATTGGGCCTACGGGTGAGTACCCTGTGCGTACTCACCCGTGGAGACCCGAATTTCTGGGCCAATAAATGCATTTCATTTGTTTCTCTCCCAGGTGATCAATAGTGCTTTTCTTTAAAGAAGTTTACTAACTCTACAACTCCCATAAGTTGCTTGTGTAGTGGCCTGAGCAGAGCTGGTGGAAGGCTGCTGTTCCTCACGTGAGTGCCTTTGAGATACTCATGGCCAGTGATGTCTGTGTGCTTGAACCTGTGAGGGTCTAGCTGCAGGCTGTGGCAACTTGGCTGCTTTCGGGGCAGTCTGGCCCTGCTGACTTGCTGGCACTGTAGCGAGTATTGGTTGGGGTTGACTTAATGGTTATTAAGAAGACAAAAATAGTGCCTTTCACGACCTCAGGACATCCCAAAGCGCTTTACAGCCAATGAAGTACTTTTGAAATGTAGTCACTGTTGTAATGCAGGAAACAATTAGCAAATAATGGGGCACAGTGGGAATATGCCATGAAGTAAATGCTGCCAAGGAAGTGGGCAATCACCCGCATTATCCTCTGCAGATGGTCACACACAAGCTGGAGATTGATTGAGTAGAAAACCTGTAGTTCAATATAGGACTCTCTGTATAAAGGAGTGCATAGGGCTGCATGTGTTTCAATAATTATACATTCAACTTTGGGAATTCCTACCACTCAGAAAAATCCTAGGACTATCTCCTGTTGTTTTCTCGTGCCTTGGTGGAAAATGATGTGATAACTGCTCTTGTAAACAGGACATTAGTCACCAGCTCAAGGCATCTATACATTGCAGACTGACTGTCACCGCCGGCAGCCTGGAAAGAGCTCAAGACAAAAGCTTTCATGGCTGTTGTGGCTGTCACTGTTATTGGCAGTTCTATGTCTGACTTGGAGTTGGGCTGGAGGTCTTCCTGGAGCATGTTGCACAACTCTATTAATGTCTCGCTGGTGATCCTGAGCCTCCATATGTATTTCTCACTTCTCAGTTTGAAATAATTATGCTGTGGCCGATAGGTTTACTTTGCAGGGTAATGTTGGTTGGCGCCCTCCTCCAGCAGTGTAGCCTTGCTTCCCTCGCATCCAAAAGGTCCTCCTCATCTTTAAAGTAATACATGTATGATGAAGGCAACACCCATTATACAAAAGGTTATGGTGGGAGATGTAAACTGTTACCCCAAAGCTGTCTTAGAAATGCACTAGACATAGTGCAGCCCTAGCTCATAAAGAAGCTTGAAAATCTCTGCAAAAGTGCATCAACAATAACATTTCAATAAAAATGGAAATTGCTGGCTACCCTATAAGGACCTTTAAACCTAAAGGACAATCCAGCAACTCAGAACAGCCACTTTATATGGGCCACCTTGCAAATTGCTGTATGCAGAGTTAAACACAGGAAAATTACTTGAAGACATTATTATGTCACCTCTGTGTCATTTTAGTGGGGATACAAGAGCAGGTGTACCTCATGCATTATGCATGCACCTGTTATTTCTACCTCATTTACAAGCTCCCACCTTTCCACCTATTTTTCTGGTCCCTAATGCCCAATAAACTTGCACATTATTCCGAATGTCCCCACAGTACTTTCAGAAGTTACTACTTGTTTATACAGGCAGTCATTTTTTAGTTCTCAATATAAAAAAGCAGTTACTTTAAGCATTTACAATACATTGCAACATATAAAGATTACGCTTTGAAATTTGGCATTGTTTAAAGTTTCATTTGTCACACATGTAAACTGCTGATTGTTTTTTTGGGGAAAATTACCTCAGAAAAAATTGAAGAGTTTATACTTTGCTTTTTTATTTTTTTTAAATCAATTACTTTCATATCTTAATTTTCCATTGATACACCAGAGTGGAAGTTGGATGAGGCTTACAAGTAACTAGTCCTGGCACAATTGATTAATGGTTAATCTTGTTGTCAATCATAAAGATTTCGAGAAGTTGTACGCAGTAGGCCCTGTAGTCAATTAGCATGAGTCTCTTAAACGAACAGAGATGGTTCTGGAACTCTGCATGAACAGGAGACTCAGGCTTCTCAAGCATAAATATAGGAAGTCACACAACATCAGGTTATAGTCCAACAGCTTTATTTGAAATCACAAGCTTTCGGAGCGCTGCTCCTTCGTCAGGTGAAGTGAAGAGAAGCATACAGGCACAGCATATATAGTCAGAGAAAACTGCCAGGTGATTACAGGTAATCTTTCTAACTGCCCTTTATCACACCTCGGCAGAGAGATAATCACAGCAATCAAAGGTGTGAATGGTGTCCAAACAGGTCAGTCAGGAAAACATTACATCAAAGAACAATGAGATGGGGTCACAAGGGGTCAAATGTTGCAGATGCTGGGGTCTGTATGAAAAACAGAAAAAAAACAAAAAACTTTGCTGGAAATCACAGCAGGTCCGGCTGCATCTGTGCAGAGAGAACAAGCCAACGACGACTCGAGTCTGGATGACTCTACGTCAGGTGGGGTTACATGTAGCGTGACATGAACCCAAGATCCCGGTTGAGGCCGTCCTCATGAGTGCGGAACTTGGCTATCAGTTTCTGCTCGACGATTTTGCGTTGTCGTGTGTCTCGAAGGCTGCCTTGGAGAATGCTTACCTGAAGATCGGAGGCTGAATGTCCTTGACTGCTGAAGTGTTCCCCGACTGGGAGGGAACACTCCTGCCTGGCGATTGTTGTGTGGTGTCCGTTCATCCGTTGTCGCAGTGTCTGCATGGTCTCGCTGATGTACCATGCTCCGGGGCATCCTTTCCTGCAACGTTTGAGGTAGACAACGTTGGCCAAGTCACATGAGTATGTGCCATGTACCTGGTGGGTGGTGTCCTCACGTGCGATGATGGTATCTGTGTTGATGATCTGGCATGTCTTGCAGAGGTTGCCGTGGCAGGGTTGTGTGGTGGCGTGGCTGTTGTTCTCCTGAAAGCTGGGTAATTTGCTGCGAACGATGGTCTGTTTGAGGTTAGGCGGCTGTTTGAAGGCGAGTAGTGGAGGTGTGGGGATAGCTTTAGTGAGGTGTTCGTCGTCGTCGATGACATGTTGAAGGCTGCGGAGAACATGGCATAGTTTCTCCGCTCCAGGGAAGCACTGGACGATGAAGGGTACTCTGTTGGTTGTATCCCGTGTTTGCCTTCTGAGGAGGTCTATGCGATTTTTTGCTGTGGCCCGCCGGAACTGTCGATCGACGAGTCGAGCGTCATATCCCGTTCATGTGACTCGGCCAACGTTGTCTACCTCATATGTTGCAGGAAAGGATGCCCCGTAGCATGGTACATCAGCGAGACCATGCAGACACTGCGACAACGGATGAACAGACAACGCACAACAATTGCCAGGCAGGAGTGTTCCCTCCCAGTCGGGGAACACTTCAGCAGTCAAGGACATTCAGCCTTCGATCTTCGGGTAAGCATTCTCCAAGGTGGCCTTCGAGACACACGACAATGCAAAATCGTCGAGCAGAAACTGATAGCCAAGTTCCGCACTCATGAGGACGGCCTCAACCGGCATCTTGGGTTCATGTCACGCTACATGTAACCCCACCTGACGTAGAGTCATCCAGACTCGAGTCGTCGTTGGCTTGTTCTCTCTGCACAGATGTGCCCAGACCTGCTGTGATTTCCAGCAAAGTTTTTTTTCTTCTGTTTTTCATATAGACCCCAGCATCTATAACATTTGACCCCTTGTGACCCCATCTCATTGTTCTTTGATGTAATGTTTTCCTGACTGACCTGTTGGGACACCATTCACACCTTTGATTGCTGTGATTATCTCTCTGCCGAGGTGTGATAAAGGGCAGTTAGAAAGATTACCTGTAATCATCTGGCAGTTTTCTCTGACTATATATGCTGTGCCTGTATGCTTCTCTTCACTTCACCTGACAAAGAAGCAGCGTTCTGAAAGCTTGTGATTTCAAATAAAGCTGTTGGACTATAACCTGATGTTGTGTGACTTCCTACATTTGTCCACCCCAGTCCAACACCGGCATCTTCACATCTTCTCAAGCATACACAGAGCTTCCAATGGTAAACATTGTTACAGGCAATTCAAAAACAGGAAATTTTATTATATAGGTAAGTTTAATTAATTTCTCACATTATTTTATATCTTCACTATGTTACAAACATTGTTTCCAGAAATAAGTGCTCAACTTAGTGGAAAACCCAAGATGGCAGTGATTTTCAAAAAAATACTTTGAACAATGTTATTCAATCCCCTTCTTCTTTCTGTTATTGGTAAATTGTACTGACTGTTAAACTTGCTTTGTTCTTTTTGTATCTTAAAGTTTATTGATCCACTTTCCCCATATTTAAGTTGTATGTTCCCTACCTCTCCAGTTATAAGTTGTTGCTATTTTATGAGCCAATCAGGTGAAAGTGTGACACAAATTTTACAATTAAGAAAGGTGTGAGGCCAAAGTGGGTCACTTAAGGTGTGGTGCATATATATATCTATATATATATCTATAGGGGGAGTGGGACTAAGAGGATTGCTCTTCGAAAGAGTCGGTGCAGACTTGATGGGCCGAATGACCTCCATCTTTGCTGTACTATTCTATGATTCTATGATTCTATATATAACATATATATATCTCCCGTGGCCTTGCTCTACAACAATAAGGATGTGATGCAATGTAATGCTATGTGTTATTTATGGTGACTGATTAGAATCATGGGACTGTGGCAGAGCCACTGAGGGACTCTGAACAACTGTACATAATTCCCTTTAACGAGATGTTAGCTGCAGACTAAATCTGTACCATTGTATATACTGTTTGCATGTACAGTGCACGGTCCTTTTAAGAGCGTGGGCAAACGCGATGATGTCATGCCGCTAATCACGTGATCATCCAAATGCGGGAAAGACGTGATGACGTGATGACGCCATCCACGGGACCGCCCACGCAGTCCTCGTGGAGCCTCCGACCTGTTAAGACCTGTATTCATAGTTCTCTTGCATCCATCTGTTTAAACTCGTTAGTTTGATATTAAAAACCTTTTTGATTGATTGCCTGCGTCGAACTCAATCTCTAGATAGGAATTTGACCATTCCTACATTGGTGACCCCGACTTTTGTGAACGGATTTCGCAAAAGGAACACAGCATGGAGGCAAACGCCGTTTCGTTGAAGCTGCCGCAGTTCTGGGAGCAACAAGCGACCTCGTGGTTCATCCAAGTTGAAGCCCAGTTCGCCCTGAGAGGCATCGTTGAGGATCAGACCCGATACTTATACGTGGTCTCTGCACTCGACGGCTCTACCGCCTCGTGGATCGTCAGTCTTCTCGAGAACCCCCCATCGGACCGCAAGTATGAGACCCTCAAGGCGCGGTTGCTACAGGTTTTCGGGCTCACGAAGTCAGAGCACGCCCGTCGGCTGCTCGCTATGCCTGGGATCGGGGACTCCAAACCTTCCGAGCTGATGAGCCAAATGCTCTCACTCCTCGGCTCCGAACCGGAATGCTTTCTCTTTAGAGAGTTATTCCTCAGCCAATTACCGGAGCAAGTGCAAACGGCCTTGGCGAGATCCGAGGTCGAAGACTACGCAGCGCTCGCTGCCGAGGCAGACAAAATATTCGCAGTTATGCAACAGCACTGCGCTGCCACGAGGCGCCCATCCCCCACAGACGCCGCCCCAGCTCCTCAGCCCGCGGGGCTGTGCTTCTACCACGCGCGGTTTGGCGCGAAGGCGAGATGTTGTCGCCCTCCTTGCAGCTTCTCTGAAGAAAAAAATAAAAAACAACAACTCCGTCCAATGAAGAACGGGTCTAACGGGTGCCCCGCGGCCGTGATGGCAATCGGCAATGCAGGCAAGCTGCTCTTCATCACAGATACCCTATCCGGTCGTCGGTTCCTGTGCGACACCGGAGCGCAGTGCAGCATTCTACCCGCGTCAGCTCTTGATGTACAGGTTGGGAGGCACGGCCTCCCCCTCGAAGTGGCTAATGGCGGAGCTATTCGGACCTTCGGCAGACGGCAGGTCCAGGTGTGCTTCGGCGGCCAGTGGTTTTTCTGGGAATTCGTTACGGCCAAGGTTTCGCAAGCCATTCTCGGTGCAGAATTCCTGTGCGCCAACAGCCTCCTGGTCGATGTAAGGAACCGGCGGCTGATCAACGCGGCCACGTTTCACTCTATCCCTTGCCACCGTAGTAACACCATGTCGCGCACCGTCTCCTGCGCTTTCCCGACTCCGAATGAGTTTGCTCGCCTGCTAGGCGAATTTCAAGACCTGACCAGGCCCACGTTCTCCTCCATGGCCACGAAACATGGTGTGGAACACCACATCACCACCACTGACCCCCCGGTCCACGCGCGGGCCCGGCGCCTCGAACCTGGCAAGCTAACGGTCGCGAAGACGGAGTTCACAACAATGGAATGCTTAGGGATTATTCGCAGGTCGAATAGTCCCTGGTCTTCGCCTCTTCACATCGTACCGAAACCTGGCGGCGGATGGCGGCCCCGCGGCGACTATCGGCGCCTAAACGACGCCACCACTCCTGATCGATACCCAATCCCCCACATTCAGGATTTCTCTGTCCATTTGGCAGGAAACACCGTTTTTTCCAAGGTTGACCTTGTCCAAGGCTACCACCAGGTCCCGGTGCACCTGCAAGACGTCCCGAAGACCGCAGTCATCACCCCTTTCGGTCTCTTCGAATTTTTAAGGATGCCGTTTGGGTTGAAGAACGCCACCCAGGCTTTCCAGCGCCTCATGGACTCCGTGCTGCGGGACCTCAAGTTCCTTTTCGTCTACTTAGACGATATCCTCATTGCCAGTCCTAATAAGGAGGAACACATCTCTCAGCTACGCACCCTCTTTCGATGCCTCAGCCAACACGGCCTGATTATCAACCCAGTCAAATGTCAGTTTGGTCTGCACCAAATTGATTTCCTGGGACATCGCATTACCTCGGAGGGAGCGGTTCCTTTGCAAGCGAAGGTAGAGGCGGTGACAGCCTTTCCACGCCCGCAGAACGTAAAGGCCCTGCAGGAGTTCCTCGGCCTGGTAAATTTTTACCACCGTTTCGTGCCTAAGACAGCACTGCTCATGCAGCCCCTGTACGAGGCCCTCAAGGGCAAGTCTGGCAAGGATCCGGTAGGCTGGATGGTTGACATGGACCGGGCATTCACCGACACCAAGAGCACTTTAGCCAACGCGACCATGCTGGCGCACCCGCTACCAGGAGCCACCATCGCCCTCACCACCGACACGTCAGATTATGCAATCGGCGCCGTTCAGGAGCAGTGGGTGAACGGGACGTGGCAGCCGTTGGCATTCTTCAGCCGTCAACTGCGGCGAAACGAGCGGGTGTACAGTACTTTCGACAGTGAGTTACTAGCCCTTTTTGTGGCCATCCAACATTTCCGGTTTTTGTTGGAAGGACGTCCTTTCACCGCCTTCGTCGACCATAAGCCACTGACCTTTGCCATGGCCAAGACCGCCGAACCGTGGTCATCTCGACAACAACGTCAGCTGACATACATCTCCGAGTTTACCACAGATATTCAGCATGTGGCCGGTAAAGACAACCTGGTGGCAGATTGCCTCTCCTGCGCGACCGTGCATGCAGTCCAGCTGAGCATCAACTATGCCCTCATGGCAGCAGACCAAGTCTCAGACCCAGAAGTGCAGGCTTACCGCACCAACACCACTAGCCTCCAGTTGGCCGACGTCAGGCTCCATTCAGCTGGTACCACGTTGCTGTGTGACGTCTCCGTTCGGGACCCTCGCCCTATTGTGCCGGTCGCCTGGTGCCGCAAGGTGTTTGACGCCATACATGGGTTGTCACACCCAGGAATGAAGGCTTCTCAGAAGCTAATGTCATCTAAGTTCGTTTGGCGGAGCATGCATAAAGATGTCCGCGACTGGGCCAACACCTGCGTGGTCTGCCAAAAGGCCAAGGTACAGCGCCACATTAAGGCTCCATTGGCCACCTTTGCAGTTCCTGAGCGTCGGTTTGACCACGTTAATGTGGACCTGGTAGGACCACTTCCACCTTCCCATGGTTTTACGCACACCCTGACCACAGTAGATCGCACCACCAGATGGCCAGAGGTGGTTCCCCTGTCATCTACTTCTTCGGCGGACGTGGCCAGGGCGTTCATCTCTTCATGGGTCGCCCGTTTTGGAGTGCCTGCTGACATCTCTTCGGACCGGGGACTGCAGTTTTCCTCCAAGCTCTGGAATGCGGTGGCTCAAAGACTCGGTGTCAAATTACACTGCACCACAGCCTACCACCCACAAGCGAACGGTCTGTGCGAACGTTTTTACAGATTGCTTAAGGCCGCACTGAGGGCCAGCCTCCAAGACGCTGGATGGGCAGACAAGCTGCCGTGGGTCATGTTGGGCCTTCGCACAGCCCCCAAGGAAGATCTTCACTCTTCCGCGGCAGAGCTCATTTATGGTCAGCCACTGCGAGTGTCAGGGGATTTCCTGCCAACACCAACGGAGCCATGGTCCGCCTCACACCAGCTTATCAGCCACCAGGAAGCAGCCAGATGTTTCGCGCCGGTTCTCACGGGTTTCAGGGCTCTCACGTTCCGGCAGAGCTGAAACAAGCTGACTACGTGTTCATCCGCCACGATGCTCACCGGGATCCGCTCAAGGCCCCATACACTGGTCCTTTCCGCGTGTTAGAGGCAGGAGACAAAACCTTCAAGGTGGATGTCGGTGGTAAACCGGACCACATTTCGGTCGACCGTTTGAAGCCAGCACACCTGGACCTTGACCGTCCCGTCGAGACCGCACAGCCACCGAGATGAGGTCGGCCGCCCACCGTCGCCACGCCAGAACAAGTGCAACCACCTGTCAGACCGCCCGCTGTCCAACAGCTTCCGCTTCGGGAATACAGGAGTCGTTCTGACAGGCTTGTCAGACCCCCTCATCGTTTGACTTTTTCTGTTAAAGACAGTTCTGGGGGGGCGCATGTGGCAGAGCCACTGAGGGACTCTGAACAACTGTACATAATTCCCTTTAACGAGGTGTTAGCTGCAGACTAAATCTGTACCATTGTATATACTTTTTGCATGTATAGTGCGCTGTCCCTTTAAGAGCACGGGCAAACGCGATGACGTCATGCCGCTAATCACGTGATCACCCAAACGCGGGAAAAATGTGATGACGTCATGATGCCATCCACGGGACCGCCCAGGAAGTCCTCGTGGAGCCTCCGACCTGTTAAGACCTATATTCATAGTTCTCTTGCATCCATCTGTTTAAACTCGTTAGTTTGATATTAAAAACCTTTTTGATTGATTGCCTGCGTCAAACTCAATCTCTAGATAGGAATTTGACCATTCCTACAGGACTAGAAATTCGGTATCGCTAAATTTTAAAAAGTTGGAGAATCCTTCTGACCTCCCGCTAAATTGATTGTTAGTGCTCCAAGAAAGAACTGGAGCACTAAATCAAGCACTACTCACCTAACTTAGGGCGCTACACACAGAGAGCGGGGCACTACCCGCAGAGCGATAACCAATTTCAGGTGCACTCCAGTTGGGACTCATCATTCACACTGGTTCCTTCCAGTTCTTAAAGGGGAGGTTCAATCATTCTGCACAACCTCATTCTCAACATTGCTGGCTCTGAAGGCAATCTCCACACAACTCAACAGCTGCACCTCTTATCCTCATGGCTGATCCCAGTCCCAGGGAGAGAGTTCGCCGTTTCAGCGACCAGGCATTGGAGGCATTGGTCGTGGCAGTCGAAAGAAAGAGGGCAGTGCTGTTCCTGGCCACTGGCAGGAGGCCATTGCCTCAGGTCTTCAGGGCAATGTGGAGGGAAGTGGCCCAGGATGTCTCAGCCAGCAGTGTGGTCCTCAGGACCCTCACACAGTGCCATAAAAATTCACTGACCTCACTCGGGTGGTCAGGGTGAGTACATGCTTCAGCAAGTCCTACATACCAGCATCTGAACCTCAGTCTGTATACACTGCACAAACCACCACACCCCCACCACTTACCCACCAAGCATCTCCACCTACTAAAACTCACATCCACATCTCACACCTTGCCTACAATCACAGCTATTCAATTATGGCAGGCACATCTCCCAAACACATAGCTGCATACTCACTCACACACTTTCCTTTCTGTTGCAGGCCAAGCTCGGCCACAATAGGAGGGAGCAGGAATGAACAGGCGGGGGTGAAGCGGACATCCAACAGTTTACAGTCCTGGAGGAGCGAGTGCTGAGAGTCATTGGGTGCCAGGTGGTGGGCACTGTGGCCATCGGCGAAATCGACCCCCTTGGGGGCAACAATGGTATGTTCATCCCTACTCCTTCTCTTATTCCACTTCCCCCTCACACCACAAGCCTTTCTCACTTTCCAGCTCATTATACTGTCTGCATTCCGTGCTCCCTTCCTGCCCCCTTGCCCTCACCTTAACGCGAGTCTTGTGCCTTTATGCTGTCAGATAATCAGCAACCAGCTGACCAGTCTGTCCCTGAGCCTCCCAGTGAGAGTGAGGCGAGAGAAGAGGAGGAGGAGCAAAGCACCGCTTCACTGCATGTCTCACCCGCAGGCACCACCTCAGATACTGGGACTACGCAATCTTTAGTGGCAAGTTTAATAGAGGGGTCTGCACTGGGTGATGCACCGGGGACGAACGGGCTGCAGCAAGGTCAGGGGGAAAGGGTAGCTCGGGAGCCAGCTTCCCAGAGGGCGAGTTCGCGTGTGAGTTCTGCTGCACAGGACTCAGATGAGGACCTCAATGGGGAGGTGTTCACAAGAAGGTTGATGGGCATGCACACGGAGATGATAGGTGAAATGGCAAGGGTGCCTGAGAGCCTGTCGGCAATGGTAAGGAGCGTGGAGGAGTCCACCTCCAACATTGCACAGAGCTCTGCGCACACCATGGAGCCCATCCTTGGCAGTCTGCAAAGGATGGTGGACTCCCAGGGAGACCGTGGGGACCCAGACCTCATGCCGCGTGTCATGGGCGATGTGGCAGCATCCATTGCAGCACAGGCGGAAGCCATGCAACGTCTTAGTGCTGTAATGCAGTCAGTGGTTGCTGCCATCGAGTCTCAGACTGCTCTCATGCAGTCTCAGCTTGATGCCACACAAGTTCTGACTGCTGCCATCGTCGCTGGGTCCACCACAGTCCACCGGGTATCTCATGGTGTCGCAGCAGGCCAGCAATCTGTGCACCAGCAGATTCGTAGGGATGCTGAGGTGCTGCCCTGGGGGAATGGCAGTGTGTCAGTCGAGCAGGAACCTGCTGTCCTCTCTCAGGATGACAGCATTCCTGCTCCCACTGCTGCCACTTCGCCATTGCTCTTGTCACTGCCTGTTATCCAGCCAGGCCAGACTGCTGCCGCCCAGCCTGAGGTGGCACAGTGTACAGCCGGGCCTTCCAGGCTCAGAGTTGCTCAAGGGCATCCTGCAAGGCCATCTGTAGTCTCTTGCACCGACACTCAGCAGCCTTCCACCAGCCCTGCTGCAGCCACTGGGTACAGACTACGTAGGAGCAGTAGATTAGGAAAAGGCACTGTAAAGAGGGGTAATAAGGGTTTGCACAAGGGTGATTAGTTAATATTGTTGTTGTATATATGTGTTTAATGAATGTTGATAAATTTATTAATGGAATTTTGCAAAATTTGTGCTGTCCCTCATTTCAGCTTTGCGCTGTGATATGGCATGCGAAATGGATGGATTGATGGGGATGTGGTCAGCAACTGCCTCTGCTTTCTGTTCCGGGGAGATCTCTAAATCATCCTGAGAGGAAGGAATTAACCTGGAGTACAGATTGTCAGTGTTTGACAGCTTCAAACAGCTGTGAAACGCTGATATTTCTTCTGTCAAAAGGTCTTGACAGATGAAATTTCAATCTGTGACTTCACCTGTTGCCGGGTGGCCCTTAATTGGCCTGCTGAGCCCGCTGGGCGGGCTCAACAAGGTCAATCAAGTCAAAATCGCGGGGGTTGGCTAGAACTCGATGGAGGCGGCACTATAACCCCAAAAGTTGTAGTCCCGCCTCCAACCCACCTCCTCAATGAAAATCCAGCCCTGCATGTTTGCAGATGTCCGAGGAAGACAGGATTGGGCTTGGCTATGATACAATGGTCGAATAGCCTGCCAGAATGCACTTCTGGCAGACTCATGCATGAGGAATAGCCACTTAGATGATGAGTAGGAGGGCTGTTGGCACCAGTGAAACCATATCCTACCAAGAGTTAGCACCTTCGGGTAAGAAGGGGAGAAAAATCGAAGTAAAATGATAGTTCCTCTTTAATACACAGTTCAACGCCATGTTTTAGTGCAATGATTGCACCCTCTAATGCTCAATGTGTTGTGATGAACAGTTTAGTAGCATTGTTCTGTTCATTGTCACATAGGCTTAAAGATTGTTAACAATCATTTTAGAATCTGTAGTAAAATACTATTACTAATTTACCAACTCTCTTTGTAGTAATTCTAAAATACCGTTTTTTGCTGGGGAAGGAATCCTGAGCTGCTTTGCATTTTTCACTGTCTCTGCAGATCAGCTCTAATGTTCAGCTGAACCTTTACACCATTCATCAGTATTTCCGATGGAAATTTTTGTGAAAAATGAAGATGGAGACATTGAAGAAGTGCAGACTGACTGTACTGGATTGGTGCATGGTCCATATGTAAAGCCTTCTGCCTTCCTTATAGAAATCTTACACTCAAGTGTTAAGACCAACAATTCAACACTTCAGTAACTGTACACGGTGAGTGAGATAAATCTGAACTTTATGCAAGTGTGTATCTCTTACCTGGCTTGGGACAACTCTGTGTAACTGCTTCATTTCTTTGTATTATTAACATTTTGTTTTTATTGGTCCAACAAATTGTTAAAATGATTGTTACTACTATCTTGTGTTTTCTAGAGTTAATTAACTGTTACATAGCTTATCATATTACTATGTTAGCTGTTAAATTGAAACAAAAGAGTTAAGTGAATGACATTTTAGTTTTATTGGACGTGAAGTCATTAAAAGTGTATATTCTTGCGGCATAAATTGTGTTGTATGTGCCTAATATACATAAGAACCATATATAGTTATGTTTTCAAGCTTAAAGACTACTTAAGTGGTGATTACATTCAATTTACTGTTGACTTATTATTTATATTGTGTAGTTTGCTAGAAGCTGGACATAGAGGTCTAGTCTGAAATTTTGAAATAATTGATGAGAGCTGATTTTGCTTTTAAGTCTTCCTTAATTGAGATTCACTGATAGGAGCTGACAGCCCAGCTACCATTATAATCTATGTTGTGGTGGGGGGAGGGGGTTGGGTGGTGGGGGCGGTGGGGGGGGGAACGTATACATGGCAACCATGAGAACACTAATGCATTGTACTAGAGAGTGAGGCAGAGGTAGATTCAGTACCTGCACTCTTTAGTTGCCAATCTGAGCTATGCTGAGTGGAGGCTGTAATGCTGTCTTAAAAAGATGGAGAAAGGAAGAAGAGTCCTGCTTGGGCAGTACCCAGCACTTGGTTGGCTACAGGGGACATTGGCAGTGGTCTGTGATCATGCACCCACCCTCTCAACAGCAGAAGTGTGAAGGACAGTCAGAATTGGAGACATTTTATGATTCACACAGAAAACATCTTGTTAGGCAGTTTTGGAGGCCTGATGTAAAAAGGAACTAAATTTATCTCTTCAGAGGACAGGTTATGGGGACCTTGCTTAGAAACTAAATTACTCGGCTCAGGTTTTCAATCATTTTAAGTGTCGAAGAACTCTTAAATATATATTTTTTCAATATTTCCTTTCCTGTACCATTTCTCTTCCATGAATCCTCTTGCCTCAATGCAGACATGCTGGGAGACTTTGGAATCACAGGGCATATATTTGGCAATCTCCGCCTATAATAATTGACTTAAGAGGAGGCACTTAACCATACAGCACTGTTTCTAGCAGCAGTTGTGACATCAGGAAGTAAATTAAGCATTGCTGTTGCCTCCGCAGCTGGTGGATTTTCCTGGCATCTCCAGAGTGTAATGCTGGTGCAATAATGTAAATGGGTGGTGACGGCAGTGACATATGTAATTTTTTCTAGCTGCATCTGTCTGTAATGACTAAAAATATAGCTTTCTGCTTGGTGACTTGTGCAGGCCTTCCCTAGCCATCACGTGTCCAATAATGAACAGTTTCCTGACTGTTAAACTAAATTGCACATGTGTAAGAGGTGGTGTTTGTGATCAGCTTCGCCTCTGACGTCTGAGCGGTTCGAATCGCTCCCACTCCCTTGGTTCTAGACCTGGACTTATTTGGGGGTTGTAATGAAATTGCAGCAGAGAACTGAATTTGATACAAGAACTTTGGTTTTTATTTGAGAAGGAAAAATGCACAACACAATAATCTTATGTCACTCTAAAAGGGGGAACACTTCGGAATATACGAGGGAGAATAACAATAGACAAAATACTTCACCCCTCCCAATCCCACTACACTAACTAAGTTGGACTCCAGAGGACCAAGGAAAATGCTCACCAAATGCAGGAATAGTTTGTAGAGTGGGAAAAAACTTGCAGATCTTCGGTTTCTTCCGAGTTGGTTTCTGTTGGTCGTGGTGGCCCAGTATTACCTGGTTGGCTTCTGGTAATATTTGGTTGTTGGTTTTGTGGGGCCCTTGGTGCCGCGAGGTGTCCGATGATGTGTTACTTCTTCTTCTTCTTCTTCGAGAGAGAGAGAACTGCTTCCAGATGCTTGCTTCTGAAACCGCCGAGTTTTGATGGTGTTTTAAACTTGAACGATGGGTCTCTCCTTTCTTCTCGAACTGGTTGAACTGTTTCTGTTGAACTCCTTCTGCTGAACTGTACTTATCGAACTGTTCGAACCCATCGAACTCATCAAACTGATTTCTTGTGGAGACAGGCTTTAGTTTATACTAATTGAGGCCTGCTTATCTGCCCGCCAAATCAGTCTCGGTTCATTGTTAAATTTTGGGCGGGCTTGTTAACATTGATTGGTCCCATTTATTTAACTGGTTTCGGGATTGCTTCGAAATTGGTTTAAGTGTGTGAAGTGGTTTTGGATGTCTCTCTGAGTGGTTAAACTGTTGTTTGATTGTCTTCTCCTCCTGGGGTCAGGGGCCCTTTTGTTGATCAGTGGCATGTCTTGTATTATGCATGTTTTTAATGGGTCTTGGATCTTAGGTAAGGCTGGTTCTTCATTGATTTATTGTTTGAATGTAAATTCTTGGATAGGGGCTGAGTTTCGTTTACTGTTTCTCCCAGACAGTCTGGCTACCTTGAATATCCAAAACTGTTCCTTTGCAGAGGTCGATCCCACATTCCTGCCCCAGCCTTTTTCTACAAGCCCATACATGCCCTTTTAAAATGCCATGTCTGTGTTTAATCTTTGAATCCTCCTGCTAGGCCCAACCATGCATTTTATCTCCCAGGTTTCTTTTGCAATTGTTGAAAATTGTTTTTAACAGGGTCATCATTCCGTTTTGGGGTTCTGCTAAATTTTGCAAATCTTACAGTCCCCCCTGTGATACTTTATTCGCTAGAGTATCATACTGGGTGAGCAAAATTTCTGATCCCTGAGAGCCAACCTTCCCCTGTATTATATCTATCTAAAACCCCAAAACACACATTCCCCTTTTAGGTGTACTGTTCAGATATATGTACAAGGTAAGAGAAATTCGGTTACATTCAACATCCAAGCACGGAGGGGGTCCAACACCCCTGCAACACCACCTTGGAAAAATATAAAACATACATAGAAAAAGAAAAACACACGGTTACAATCTTTATTTTTAGTAACTGTTGAGGCTCATTTTTATAGCTGGTCATAGACTTTATTTTTATTTTTGTCCCATGCTCTCTCATGTTGGAATCGGAGCATTCTGTCCCTTCCCTTGCACTTTGTGCATAGCAAGTAGAAGACTATACCGAGCTGGCAAACTACTAAAATGTGTGAAGCCATTCTAATCCAAGAAGGGACCTCTATATTTTCAAAAATATCCCACCAGGGTGGAACTACAGTATCCAAAATCTTGGCCCCTATCTCGATTGTCTTTTATTCTGGTGTATAGAACTACTACTGAGTGTGTACAGTTTCGCTTTGTCTACGTTGGCAAAGTCGAATTCATAAAACCTCCTAAACATTTCTTTCAGCAGGGCTTGGTATAACTGTTCTGTCTCCTTAGGGCACCATTCAGGTAAGTGTACCTCGGTAAGGTTTAGGATCACTGAAGCCACTGCATAGTGTATCCCCTGGTACAGCAACTTGTCGGTTGGCACTAGGACTAACCCATTCCCTGGTCCCTTGGTGGTGGTAGGACACCTCTCTACTATGGTCCGTGATGTTGTGGTCATGGGCAGGGGCTTTTGGGGGCGTGCAACGAGTTTGGTGGCATTGACTGGGATTGGGGAGTGTGGGACCGCACACGCATGCAGGCTAGAATCCCACCCCATCCCCTCCCCGGCATCTTGCCATTGTCTGTGGAAGATGATGGATATGCCTGTGGGGCAGACTTTCTTTGACCCCCACATACAAATGTAAACTCCCTGTTCCGACTTCCACCACTTATCCCAACACACACTCACTCCCCCTCGGGTCCCTGTGATCATCCGGTGGGTGTCGTTCCCCAAGTCGTTCCCAGTTGACTGTATGGTCCCCTATGTCCCTGCTCAGCTTCCTGAGCCACCACCACCTATCCAGGGGAATCTGTCCCTTGCATGTCAAACGCACACGTTTCCCCTCAGTGACACTGACCCTTGTGGCCACGACCTGTACCCTGGGGCACAGGATGGAGGCCTTCCCGTAAGTGAACCCGGTCTGGCTGGAGTATTGTGTCGAGTTAGACCCCAACCACCCTGGCCACCTTCCCTCATGGAAGTAGATGGCGAGCTCCTCCACACCCTGTTCGTCACCCCCTGCGGTAACGATCGGTACTCTCTCTCCCGAGCACCCATAGATGTGGGAGTTTTCCACATCTTCTCGGTCACCGATGCTCACCCCTACCAGGGCGAGCAGGAGCAGAACCTTTCTCATGCCGATTTCCTTTCTGAAGGGACACATAAACAAAATAGCCATGTCCCGAGAAGGTTCTCTGGCTTGACACAGTTACCGAAATTTTCAAAACTTAAACTTATCATAAACTAAAATTAGACTATTAAAATTCCAAAACTACCAAACTATAAAACACTCTTAAACTTAAAGCTATATATATCCGCCGCCCGTCTCCGGATGGCCAGGCTAATTCCTGTTGGGTCTCCGTCTTTTGTGGCTGCTGGGCAGCTTGTATGCCTGGGCGTAAGGTGGTCTGTGCCGCCGGACCCGAAGAATCCTCCTTAAAACAACTGGGAGTTTCCCTGAATCCCAGATGAGCGGGGGAATGTGCCCTCCTGTACTGCAGCACACTACCCACTTCGGTATGGCTACTGAGTCCCTGTCCTGTCTTGTGGGTTCTGCGCAGCCTGATGCCACAGGCTGGGGACACTTCTCTCTCTCTTTGCCTAACGCTACCTCTCCTGTGAGTCCCTCACCTTTGGAGGCTGTAGGCTGGGGATCCCTGTCCTTAGACTGGTCCCTGACCTTGGGCATTGCTTTTTGGGTTGCGGCCCATTTGGGGCTGGACCGTTTAAACTGGTCCACTGGTGACCATGGGAGTTTCTGCAGTGGCATGCGAGGAGACCTCCTTAGGGCTCCGGCTGCTGGAGGCGTGTCCCAGATGAGTGGTGGGAGGGCCCCTCCAGTCACACAAGCCACTGCTGCGCTGTCTGTGAATCTGCCACAGCTGCAGGCTGATGATCTCCATTTTTAAAACAGTTCACCCTTTCTGGCCGTTCCCCTTTCTTGGGTTTAAACAGTTTACACTGGTTAATGTAACTAGCAGCCTGCCAGTGAACCTGTTTTAAAGTCTCGTCTGCTGCCCCAAACGGGCCTTCTATGGACTCCCCATTCTCTCTCTTTACCAGGTCGGCCTTAAGGGCAGAATCCTGGGCTTGGACCTGCTTTAAGTCCGGGGACAAAGCTATCCCCTGTGTGCCTCCCTTGTCCTGGATTGCGGCTACTGGACCTACTTTACAGGGATCCCAGAACTCTCCTTCCCTGGCCCCCTGCTTGGCCACCTCGTCGGTCTTTTGGTTACCCTCCCACGTGGTATGGAGGGATCCTAAATCTATGGCCAAAGGTTTGGACATTTCCCCAGCCTGCTCGTTCCCTGTGAATCCCATTAGGCTAAATGGGACCTTGTTAGACCTGGGCGAATTGGTCGGGTCTTCCGAATGGATCACCATGCTGGAAGCTCCAGTGTCCACCAAATATCTCCCCTGCACCGTCTCCAGCCCCATCTTAACACAGGGCCCGCCCCCATTCATCGTATTCAAGGGGACACAGGTCGACAGGCTGCGCTGGTTCTAGTCATAGATCTGTGTTGGGTGGGGCAGATGGAGTTAAAGTAGCCGTGGCGGTGGCTACCTTCCCTGGGCCAGTTAAGATGACTCGGAGTGCTGCTACTATCGAATCAAGCGTGGCTAAAGAGTTGGCGCAGGAGGGAGGGTTTTAGTTTCCTGGATCACTGGGCCTGATTCTGGGGAAGGTGGGACTTGTACAAGTCGGACGGGTTGCACCTGAACCAGAGCGGGACAAATATCCTTGCTGGGAGGTTTGCTAGCACTGTTCGGGGGGGTTTAAACTAAAATGGCAGGGGGTTGGGAACCTGAGCAGGGAGACAGAGGAAAGGGAAACAGGGATAAAAGCAAAAGATAGGAAGGAGAAAAACAAAAGTGGCAGTCAGAGAAATCAACGGTTTAAATCAAACGTGGCCACAGTAAATAATAATTCTAATAGGTCTAAGAGCGTTAAAAAAACAAGCCTGAAGGCTTTGTGTCTTAATGCGAGGAGCATTTGTAATAAGGTGGACGAATTGGCTGCGCAAATAGAGGTAAACGAATATGATTTGGTTGGGATTACGGAAACGTGGCTCAAGGATGGCCAAGACTGGGAAGTCAACATCCAGGGGTATTCGATATTCAGGAAAGATAAGCAAAAAGGAAAGGGAGGTGGGGTAGCATTACTGGTTAAAGAAGGGATTAATACAATTGTAAGGAAGGATATTAGCTCTGATGATGTGGAATCTGTATGGGTAGAATTGAGAAATACTAAGGGGAAAAAAACATTAGTGGGAGTGGTATATAGACCTCCCAACAGTAAGGCGGAGGTTGGGGATGGCATGAAAAGGGAAATTAAAGAAGCGTGCAATAAGGGCACAGCAGTCATCATGGGTGACTTTAATCTACATATAGATTGGGCCAACCAAATTAGTAACAATACTGTGGAGGAGGAATTCCTGGAGTGTTTACGGGATGGTTTCCTGGACCAATATGTCGAGGAACCAACCAGAGATCAGGCCATCTTAGACTGGGTATTATGTAACGAGAAAGGATTAATTAGCAATCTTGTTGTACGAGGCCCCTTGGGTCGGAGCGATCATAATATGATCGAATTCTTCATTAAGATGGAGAATGAAGTAGTTGACTCAGAGACTAGGGTCCTCAATTTAAATAAAGGAAACTACGATGGTCTGAGGAGCGAGTTGGGTAGGATTGATTGGGGAATGGCACTCAAAGGGTTGACGGTGGATAGGCAATGGCAAACATTCAAAGACTGAATGGATGAGCTACAGAATTTGTTCATCCCAGTTTGGCATAAAAATAAAACAAAAAAGGTGACTCAACCGTGGCTAACAAGGGAAATTAGGGATAGCATAAGATCCAAGGAGACGACATATAAATTGGACAGAAAAAGCAATAATCCTGAGGATTGGGAGCAGTTTAGGATTCAACAAAGGAGGACAAAGGGATTAATTAAGAAAGGGAAAATAGAATATGAGAGTAAGCTAGCAGGGAACATAAAAACTGACTGTAAAAGCTTTTATAGGTATGTGAAGAGAAAAAGATTGGTGAAGTCAAGCGTAGGTCCCTTGCAGTCAGAATCAGGGGAATTTATAATGGGAAACAAAGAAATGGCAGACCATCTAAATTCATACTTTGGTTCTGTCTTCACAAAGGAGGACACAAATAACCTCCCAGAGATGCCGGGGAACATAGGGCCTGATGAAAGGGTGGAACTGAAAGAAATCAGTATTTGTATGGAAATGGTGTTAGGAAAATTGATGGGACTGAAGGCCGATAAATCCCTAGGGCCTGATAATCTACATCCCAGGGTACTTAAGGAAGTGGCCCTAGAAATAGTAGATGCATTGCTGGTCATCTTCCAGAACTCGATAGACTCTGGAACAGTACCCATGGATTGGAGGGTAGCTAATGTTACCCCACTATTCAAAAAAGGTGGTAGAGAAAAAGCAGGGAATTATAGACCGGTAAGCCTGACATCAGTAGTGGGGAAAATGCTAGAATCTATTATAAAAGATGTAATAGCAGAGCACTTGGTAAGCAGTGACAGGATCGGACAAAGTCAACATGGATTTACAAAAGGTAAATCATGCTTGACTAATCCACTGGAATTTTTTGAGGATGTAACTGGTAAAATAGATAAGGGAGAACCAGTGGATGTGGTGTATTTGGACTTTCAGAAGGCTTTCGATAAGGTCCCACATAAGAGATTAGCGTGCAAAATTAAGGCACATGGGATTGGGGGCAAGGTATTGACTTGGATAGAGAACTGGTTGGCGGACAGAAAGCAAAGAGTTGGAATAAACGGGTCGTTTTCCGAGTGGCAGGCAGTGACTAGTGGGGTACCGCAAGGATCGGTCCTAGGACCCCAGCTGTTCACAATATATATTAATGATCTGGATGAGGGAATTGGATGTAATATCTCCAAATTTGCAGATGACACAAAGCTGGGTGGGAGGGTAAGCTGTGAGGAGGATGTCGTGAAACTCCAGTACGATTTGGACAGATTGGGTGATTGGGCAGAAACATGGCAAATGCACTATAATGTGGATAAATGTGAGGTTATCCACTTTGGTGGCAAAAACAGGAAGGCAGATTATTATTTGAATGGCAATAGATTGGGAGAAGGGGAAGTGCAAAGAGACCTGGGTGTTCTTGTGCACCAGTCGCTGAAGGTAAGCATGCAGGTGCAGCAGGTGGTTAAGAAGGCAAATGGTATGTTGGCCTTCATAGCGAGAGGGTTCGAGTACAGGAACAAGGATGTCTTGCTACAGTTGTACAGGGCCTTGGTGAGACCGCACCTTGAGTATTGTGTGCAGTTTTGTTCGCCTTACCCGAGGAAGGACGTTCTTGCCATGGAAGGAGTGCAGCGAAGATTCACCAGGCTGATACCTGGGATGGCAGGAATGACGTATGAGGAGAGATTGTGTTGATTGGGCTTATACTCACTGGAGTTTAGAAGATTGAGAGGGGATCTCATCGAAACCTATAAAATTCTGTCAGGCCTGGACAGACTAGATGCAGGAAGGATGTTTCTGATGGCCGGGGAGTCCAGAACCAGAGGTCATAGTCTAAGGATAAGGGGTAAGCTATTTAGGACTGAAATGAGGAGGAATTTCTTCACCCAGAGAGTGGTGAACCTGTGGAATTCTCTGCCACAGAGGGCGGTGGAGGCCAGTTCATTAAATATATTCAAAAAAGAGTTGGATATATTTCTTAAGGCTAAAGGGATCAAGGGATATGGGGAGAAGGCAGGGACAGGGTACTGAAATTGGATGATCAGCCATGATCTCATTGAATGGCGAAGCAGGCTCAAAGGGCCGAATGGCCTACTCCTGCTCCTATCTTCTATGTATGTTTCTATGTTTCGGTGTTTCTGTTTTTGCGGCAGGAGCTGGGGAGTTTTTCCCCACATTATTCTTCCATGGATTCCTATAGTCCCTTCTCCAATGCCCATTCTTCCCGCACCCGAAGCAGTTACGCTTCATATCGGAAGGGTTATCCCCTTCCTGGTGCCACTCTTTCTTACTCTGGCTAGGTTTTATTTCATATACTTCTCCTTTTGGTGGGTGCTCTTCTATCCCTCTACCGTTCTGGTAAGCCAGGGTCAGTTGTCTGACCACTGTCTCCTCGGTGACCCGGGGGTCTTTCGGGTCAAACCAAAGCTCAGCCTTAGCTCTGATCTGCGGCAAGCTGTTTGCCACCAGGCTTCAGAGCCAGTGGGCCAGCTCGTTCTGGTTCAGGTGAGCCCAGTTGAGATCCCCATTACAGGCACTCCTGTACACAGGCCACAGTCAGTCTGCGAAAGCCTGTGGGGTCTCCCCTGCTAGCTGTGCTGTCCTCTCCATCTGGGAGAAGGGACTTCCATCATTCATACCCATGGCCTCCAGAACTTCCTCCCGGATAACAGCGTATCCGCCCTGCCCTTTTTTACTCTCCGCAGAGAGGGACTGGTAGAGGTTGCCATCCAGGGAGAAAAGGAGCATTTTGGCCATTTCGAATTCATCGCACTCGCTAATGCCTGCTGCCTGTTCCACTTCCATGAAGTGGACCGAGGGGTCTCCCTTTTGGGTGAGTTTGTTCAGGTGGCTTACCATAGCCCTAAGTTGTTGGGTACCGTGGGGAATCACGAATTGGCTTTCAAGGGGCTCCTGGCCCCCACCACCGCCGGATGGGCCAAACCTTTGCTGCCAAGCCAGGCACATCGGCCCCGGCTCCGACCTTAAAATTTTTGAAAAAAATAATTAAAATTTTTAACTGGGCTAAAAATAAACTTACCTTTCTTTAAAGTATTTTTAAATGATAAATCAGTGGAAAAATGTTTTTTTTTACTTTTTTCAACTCTTATCCTGGTAAAAGCAGGTGTTGCGCCTGCTTTTACCAGGCGCAAGAATTGTAAGTGTTTTCTGCGGGCGGAGGGTCTCCAAAAAACAGAACTCTCCACCCGCAGAGGCCCTTCTCCAGGGCTGCCGGAGGATCTGTCAAGAGCATTTTTGACAGGTCGGAAATGCCAGTTTCCAGCGCATGTGCAGTGCATGCCTGAAAGCGGCATTTCCGATGTTCCTACGGGTGAGTACACAGCACGTACCCACATGTAAGGACCGGAATTTCTGCACCCATGAATATAGCTAGTATACTTTCCCGCAATGCTGTTTATTTTATATGCGCATATTGGATTAACACAGGGATAGAACAATTCCTACTTTTTTACTATCAATGACAAGAAAAGTCATTAGAGGGAAGGAATAGCATGGGGTGAAGTATTTTCAAAGTAAAACAATGGATCTAATAACTTAGTTGGTGGGGCTATTTGTGGTCTGGTTCTAAGATGTGACCAAGTTGGAATTCAGTACTGTTTCTTCTCATTTTCTTGCAGTCCAGCAAAAGAAAGTAAAGGAATGCTACTGGGAGGCAGGCTGGCTTCCATACAGCAAGTGAAAGGGTCCTAATAAACTGGAATTAATTAATAACATGGCTATATAGTTTTATATTTTCTTCTTGTGCCTGGCCTCCACCTTGCTACTGCCTACAGTGTAATCACTGCTTAGGTAATAGCAAGCACAGACCTGCACTACATTACTCCATGTTACAACATTGCTGAAAGCGAACTTTTAGCAAGACTTTGGGCTGGATTTTCATTCAGCAGTCGGGAAGGAGGTGGGACTACAACTTTCGGGTTTTAGTCCCGCATCCATCGACGTCCGGCCAATCGACGCGATTTTCCCTTGATTGACCTTGTTGAGCCCGCCCAGCAGGCTCAGCGGGCCAATTAAGGGCCACCCGGCAACAGGTGACGTCACAGACTGAAATTTCATCTGTCAAGAGTTTTTGACAAATGAAATGTCAGTGTTTCACAGCTGTTTGAAGCTGTCAAACACTGAGGGCTGGATTTTGCTACGGGGGCGGGTTGGGGTCGTGTTCCCCACATTTCGTGTTTCCCACACGAATCCTGAACGATGTGGGAAATTGATGCAATTTTGATTTTATAGCCCAATTGATTCCCCACGTGTGGGAACCCCTAGCCGGAGAGCTTTTCAGGTGGGAAGCTCGCCTCCGATGACATCATCACTGCTGCTTCATTTAAGGGCTTCCACAAGCCTTGCTCACTTCAGCAGACTGCCAAGCTTCTGGCCCTGGCAGCTGCTGCTACCATCATCAATCATGGCGACACATCGGAGTAAGGCATCCCCCAGATTTGACGAGGCAGCCCTCCAGGCATTGGTGGAGGGAGCGACAGAGAGCAGGGAGGTGCTCTTCCCCTCCTCGGGGAGGAAGAAGCCACCCCAGCAAACCAAGGCTGTGTGGCTGAGGGTGGCAGAGCAGGTGAACGCCAGCTCGAATACCAGCAGAACATGGATCCAGTGTCGGAAACGCTTCCATGACCTTCTGCGCACTGGAAAAGTGAGTATGATGTTCCCATCACTCTTAATCTGATCCCCATTGCCTTTCCTCAACAGCTCTCAGCTTTACCAATCTCTTCCTCCACATCCCACTTGACACTGACATCCATGCACCCATTCCCACTCCCTCTCTATGGTCACATTCACCTAACTAATGGACTATGCAGCCCTCACACTCCCTATCACTGTCATGCTATGAAAACAACTTACATCACATAGGGAGGGCCCTTGGTCTTGCCATCTCACTCCATCTTTCTCTCCTTCTAAGCATCTATGCCATCGATTCTCTACACTCACTCCTTCATTCTCGCTCAAACTCCACTTGTCTCCCCCATTGCAGGAAAAGAGAGCTCACAACCGAATAGAGCGAGCCAGGACAGGGGGAGGGGCAGCCTCCTTAGCCCAGCTGACCCCATGGGAGGAGGCGATCCTGGAGATCGTCGGCATCCAGGACGACACACAAGTGGGGGACGGAGAGACCGGTGCAGCAGAGCAAGCTGGTGACAGAAGAGTTTTCCAACTCTCTCAATTGCATTGCATGACTTGCTGATAATGACTTGGAAGCTCTAGCAGATGGACCTCTGATCATCTGCAATAAGCACTGTGCAGGTAACCCTGGCCTCTCATCTCTGACACTTTCCTTTACTCCCCCACAGGACCATCGCAAGCTCCCGTCTCCAGGACGCAGGAGGAGGTTCAGCCTCAGCATCCAGACTCCTCAGAGGAAGCTGCAACCTCTGAGGGCGCAGCGTCAGCAGAAGGCAACGCACCCAGCACCAGCGCAGACACTCACACCTCGGTGGGACCTTCGGGACATAGAGTAGTGTTGTCACCTGGTGTATCACAGCTCACAAGTGAGCCTCAGCAGATGGTGGAGACAGGGACAGCAGTGGAGAGTCCTAGTCGGAGGGCGCAGCACTCTCCCAGCTCGGCTCAGCTGCATGTCGACCCTCTGCCTCTGGGTCCATCCACAGTATCAGCGGTGATGGCACTCCAGGAAAATATGCAGGAGTCTCTGGCAGGTTTTGTCTCCAGGGTTGCTGCGAGTGTGGAGCGAATGGAGGAGTCCGTCGCTAACATGAGCAGAGCCTTTGTGGAGTCATTGGCGCATCAACGCATTACCACGGAAAGGATGGCAACCTCCGTGGAAAGGCTGGCTACGGCCATGGAGGAGATAAGTCGCGCGAGTGTTGAAAACATGGTGAGTGTTCAGACTAGACTGACATCTCTGGAGGAGCGATGGGCAGCTATTGAACAGAGAAACCAGACCTTCATGGCAGTCCCTCTGAGAAGGACTGCCAGTCCCGACACGGGTCCCCATGGCTCCCCTGATGTGCAGCAAGGTGCTCTCTCACCACTTGCAAGCGCTGAGGGGGACCTGACCCATGAGAGGGATGATGGTGGCAGAGAACAAGGAGGTGGGGGCTCCTCTCCAAGCGCTCAAACTTCCATGCCACTGACAAGTCCTCGGTCAGAGCCCCATCTGAGTCAGCACCCAAGTGAGATCGGCGTCTCAACCCCTGCACAGCCGCAGGAGCAGCAGACTGTTGCGCAGCCCTTACAGGCTCGCAACCCCAGAGGACGCCCGCCAAAGGTGTCCAGACAGGAGCAGCAAGGAAGTGATCAAGGGGCCTCCACATCTGCTGATGCCACTGGGGAACCACTACGTAGGAGCACGCGTAAGAGAAAGAAACTGCACAAATAGTCACAAGGGTAGTCACTTGGGTGGAATTTAATGTGTTATGGTTGAAAGCCATCAGAATAATGTTAATAAATCATCTGTTGGCTACTGCTGTAGTTGTGGCGTGTGTCATTTCGCGAATGGGACTTTCACTTTGAGGTCAGTATGGTGGTCACATCGCTAGAAGTCAGCTGGTTCCTGGCTACTGTCAGTGCTCAGGTAAAAGGATGCGAGGCAATAGTCCCTCATGGGCGAGGCTCAGCAAATCTGCCCAATATGAGCGCGTTCCTTGCATGCCGGCCACCAATGTTCTCGCGCACTGCTGCCGCTGGTTGATGAGCCTCTGCAAGATGTTCGTCTTCGCTCTCCTCCTCCTCCCCCTCCTCCTCCTCCTCATCTGAGGAGGATATGTCAGGAGCCACTTGGTCCTCGGCCATCTGCAAGCCACGACGCTGTGCCATGTTGTGAAGCACACAGCAAACCACAACGATTCTGGAGACCCTGGCTGCTGAGTATTGCAGGACTCCACCTGATCTATCCAGGCATCTGAAGCGCATCTTCAGCAGACCAATGGTCTGCTCGATCATGGCTCTGGTGGAAAGGTGGCTGGAGTTGTAGTTCTCCTCAGCTGCGTTGGATGGGCTCCTCAGCGGCGTCAATAGCCACGTCCTCAAGGGATAGCCCTTGTCTCCAAGTAGCCATCCGTTAAGTTGGTGTGGCGGACTGAATAGCGGAGGCACAGTAGACTGGCGCAGTATGAAGGAGTCATGGCAACTGCCAGGGTACTTGGCACAAACATGCAAAATTTCCTTCTTGTGGTCACACACCAGCTGAACGTTGAGGGAGTGGAAGCCCTTGCGGTTGACAAAAATACCAGGATTGCGATGGGGAGCCTTAAGGGCCACATGTGTGCAATCAACGATGCCCTGCACCCTTGGAAAGCCTGCAAGATTAGCAAATCCAACCGCTCTCGCCATGACATTTGCTCGATCCTTGGTGAAATGGATGTGATTGTGCGCGATGGCAAAGAGGGCATCGGTTACCCGCTTGATGCAGGTGTGTGCGGCCGCCTGGGAGATGCCGCTGATGTCTGCTGCTGATCCCTGGAATGAGCCTGAGGCAAAAAAGTTGAGTGCGATGGTGACTTTGACGGCCACTGGTAAGGGGTGTCCAGCTGCTCCTCTGGGCTCCAGGTCTTGCTGCAGCATTGCGCAGATGTCAGCCACTATCTCTCGCGAAAGTCGGAGCCGCCTTTGGCACTGCTGCTCAGACATGTTGAGGTAGCTGACCCTGCGTCTGTAGACCCTGTTTGGGGGGTATCTCCTGCGCCGACGGCCTTCCATGCGCTGGCCCCTTCTGGCCTGTGCATCCTCATGTGGGGCAGCAGCAGCTTGGCGCAACTGTTGTTGCTGCTGCTGTTGGGCGGCCTCATGTAATATCCAGAAGGGCAGGACAAAAATGGCTCCCATGCTTCTGGTAGATGCCTCAGTTGAGGAAGCGCTCAGTGAAGGTGGCGAGAGGGGTTTCCCAGGAGGTCACACTGGAGATGGTTGTCAGGCTGCAAACTTCCAGAGCTGTGGGTATGCCTTCTGAAAGATCCCCCAGACCTGAGAGCAAAGTTATGCCACCTGCAATTAAAGCCTGTTCAAATCTGCCATTTAATGGTTGAGCTGCAGCTGCTACTCCGCAAGCCAGTTGTGCTCCCGCCAGGTTTCAGATGTGTGTTTCCCACCAGGCGTGTTTCACGTGGGAAAACGAGTAAACTTGCAAGTGGTTAGAAAAATGGGATTATAGAGCCAATTGAGGGCTTGTTAAGGGCCTTAAGGGCCTATCCCGCCTCCTGGAGGCGGGACGGAGTCGGGACCAGCAGACACGAATTTAGGAAAATTGCGTGGAGGCGGGATGGAGGCGGGTTTGGGCCCGCACGCCAGTTTTGCGATTTTTATCCCCCACACGCCTCCAATCCCGCCTCCCCGGCCCTAGCAAAATCCAGCCCTGACAGTCTGACTTCTAACCTGAGTCCTTCTACACAGACTCAGTTAGAACTGTCACCGGCACTGAAAGCTGAAGGCTGTCACTTTTGACAGATCGCAGCCATTCAGCTTTCAGTGCCAGCTAAGTGATGGACTCCCGACGCCTAGAGGAAGAAAGGCTGTTAAGGTAAGTACAGGTAATTTAAACTTCTTTACACACTTTAGACACACCAAACACACTTACCTTTGCACTCATGCACCCATCACTCACCGGAACACTGACATCGCGACCCCTCCACGTCCTTCAACCCGACGGCCCGCCTGCTCTAACCTGGCGTGGTTTGGAGGCATCGGGAATCCCACACGACACCCCTCAAAATAGGGATTAGGCTAAAAACTGCCTGTTAACTACCTGTTAACAGGCAGTTAATTGGCACTAATCCCTTCCCGCCTCGGGTCGGTGGGTCCCAGTGCAGGGCGGGTACCCGCCTCCCTTGAAACTTATGTGGAGGCGGGTTTTGGGCGTAATGGTGTCGGGACCCCTAAATTTGGGATTTTTGCCCCCCGCACGCCTAAAAACCCGCCTCACGGCACACTGAAAATCTGGTCCAAATTTGATCCTGAATTTCCTCGATGTCCATTGCGCCATTGTCACACCAGCCATTCACCAGCAAAGGCAGTTGCATGCAAGTTTCCTGCGTAAGTTAATTTGCACATGAAATGGTGTAAATTTTGGTGTTCTATAAGTGCAGTGAGCAGTTTAGGCCCCAGGAAACTTGGTTGCTGAAGTTGCACACTTCTGTAAAGATTGCAGTTTTCATCAGAGCACTAAGGACAGCAAGGAGTGGCTGCAAAGGTTCTTTATTCGACCCCATTTTTATCCACTCAGGGCATCTTGCACCCTCATTTGAAGTGCCACTTGCTAGAACCATGAGCAGTCACAGGCCACTTGAGCCCATGGGGCACCATGACATGGCAGTATCTCATCAAAGGGCTGTAAAGTTTTCATAGGAAGACCTGCAAGCCCTCCTGGAGAGAGGATATAATGCATTTTCAATATAATGTAAGAACATATTTAAGAATCCTCCCTCCACCTTAAAAGAATCTGGTGCCAAAATAATTCAGGGCAGTTGTCACTTTCATAGCGACAGACAGAGCAATTCTGGCAGTTTGTGAGGTTGGAGAAAATCGCAGAGATGTGCAATGGCAATGGCAGTCTTGGACAATCACGCCCTTTGAACACAGAGATGCTCCAAGAGGTTCTTGAAGGACCTGTGCTGCCGATAGACAAGTTGTGTAGGATAGTGCCTGGTGGGCTGGTGCTTCTGCCATGCTGTTTTATTCTCCTTGCCTTCACATGCGAAGGAACGGTAACATATGTTACTGGACCAGTAATCCAGAGGCCTGAACTAATGACCCAGTGATGTGAGTTCAAATCCCACCATGGCTTCAGGTCAAGCATGGACAAGGAAACCTCCTGCTGATTACCACCTACCGCCCTCCCTCAGCTGATGAATCAGTACTCCTCCAGGTTGAACACCACTTGGAGGAAGCACGAGGGTAGCAAGGGCACAGAATGTACTCTGGGAGGGGGACTTCAATGTCCATCACCAAGAATGGCTCGGTAGCACCACTACTGACTGAGCTGGCCGACTCCTGAAGAACATAGCTGCCAGACTGGGTCTGCGGCAGGTGGTGAGAGAACCAGCACGAGAGAAAAACCTACTTGACCTCGTCCTCACCAATCTACCTGTCGCAGATGCAACTGTCCATGACAGTATTGGAAGCAGTGACCACCACACAGTCCTTGTGGAGACAAAGTCCCGTCTTCACACTGAGGACACCCTCCAACGTGTTGTGTGTGGCACTACCACCATGCTAAATGGGATAGATTCAGAACAGATCTAGCAGCTCAAAACTGGGCATCCATGAGGCACTGTGGGCCATCAGCAGCAGCAGAACTGTATTCCACCACAATCTGTAACCTCATGGCCCGGCATATCCCTCACTCTACCATTACCATCAAGCCAGGGTGCCAACCTTGGTTCAATGAGGAGTGCAGAAGAGCATGCCAGGAACAGCACCAGGCATACCTAAAAATTAGGTGCCAACCTGGGGAAGCTGCAACACAGGACTACATGCATGCTAAACAGTGGAAACAGCATGCTATAGAGAGAGCTAAGCGAGCACACAATCAACGGATCAGATCAAAGCTCTGCAGACCTGTCACATTCAGCCGTGAATGTGGTGGACAATTAAACAACTAACTGGAGGAGGAGGCTCCATGAATATCCCCACCCATCCTCAATGATGGCGGAGCCCAGCACGTGAATGCAAAAGACATCTTCAGCCAGAAGTACCAAGTGGATGATTCATATCAGCCTCCTCCTGAGGTCCCCACCATCACAGAAGCCAGCTTCAGCCAATTCGATTCACTCCATGTGATATCAAGAAACAGCTGAGTGCACTGGATACAGCAAAGGCTATGGGCCCCGACAACATCCCAGCTGTCATGCTGAAGACTTGTGCTCCAGAACTAGCCGCACCTCTAGGCAAGGTGTTCCAGTACAGCTACAACACTGGCATCTACCCAACAATGCGGAAAACTGCCCAAGTATATCCTGTCCACAAAGATAAGGACAAATCCAATCCGGCCAATTACCGCCCCATCAGTCTACTCTCAATCATCAGCAAAGTGATGGAAGGTGTCGTCGACAGTGCTATCAAGTGGCACTTATACCACCATTTAACCAAGAGTGGCATCAAGGGGCCCTAGGAAAACTCTCCACTGGCTGGAGTCATACTTAGCACAAAGGAAGATGGTTGTGGTTGTTGGAGGTCAATCATCGCAGCCCCAGGACATCACTGCTGGAGTTCCTCAGGGCAGTGTCCTAGGCCCAACCATCTTCAGCTGCTTCATCAATGACCTTCCCTCCAGCATAAGATCAGAAATGGGGATATTCGCTGATGATTGCACAGTGTTTAGTTCCATTCGCAGCTCCTCAGATAATGAAGCAGTCCATGCCTCCATGCTGCAAGACCGGGACAATATTCAGGCTTGGGTTGATAAGTGGCAATTAACACTCGCACCACACAAGTGTCAGGCAATGACTATCTCCAACAAGCGAGAGTCTAACCACCGCCCCTTGACATTCAACGGCATTACCATTGCTGAATTCCCCCACCATCAACATCCTGAGAGTCACCATTGACCAGAAACTTAACTGGACCAGCCACGTAAATACTGTGGCTACAAGAGCAGGTCAGAGGCTGGGTATTCTGCGGCGAGTGTCTGACCTCCTGACTCCCCAAAGCCTTTCCACCATCTACAAGGCACAAGTCAGGAGTGTGATGGAATACTCTCCACTTGCCTGGATGAGTGCAGCTCCAACAACACTCAAGAAGCTCGACATCATCCAGGACAAAGCAGCCTGCTTGATTGGCACCCCATCCACCTCCTTAAACATTCACTCCCTCCACCGCTGGCGCACCATGGCTGCAGTGTGTACCATCTACAGGGTGCACTACAGCAACTCACCAAGGCTTCTTTGGCAGCACCTCCCAAACACACGACCTCTACCTCCTAGCAGGACAAGGGCAACAGGTGCATGGGAATACCATCATCTCCAAGTTCCCCTCCAAGTTGCACACCATCCTGACTTGGAAGTATATCACCTTTCCTTCATCGTCACTGGGTCAAAATCCTGTAACTCCCTCCCTAACAGCACTGTGGGACTACCTTCACCACATGGACTGCAGCGGTTCAAGAAGGCGGGTCACCACCACCTTCTCAAGGCCAATTATGGATGGACAATAAATGCTGGCCTTGCCAGCGGCGCCTGCATCCCAGGAACAAATAAATAAAACACTGCTGTTTGCCCTTCTCCTCCATTAAGGATGGCATAGAGTAGTATGCCCAAGGGGAATGCTACTCCTTCTCTAGAATCATATTTTTAAAAATTAGTTCCTGGGATGAGGGCATCGCTGGCAAGGTCAGCATTTATTGCCCATCCCTAATTGCCCTTGAGAAGGTGGTGGTGAGCCGCCTTCTTAAACCGCTGCAGTCCTTGTAGTGAAGGTACTCCCACAGTGCTGTTAGGGAGGGAGTTCCAGGATTTTGACCCAGCGATGATGAAGGAACAGCGACATATTTCCAAGTCAGGATGCTGTGTAACTTGGAGGAGAACTCTGAGCAGGTGATTGGTCAAAAACATGTAGAGGTAGGTTGAGACTGTAGCACTATAGGGGTGAGGGGGGCGATAGCACTGTGTGTGTGGGGTGGGGGGCTGGAGGGGTCGGTGTCAAATGCATGTCTCAAATAGCAAAACTGTGGGGGAATAAAAGTTGAAAAAATGTATGGGAAACCAGAAATCAGCAAGCAAACTTTAGGGACTCTTCTAAACTTCAAGCTCCTCACTGCTACCGGAATCAGTGCCTGGAGGAGCATTTGCATCTGTTTTATATGGGTCCAACTTTCCCACAATGCAGTAGTGCCATAAAAGCAGGATATTCCCGGGCACAGTGCTGACAGGTGAGTGGTATTCCTATGCAAATTAGCCCAGTGGGTCTTGGATGGGGGGAATTTGTCAAAGCTGCCAGAAAGATTGAGGAAACTCATATGTAGTGCATTTACAGTATATAAGCAGCATAATGTGCTAAACACTAGTTTAATTGATCTTTTTTAGCACAGTAACAATGTATTAATTAGTGCTGAAGATACCAAGGAAATTCAGGGACTGTGTTTAGGATTGTGACAAAAAGCTAGTAAGTAACACTGTTAGAAAATATTTCTTCCATCTATACATCAACTGTAAGTGGCCAAAAATACCCTACCTTGTAGCAGATACTATTTTAGATACTGGTTTCTCATAATATCACCCCTCCAGAGCTCTGTTTTCTGGCTTTCTTTGCACTGGAAAACTATTATGATGACATTAGTTATCGATGTGTCAGGATAATTTCTCATTCCTTACTTTTCTTATGTTCTTCAATAATATTGAAAACGTATTATCTCCTTTATCTTTCATCCTGTGGAGCAGAAATTTCAGTTAATTGTCATGCTTAGACTTTTGGTTGCACAAAGAAAGAAGAATTCGCCAGAGTAGTTAGTGTACATTATGGGAACTGCACATTAGTACAAATGTGCTAGGGGCTAGAGCGGTATATGTTTGATAACAGGTAGAATTTTGCTTGTTGTTGGCAAAGGACATCCTACAAGGACAATGGATGCTTTGAGGTCTAGCTTTATAGCAGTTCCCCCTCTGAACTCAAAGAATTAATGGAGCAACACACAGACAGGTGCCAAGTATTTTTGCTTCAGTATGTCCTCCAGAGACTTGGGGGTTTGACAGAACAGTTTGTCTTCAGCAATAACCTCTAGACCAGGCATTTTAAGCTGCATTTGTAGCCTCAGGAAGCATTGTGTGATGAAGATAGCTTATCAAAGAATATTGAAGAGAAGATAGCTTAGTTACCCAGTGAAGAAATCTATTTCACAAATGAAGATTTCCTCCATGAAACTTCTTTTTATTCTTCTATCCATTCAGAACTTCTGGACAGCTCAGGCTGGGAAGTGGAGTAACTACTATCAGTTGTACAAAGTTTTCCGGCTTAAGAGACCTGACCAAATTACTCCTGAGCAACAAGGCCACCAATAAAAATGTCATTATATCAATGACTATGAAAATACTGTAGTACACCTGTTACTTGTCTGATGTACAATAACTTTACTGAATTTACTTAGTTAGGACATAGGTTTTACTAAACTTACTTGACTGCTCTGTAAAGGTACATATATATAATACTAGCTGGGGGAGCCCGGCGTTGCCGAGGCTTTTTGAGGGCATGTTGTTGTTGAGAAGAGAGAGAGGGAGTGACTGGGGGGAAGAGAGAGAGGGAAGGAGAGAGAGAGAGAGGGAATGAAGAGAGGAAGGAGAGAGAGAAGAGAGAGAGAAGAGGGAAGGAGAGAGAGGGAAGGAGAGAGAGAGGGGGAAGGAGAGAGAGAGAGAGAGGGGGAAGGATGAGAGAGAGAGAGATGGAAGGAAAGAGAGAGAGAGAATGAAGGAGAGAGAGAGAGGGAAGGAGAGAGAGGGAAGGAGAGGAGAAAGAGAGGGAAGGAGAGAGAGGCAGAGAGAGAGAGGGAAGGAGAGAGAGAGAGGGAAGGAGAGAGAGAGAGGGAAGGAGAGAGAGAGGGAAAGAGAGAGAGAGAGATTGGGAGTGTGAGAGAGAGAGAGATTGGGAGTGTGAGAGAGAGAGATTGGGAGTGAGAGAGAGAGAGAGATTGGGAGTGTGAGAGAGAGAGATTGGGAGTGTGAGAGAGAGAGATTGGGAGTGAGAGAGAGAGAGATAAGGAGTGTGAGAGAGAGAGAGATTGGGAGTGTGAGAGAGAGAGAGATTGGGAATGTGAGAGAGAGAGAGAGACTGGGAGTGTGTGAGAAAGAGAGACTGGGAGTGTGAGAGAGATTGGAGTGTGAGAGAGAGAGAGACTGGGAAGTGAGAGAGAGAGATTGGGAGTGTGAGAGAGAGAGACTGGGAGTGAGAGAGAGAGAGAGAGAGATTGGGAGTGTGAGAGAGAGAGAGAGAGATTGGGAAGTGTGAGAGAGAGAGAGATTGGGAGTGTGAGAGAGAGAGAGAGATTGGGAGTGTGAGAGAGAGAGATTGGGAGTGTCAGAGAGAGAGACTGGGAGTGTGAGAGAGAGAGAGATTGGGAGCGTGAGAGAGAGATATTGGGAGCGTGAGAGAGAGAGATTGGGAGTGAGAGAGAGAGAGAGTCTGGGAGTGTGAGAGAGAGATTGGGAGTGTGAGAGAGAGATTGGGAGTGTGAGAGAGAGAGAGATTGGGAGTGTGAGAGAGAGAGAGATTGGGAATGTGAGAGAGAGAGAGACTGGGAGTGTGTGAGAAAGAGAGACTGGAGTGAGAGAGAGATTGGGAGTGTGAGAGAGAGAGATTGGAGTGTGAGAGAGAGAGAGTGGGAGTGAGAGAGAGAGAGAGATTGGGAGTGTGAGAGAGAGAGATTGGGGAGTGAGAGAGAGAGAGAGATTGGGAGTGTGAGAGAGAGAGATTGGGAGTGTGAGAGAGAGATTGGGAGTGTGAGAGAGATTGGGAGTGTGAGTGAGAGAGGAGAGATTGGGAGTGTGAGAGAGAGATTGGGAGTGTGAGAGAGAGATTGGGAGTGAGAGAGAGAGAGATAGGGAGTGTGAGAGAGATGAGATTGGGAGTGTGAGAAAGAGAGAGATTGGGAGTGGTCAGAGAGAGAGAGATTGGGAGATGAGAGAGAGAGAGATTGGGAGTGTGAGAGAGAGATTGGGAGAGTGTGAGGAGAGAGAGATTGGGTGAGTGTGAGAGAGAGAGAGTGGGAGTGAGAGAGAGAGAGAGATTGGGAGTGTGAGAGAGAGAGATTGGGAGTGAGAGAGAGAGAGAGATTGGGAGTGTGAGAGAGAGAGATTGGGAGTGTGAGAGAGAGATTGGGAGTGTGAGAGAGAGAGAGATTGGGAGTGAGAGAGAGAGATTGGGAGTGTGAGAGAGAGAGAGATTGGGAGTGTGAGAGAGAGAGAGATTGGGAGTGTCAGAGAGAGAGACTGGGAGTGTGAGAGAGAAATTTGGAGTGTGAGAGAGAGAGAGATTGGGAGTGTCAGAGAGAGAGACTGGGGAGTGTGAGAGAGAGACTGGGAGTGTGAGAGAGAGAGAGATTGGGAGTGTGAGAGAGAGAGAGATTGGGAGTGTGAGAGAGAGAGAAATTTGGAGTGTGAGAGAGAGAGATTGGGAGTGTAAGAGAGAGAGAGAGATTGGGAGTGTAAGAGAGAGAGATTGGGAGTGTGAGGAGAGAGAGAGATTGGGAGTGTCAGAGAGAGAGATTGGGAGTGTCAGAGAGAGAGATTGGGAGTGTCAGAGAGAGAGATTGGGAGTGTGAGAGAGAGAGATTGGGAGTGTGAGAGAGATTGGGAGTGTGAGAGAGAGAGATTGGGAGTGTGAGAGAGAGAGAGAGATTGGGAGCGTGAGAGAGAGAGAGAGATTGGGAGTGTGAGAGAGAGAGAGAGATTGGGAGTGTGAGAGAGAGAGATTGGGAGTGTGAGAGAGAGAGAGATTGGGAGCGTGAGAGAGAGAGAGATTGGGAGCGTGAGAGAGAGAGAGATTGGGAGTGTGAGAGAGAGAGATTGGGAGTGTTGAGAGAGAGAGAGATTGGGAGTGAGAGAGAGAGAGCGAGATTGGGAGTGTGAGAGAGAGAGATTGGGAGTGAGAGAGAGAGAGAGATTGGGAGTGTGAGAGAGAGAGATTGGGAGTGTGAGAGAGAGAGATTGGGAGTGAGAGAGAGAGAGAGATTGGGGAGTGAGAGAGAGAGAGAGATTGGGAGTGTGAGAGAGAGAGATTGGGAGTGAGAGAGAGAGAGAGATTGGGAGTGAGAGAGAGAGAGAGATTGGGAGTGTGAGAGAGAGAGATTGGGAGTGAGAGAGAGAGAGAGATTGGAGTGTGAGAGAGAGAGATTGGGAGTGAGAGAGAGAGAGATTGGGAGTGAGAGAGAGAGAGAGATTGGGAGATGGGGAGAGAAAGAGAGAGTGAGAGAGACTGGGGGAGAGAGACAGGGGAAAGGAGAGAGATACTGGGGAGAGAGAGATAGAGAGACTTGGAGACAGAGAGAGAGAGAGAGAAGAGAGTGACTGGGGGGGGGGAGAGAGAGCGACTGGGAGGGGGGAAGAGAGAGCGACTGGGGGGGAAGAGAGAGCGACTGGGGGGGGAAGAGAGAGCGACTGGGGGGGAAGAGAGAGCGACTGGGGGGGGAGAGAGAGCGACTGTGGGGGAGAGAGAGAGCGACTGTGGGGAGGAGAGAGAGCGACTGTGGGGGGGGAGAGAGAGCGACTGGGGGGGGAGAGAGAGCGACTGGGGGGGGGAGGAGAGCACGACTGGGGGGGAGAGAGAGCGACCTGTGGGGGGGGAGAGAGAGCGACTGTGGGGGGGGAGAGAGAGCGACTGTGGGGGGGAGAGGAGAGCGACTGTGGGGGGGGAGAGAGAGCGACTGTGGGGGGGGAGAGAGAGCGACTGTGGGGGGGAGAGAGAGCGACTGTGGGGGGGGAGAGAGAGCGACTCTGGGGGGAGAGAGAGCGACTGTGGGGGGGGGTAGAGAGAGCGACTGTGGGGGGGGAGAGAGAGCGACTGGGGGGGAGAGTGAGCGACTGTGGGGGGGGAGAGAGCGACTGGGGGGGAGAGAGAGCACTCCCCCCCCTCCCCTCACAGTCCTCCCCCCCCTCCCTCACACTCCTCCCCCCCCTCCCTCACACTCCTCCCTCCCCCCCCCCACA